>NW_021940637.1:1257914-1265446 GCF_001715985.3 Manacus vitellinus | reverse complement strand
GGACAGCTGCCAGCCCCGGCCCCAACCCCCAGGCCATGCCCCGGCCTGGGGGTGCCCGTGAGCTGCCAGGTCCCCCGGCCACACTCCCCACACCACCAGACCCAGCAAGAGTGAAGGAGACAATGTGGGGGGAGAGCATGTGGCACACAGGAGAGGCGAAACATCACAGTGCTTCCCTAGTGTCACGATCCACCGGTTGTCGGAACGACGCGACAGCTTCAAAAACCGCTCCGGTGCCTCCAGCCCCGGACGGCAACCCCTCAGTGGGACAGATTTCCTGCTGCCTCACCCAGCCCGTGCTTGGCCCCACGCAGCATTAGGCAAGAGCTCATTAGCTCTGAATAATTTATAGATCTATTTCATTATTATTATTCTGATTTCCCAGAACTAACGCAAAACATTTTGTGCTTGCCACTTCTGTGGCACCAGGGTGCCCCAGGGCCAGACTGGGACTTGCCGTTTTTCTCCATACCTCTGGATTTTTTTCTGGGTGGCAAGGAGAGGGATTTAAAAATCAATGAAGTAAAATGTTTCAGGTCAAATTCACTGCTAAAATATGTGCTGTGGTTCTCTGAAAACCTGGTGTCCTGGAGAAGTTGGCAGGAGCTCTCACACTGGAGCAATTAGTCCTGCCAGCCCAGGAGCCCCAAGCACTCCTGGATTTGGGATACTGATGATGGAAATCCCATCCCAGAAATCACAAGATAGCGAGCCACGAATGCAGTTTCTTCTTTCCCATCCTGAAGTCGTTTAGAGGAGGAAAAAAAAAAAAAAACCAACAACAAAACCCAAACACAAAAACCCCTGAACAATTATGGCCATTGGACTGTTCCTCCGAGAATCAGCGGTGATCTGCAGCTTGTCAGTGATTCGTTCTGCATTGCTGAGGAGCTCTACAGGAAAGCAAAAAGCAAATTGATCAAAAAGGCTCTTCCACTTTGCCACAGCCTTGGCACAGGATCACCTCTAAAATTTATTCTGCCACATGATTTTCACATCGGATGCCAAAAAGTACTGCTTTACAGCAAAAGCTAACCAGGTCCAGCAACTCAAGAATCTAAATGGACAATTTACTTTGTCTCAAATCTCAAAAGTCTCTGTAACAGAAAAAAAGCAGCTGCACTGCATATTCCAGCTTCCTGGCCCCAAGCACTACTTTAACTCCTCAGGCCCCAAAGGAGAGCTGTGAAGGGAAGAGCTAAAGGAGGTGACAAAGCTCCTCTGGGGCCTGTGTCTGATTATACAGTTTAAAGTAGCTCCATGGCTGCTCTACCTTCTGCCCGGTCTGGCTCCAGCCTTCAGCCAGTCCCAAAAAAAGGAAGGAAGCAAAATGAGTGTTTGGACCTGCCTGTGCATTGTCTGAGTTGAACAAATGACCAGGTGAAAAAATCCCAAATGTTTTCATGAAGATGAGGGGAGAATGGTTTTGCTGAAGTCACAGTACCCTGAGATGAGTTTGAAAAGAGGATAAGTAATTGAAGCAGCTCTTTATCGCCAAATAAGAATGTCCTGGGCATCCTTAATTTGCCCATTATGTCTTTTTAATTGGGGTGTTTTACTCATTAAAAGCGTGGCATGTGATTTCATAATCCTATTTTAGGCTCCAAAACTAAGCTTCCAACATGCATGTCTCATGGGGATGAAATCTTTAGCAAAAAGAAACAACACATGCACACCTAAAAAACCCAAACCACAAAAATAAACAAAGTGATCTCATTCAAATTTGTTTTTTAGTACCTCAGACTAAAACAAAAGTGAGCTACTATCAAAATTGACCTAATTGCATCATAGCTCAGAATGAATTGATCCTTTCACTGTGTATCTGGCATAACAGCATGCATCATATTTTCATAAGCAGAGTGACATCACCACTCTTTAGGTCACATTTTAAGGTGTGGCGTCACCAATTCAGAGATGTGACAGTTTTTTATTATATTTTCTGTTTATAATTTTGATTCAAAACCTCAGCAACACTTCAGATGCACATAATCCTTATTGAAACTGGCTTGATGCGGATTACAGCCTGAAGCACAAAGGAAGTCTTTATCACTTATGGCCAGTGTTTTAGGAGCTTATAACTGTAATCAGGTGGGGATTATATCAGCATGATCCATACTAGCTGAACCATGGCAAAAAGCTTTTTTTCTGTTTGACCTTCCCACCTAGGGCATGACAATAATAAAAATGGTAAAACATGCAACAAACAGGTGCCACCGAAGGTGGAGTCACTTTCCACCGCAGGCAGAGGATAGTACGTCATATTTTAAAAGAAAAAATACTCATTAATTAGTGGAAGCAGATCTTCGTATTGTGCATTGTTATCCAGGATTATTTCATTAGGATCTGCTGACCCAGTTTCTGCATTGGAAAGAGAATTACATTTTTTCACACTATTGAGGGGGAAAGAAAAAATAATAATACAGATTACTCAAACTTTTAAAAATACGGTTGCAAACAAGGGCAGGTACCTGTATTGGTATCTCTACAAAAGCCAAATGAAACAAGGACCATTACAAATACATAATCATGTCTTCACTAGAATCAGATATTGGTTCTCTTAAAATACATAATTCCTAATTAAAACATATGGAATCCAGCTAATACAGCCTCATGACTAAGGGATTTAGAGAAGAGCAGGAATTTTTTTTATTAGTGCTATGATGGTCCCCTCTGTCATGGGTCATCCCTAGCTTACTCCTCCTGCAATCACTCTGGGGATAGCTGACTCAGATAAATTAAAAGAGCTTCATTTGGGAAGCTTCCCCAACACCCGAAAGGATTCGCCTCCTAATCTGTCAAAATCCAATAATGTTAAAGCAACTGCAACCTGCTTACAGCTCAGCAGGGCTCCCGAGCCAACGGGCAGGACCCAGGGACCCAACAGCCCAGCACTGGATGGGACAAAAACCCACCTCAGAAGGAGCAGCAGGAGAGATCTCTGCTGCTGAAATATTTTGGTTTAAGTGCTGTGAGCTCACATGTCCTAGTTCAGCCACCCCAGGACATTGCCAGTCCCCCACACACCCCCTTCCCCACAGCCACAGGTTGTACACAAGGTGGGACATGTCTCCACGGAGTCCTGCTCTCTGCCCCTCCTCATCACTGGCACAAAAAATCACCTGAACATGTCTGACACTGGAGTTCCTTTTTAACAGAACACCACCACAGATGTACCTAATGCTCTGCCCAGATCACCTTACAACCACTCACCTCCATGTCTCAGAGCAGCAGCTGGTCTTCATGAGGCCTTACAGCCACCTCTGGAAGGGGAGAATGCCACAAGTCCTACTTACAAAGTGGGGTACAGAGAAAAGAGCTACCCCAAATCCACCCCGTAGCAGAAACAACCCTCCTCCTTATACTGAGCCTACAAAACCACCACAGGTAGGTGTTTTCCCTTTCTTATAAACTCCTCTCACTTGCTAATCATTTCCATGTGCCAGTCAAGTGACAAGAGAGTTAGGGAGCGACATCACACCACATCTCATCCCATTTGCTGCATATTCCTAGAGAACAAGATCACCAGAGGAGTTCAAGAAACCCTTTCTTGCCGAGGCCACAGGTAAAAAGAGACCCCCATAACCTCCTGAAAGCAAAGGCTCAGGTTACCTTGGAAGGCAGCTTGTCCTGCCCAGGAGTGGTGGCAGTTTGTGCACAAGACAAGGGACGTGATGCTGGTGGGGAGAGCTCTGGTCCCCTCCCAGTGCAGACACCTGCAGTGGGTGTTTTGTGATCTGCCACCCTCCTCCTGCACACAGCTCGCCTGGTCACTAATGGCAGATCTGTGTAAAATTCTCTGCCAGGTTGTAGCAGCATTATTTTTTAAACAGGTAGCTGCTTTTTCTGCCCATTATACTGCTGGAAAGGAACCCAGATGCCACTGTGTTCCCACTATGCCAGCCCAAGCCATTCCTGCAGTAGCAGGAACAGCCACCCCACGAAATCACCCCAGGGGAACAGCCCTTTCCACGCCTTCAAGCACTTTTCAGGGAAAGTTGCTGTCTCCTTTTTTCTTTCCATTTCACCTCACTCACTAACACTTTGGTGTAAGCACAGCAGCTGCACTAGGCCTCGTTTTCAGTGTTTTGGGACCTTCTTGATTTTTGATGTTGCAAAGGCTGTTAGAGAGGAGCACCTCCTGGAGAAGTTACCTGCAGCTTAGGGTACCTGGTGACAAAGACTAATGTGCCTCCTGCTTGCCCCGCCACAAAGTCTAAGATGAAGTCTGCAAAGTCTACAACTTAACCATTGCCTTTAATCCTGCAGATAATGGCATAACAAGATCCAGTGTCTGAGGGCTGAACCAAAACTATACACTTAGTTTGCCTTTTCAGTGAAAGTAGTTAACAAGCAGGAATGAGGGGAGCAGAGCAGTCTCTCCCGCACTGGCAGGCGACATCAAGACCAGATGCATCTCTGGGAGACATGACTGAGGTAAACCATAAATTAACAGGCTCACTGTGAGGAAAAAAAATAATAATAATAATACTGGGTCCAATTGCATGGTCTGATATGAAGTAGGCCAGAGGAAATGGGCCAATGAGTCCTTTCTGCACCCATGAACTTTCAGAACCCTTCTTATCCGGAGGGGAAAAATGGCAAAGGCTCCCTTTGCCATGTTACCATGGCTGATTCTTAATCACTAGCAGGGCTGGCAGTAGCTCTTGTGCAACACCACTTTCCCCAGCGCTGGGCCCTGTTCCCCTGCAATGCTCCCAACCCCTGCTGGTCTCAGAAGAATTGAGCCCAAAGCTCCACATAGCAATTCAAATGCATCACCAGACATTAGGCCAC
Organism: Manacus vitellinus; assembly: GCF_001715985.3. Taxonomy (NCBI): domain Eukaryota; kingdom Metazoa; phylum Chordata; class Aves; order Passeriformes; family Pipridae; genus Manacus; species Manacus vitellinus. Next base: position 1,260,652 of record NW_021940637.1, on the reverse strand, counting down.
CGGGTTAACCACTGTTTAATTTCGTCACATTTGTTTGTGAGTTATGTACGTGCCTTTCTTTTGTCAACATCTCCTTTTAGAAAGGATATTGATTTTGTTTTCAAAGGCTCTTGAAAATAAAATGAATGACTACATTCTAAGGAAGAGTCATTTTCTCAACAGCTGTAAATAATTTATTGTTCGCAACCCACCCAGATCAAAAGATACTTCATCAACTGATGTGGCAAAATCTGGTGCAAGCTGCATTTCTATTATCTCAGATCCAATTAACCATTTGGAGCAGACTAAAACATAACTAGATCAATCCAGAATCAGATTAATATCCAATCCATAATCACATTAATCACAATCTGTCCATAATTAGCCATCAGATAATCCCATTGGACAGGAGGTGACATGCAGTATCCCATTATCTCATTAATTATCTATTTTCAGTATCAGACATTGTGCCCAAACACAAGGAAATGTTTTTTCAAGGAAAAATGGATAGGGAATTCTCCTTGTGCTGCAGCCACCCCATCGAAGCCCCCAGTGGTTCAACGTTGGAGTTTTACAACATTTCTTTGTTTTTCCATATTCTATTAGAACTAAGAGCTGGTTTTTTTGAGAGATGTCATCTTTTTAAATAAAATATGATTATCTTAGGAAGATGGATAAATAAAACATTTGTTTCATGCGAACAAGTTTATGAAAGAAAGAAAACCCTTCATCAAAGGTTTTAATGGTAACATGATAACAATAGCTTTGCAATGCTAAATCTTATTGCAGATGGTTCCTGTCCTTTTTTGTAATGTAAGTGAAATTGCGTTCCATCTGTTTTAATTTTATAATGGACTTAATCCATGGCTGGCTCTGAAAGAATCAGCATTTACTGCCTTTGCAATCTGCTGCAAACAAAAAAATTGTTACCGTTTCCCCTTTCTAGAGGAACTTGCATTTCTCTTTGGGAGCATAAGGCAGAGCTGCCGTGTGGAGAGCGGGAAGTGCCGTTAGCAGGCCCTGGCCAGGCAGCTCCTGCCAGCTCTCACACCAAAGCCAAGCGGAATTGCCCCAAAAGCCATTGGGAACGCTGAGCACTGGGTGGAGGAGAGCACGGAGCAATCAGCGTGGCAGGAGAGACTGCGTTTGGCTTTGACTAGCAAATGCTTCCAGCAGTTCCAAGTGACCTGAAAGCAATTTTCCAGAGGTCCCTCCTGGCCTGATTTATTCTGTGATTTTATGATGTGCTTTCCCTTACCCCCCCTCAGATGAACCAACAATTGACTTGTTCGTAAAACATGGTGCTATCGAGCTGCTTCAACGCCTCTTGTACCTGTAGTCATTTTAAAGATTTTTGTACATCACATAGAGGAGCTTCAGAGTTTCCCTGGCAGGTAATTTTTTTTCGGATTTTCTACTAAAGTGCCTGTGCTGCACTGCCTACCCTGTTCCTGCCTGCCTGGCCCTGAAGTGAGTCCAGTCCAAATGTAGCTGCCTGGTGTACAGGGCACATTGCTCTGTACTGACACAGGTGTGCCTGCAGCACAGCTTTGTGCCAGTTTGGAGACATTTGGCTGGCTCAGCCGTAACCTTTCTTTTTCCTAAGTTGGTGGGAGGTTTGGGAGAGCAGAGAAGATCCTGCCCTCGAGTGGGAAAAGGGTGATGCAACATGGAGCATCCCTGCCAAGCTGCTGTATTCTTAGACATGTCTCATTCTCCTATCACTCTGACATTTTATTTTTGCATTTTATTGTTAACACATGCACATACTGACTCACTCAGGACTCTGTGGATTCCAGCTCAGGCTGAAGTCACCCTTTTGTACCCTCTCTTCTGCCAGGTGTCCAGGCATGGATGGGACAGACTGTGCTGCCCAACAGCCATGGCAGTGCTGTGGAGGTTCCCATCACCCATCCCACGTGGTCACCCCAGTTTGAAGAGCCAGTCAAACTTTTCTAATTTTCTTCACACCGCTCACCTCCCAGCCCAGCTCAGCCACTGGCAAGGCAGGCAGCAGTCACATCACAACCCCTGACAGGCACCATGGCCACCCTGCCACTGCCACACAGGCAGGGACACGTGGACCTGCCCTGCCCTGAGGATGTCGTGGCCACACTGCACCTCTGCACCTCTGCACATGCAGGGATGCCAAAATCCCGTGGTGACACGTGTCCCTGCTGAAGTGGGTACCCCAAATACCACCCTCCTTCCTCCCTCAGCTGTTGCACAAACTTAAAGGTTTGCTTTCAACATTTGGGGTCCTCAAGGGGTAGCAGGGGCTGTGGTCAGGCTGGGGAGAACAGGTCAAATAGTCCAACACCAGTTATCAAAATCATCCTCTCCCCCTCCTCAGCTTCTGGGGTTTCACACCTACAGGGTGCCTGAATCATACAAGTGCTTCGGCCGGAAAACCCCCCCTACCTCCCTCCTCCCAGAAAAATGAGCCCAGCCTGCCCTTCCCGAGCCAACATTTAAAATCACCATGTCCTTCCCAAGCCATACAGGTTGGTCTAGGCCTGTCAAATACCGTGTGTAAAATTAAAAAGGTGATTGTGTGGAGTAGAAGGACAAGGCTGAAGCCCCAAGACAGCAGCGATCTCAATTCCAGCATGTATAAGCTTTCCTGGACCTTTTGAGCTACTCGTGCTGCTGTGCTGCAAAGTCCTCGGCAATTTAAAACCGAGTCAAAGGCCACTGAAGTGCTCTCCCTATTTTCCTGCTAATGCACAGGAAGCCCATGGAGACTGGGGGGAAAGAGA
>NW_021940637.1:1110596-1252514 GCF_001715985.3 Manacus vitellinus | reverse complement strand
CCGCGGAAGCGAATCCCGCCCGGCCCCGGTGCGCCGCTGGGTTTTGCTCCGCGGAACCTTCCCCGCTCACAGAACATCCCTAGGTTAAACCAGCGTTATTAAAGTCTTACCGAAACGTTAAAAACGCACGTGGTTTAAAAAATCCGTATTACGTGACTTATCCCAAATTACCAGAAAATTATAAGCAAACTTTCCGCAGAGCCAAATCTAACGAATTCTTTTGATTAGATTCTGATTGACTTTTGATTAAAGAGAAAGACAGCTTAAGGAGCTTTTTCTTTCCTATCTCCGAGCCCTGTGTTGCTTATAGTAATTCAAACACACCAACATTTGTAACACAGAAGTCACACCAGACAGAATAAGTTATTTTATTACAAGATATATAGAACATATTTTCTCTATTTGCAACCTTATTTCAGCAGTTCTGCAGTGCAAGTCCCACCACATCACAGGGTAGAAAACACCCAAATCATGACATCGGATACATGAACGAAATAAACTCAAATTATCAAAATTACAAAACAGAACTTGGAAGTATCTACAGTAGTTATGATATAAATAGTGCAAATTATATATCTACAGAGTAAGTATTTATAGAGTATCAAAACCGTTTCAGAACAGCCTTTTAAAGAAGGTAGTCAGCAGGACCTGGTCAGTGTGACGATGTTAGAGATTCAAAAACCAAATATGACACTTATTTTTTCAAGAAGAACTGTCGAGCTTCTTCCCAGGACTGCCGCGGGAATCTGTTGAACAGCTCAAGATAATCTTGAGAACTGAAAAATTTTTCTGTTGAAGACAGAACATAAAATTACCAAGTTATTCCCTCTCAAGATAAGATGGCAATAAAACAAGAATAACGAACTTGCAGCCAATTTGAGATACTTTTAATCCCCTCCCCCTCCCAAAATCTTCTCAGCCCACGGGGTGACACTTGTGTGGAGCTTGGGACACCGAGGGCTGGCTTTAAGAATGGGGGCAGAGGCTCTGGTGAGCAAAGGCTTCCATTTGTAAGCTTTTGGATCAGGCTCTGCTTTGCGCAGTGGAACATTATACAGCTTTACACACTTTATGTTCTTGGACCCACCAGGGACCAGCTCAGCCTCGTTCAGCTCTGGGCAGCCTCAACGGTGTTTTCTGCTCAGCAGCTTTTTTTCCACGGAGGGCTGTGGAGGAGTTGTGCTCCCTGACTCCCAGAGCTCACAGCACAAGCACAAATGCAGCTTTCACTCCTACGAGTGAACAGGACTGCACAGGTGGGCACACGTTTGAGGGTCCGACCCTCCACACAGCACCCAACAATGAAGTTTGTGCTTTCAGGTTGTATTCCCATCAGTGCTACTATTCCCATTTGTGTTTTGGGGACACCATCCTTCACATTCAAGTGATATAATGGACAAAAATAATCCTGCTTATACTATTACTGAGACAACTTTTTTGCAACTGGGGAATGTTTAGAAACCACACTCACATGTCACCACATAGTCATCTTTCTTTAAAAGTTCATCCAGTTTGAATAGTGAAAATAAAAAGCAGTTTTCCATTTGGGTTTTAGATGTTTCTTGAGCAGTTTCTCATGCAAACACAAACCTGGAGAGTTTGTGCTGCAGACACTGCACAAGGCTGCTTCAGACTGAGAGGTATAATGTTGACAGTAAAAATCTCCATAAAGTTACATTAATTTCATGTGTTATATTTTATTTTTAAACACAAAGCTTATGTTTTAGACCTAGAACTGCTCATCTCTTGCCAAATGTTGGGCAAAATGGTGGTGGATTTTTGTTTGCTATGAGGGAGAAATGGATGTCCGAGCGATGTTCTTTATGCAAAATACAGCTAACTCAAGAACAGATGCCCATCAGCACTTGAATTTTAGATGTGTTTAGCAAGTAACAGCCATCTCAGCTGAGAATATTTCAAATTTAGCCTAAAGAGGTTAAATGCATTTTAAATAATACCTTAATAACGGAGGGAAAAAAAAATCACACCTCTTCTGCAAACCGATGAACGTCAAATAACGATTACAAGACAGTATTTCACAGATTTTTGGCTCCCCAGGTGTATTGGCATTGCTGCATGGCTTCTGCAACCTAAAACTTTTGAAGGCAGCCTTTGTGACAGCTAATTAAATATGTGCAGGTACAGTATCACATTTTAAGACATGATACCACACAGCATTTAATAAAGATTAACAGTCTGAATCCCTGATACGACGAGCAGAGGACTGGAAGACACGTCAGGATGTGAGGGAGCCTCTCTCCAAGCTGTAAAATCATGCTGCAAGTTACTGTATTTCTTTTATCATGATGCAGACTCAAAAAATTTAAATCACAGTGAAATATAATATGTACACATTTTGTTAACCGACTGCTACTCTGTTACACTGCATTGAACGTACCCCTCTGCTGAGATAACTGATTATCCATTTGGCCTGAGCTCTGTGCAAAATCCTACGGGGGAAAAAAAAAAAAGGCATCAGGTTTTCAGATCTTACACCCGAGAAATTAAAACAACATTTTTAAGTCTTCACAGTCACTCAAAAATATTAATACTTTATGAAAACTGTAAATTAACAAACTCTGGTTTGTTTGCTACATATAACAACAGAATACTGCCAGCATTTAAATTCTATAATATATATAGTAGATTTTTATTCCTTTATTTATACTTGTTTTGAAAAAAAAATATTTTTAGTACACAACAAAGAACCCAAGGCTTTAATATCTTCTTAGGAAATAGTTATTATTGGGATTTTTATTTACCATAGCTATGTCTCTGTAAAAGAAATGGTGTTTCAGATCTTTGCTCCTGACTCCAAATACACTCTTACAAAACTCATGAATGATTCCCGTTTCAATGGCTGTGCTTCCCAGTGACCTGGGAGCCCGAGGCCCTGATCTCTTGGGAGTGTGTGGAGTTCCTCCCCAGCAGGGGTAACCCCAGCCCCAGCTGTGGGGCAGCCAGGATGAGCACCCAGAGCCGTGTGTGGATTCCCTGCTGCATCCTCGCAGTCAGCAAGGACACCGACCTCGCTGGGAACACGTCGGCTGCCCCACCACAGATCCTGTCTGTTGTTGGAGCATCCACCCAGCAGAACACTGAAGAAGGTATTATCTGATAAGAGATACAATTTAGCAAATCGTGGATACTCCTAAATGTTTTTTAATTATTTCTGCGCATCTAAAAGCAGAGGTAACAAAAATAAACGGGCTGATGCAAACTTCAGCTGATGGAAATAAATCTGTTGGTAAGGAGGTCGTTTGTAAAATCCAGCAACCCTCTGCCTTTGATTTTCGCTGCACACATTTAACACACTGTATTTAAGTGTTATATTCGTACACACCACCAAACTTCTACGCAAACGGGACTTCTTTGAGTGCTCCCTGGCACAGGAAGAATCTCATTTTCTAGTCACGGGGAAACATTTTACAGTCTTTCCCAAACCTTCCACCGAAGCAAATGAGAGATTTGCTTGACAAACAGCAGCGAGCTGAAATAAAAGCAGAGAGGGAAGTCTCTTCTGCGTGTGCGGGATCTGAGCATTCCTTGGATCCTTCCAGAATTGCTCTCTGCGTACGCATGAGCAACATTTGGGATTAGATTTTAGCACGGGCAAAAAACTGAAGTTCCAGTGAAGTCAGCAAAGACAGCACTCTTTACAGCACACACAACTCTTCCATATTTTAATATAACACCTTTTTTAAAAGCCTGCAAGAACAGTATGTGGGCTTAACATCTGAGATATACCTCTAACTGGAAACTAATGTCCCTTGTAGATATACTTACACTTTACTGTAGCTACTGGGGATTTTAATGCCATTCCAACTCTTATAGCACAGAAATCAAGCTAAAGAATCTTAATTATTCCTACAGAGAATACTCTCCTCCACTCTCATGTTTTTTGGCTGAAAAAAACCTGAACTTGCTGCATTTCCTCATAATGCTTAAATTATTTTTTTGCCACTGCAACCTCTACACTGAAATCTGTAGTTTCACTATGACTACTTAGCAAATTCTTTTAATACTAAGTTCCAAACTTTTTAAAAAAATGCTATGCAATTATTTTAGTATTAAAAGGATAAAAAGTAGTTGCACTCAGAAGTTATGCAAACTTTCAGTAAATATTTAGTTCTTGTGCCTTCTCTCTCGAATGCATGTAGCCTATCCTTGGAGTATCCTTGGAGTAGCTGTAAAGCATTAGGGAAAAGAGCTTGACTAACATTTCTGTATCAACAACAGTACCTTTCAGGTGACTGATACAGAGTTACTAGACTCATAAAAGCATATTATTTTTAATAGTGGAGTGTTTATGAAAACTGCATTTATTAATTGGAAACAGTCAATGTATGGAAAACATGAGGGATCCAAAAAATCTGATAGAAAAACCAGCACATAAATTCAGACAAAGGGAAGAAAAATACTGCAAATCCTTATTTAAAACAGTATTCGTAATGACCTCGGTGGCTTACTGTCAAAAATAAAGATGGCAAGATTAGACTGGTAACATATGTTCTGTGTATTTTCTGCATAAAATATATACACTTATTCAGCTCTCTGTAAATCTATGGTACACAGTATACAACTGTACATTTGCATGTAAACACATGAATGTAGCGATTTCAGATATGCTATACGTGCAGGAATTCAAAAAAATAAATATTTTAAGGATTGTCTTGTAATAGCAGGACCTACATCAAACCTTCCCAGTGCATCCAGGAGCTGTAATGAAAACAGGATCCCGAGTGGCCAGTGAGAACCTGAACCACTCGGTAACCTTTTGGAGTTATAAGATGCCTCAAGTACAGGCGTAATCTGTGGTTTGAGAAGAGCTGCAGAGAATCTCAAAGTACTTCAGTGGTGTTTACTTGTTTTACTTAAGTCAAAGGATTCCCACACTCGGGGCAAAGGCGCGAGAAGCGGCCGCAGTGACCCCGCACGGCTGCGATACCTGGATGAAGGTGGCGAGTAAAACACAGCTCATCTCCTGCTCCAGGATGATCTTGTTCTGAGGGTTGTTGTAACAAGCAGCTATCAGCGAGGGGAAGAGCACTTTGATTAAACGAGGATCGCTGAAATACTGGAAAGGCAACTGGCATAGTTTTTGCAGCACCGTGGGGTGACGGCCAGATTGTACAATGATCTGAAAATACAAACATAACAAAATTAAACCACATGATCTATCTCTTCTGCTCTTCCTGTTAACCACCAAGGGTGCTGAAGTCATGCTAAAAAAATGAGCATGGCTGAGAGCAAGTACTAAAAATAAAGCTTAAAACATTGACTTCAAATAACTTCTGTTTCAGTGTGTAAGCATTATTTTTATTGCAGAAGAACATAAAGAATATTGAGCTCTGAAACTTTTTTCCTGTATCACCCAAAAAGACAGTAAGCGGGACGGGGATTAATCTGCAGATTACAATAAAATAGATAATGTAATACCTTAATTCAAAAGGCAAAGAACTATAGCACAGGGACTATTCTGAGTTAGAGCTACGAAACACAAAACCCCAATGCCTGCCATTTAAACACAGTAAGCACGGGGTGGGGGGAAAATCCAGAAAGAAATCACCAGGATTTTCAAAACTCTCCCTCCCAAGCCTCGTCCTTTCCTAGAGTGCCTGCTGGCAACCAGGGGGGACTCTGTTTCAGGGGAGATGTCTGCCACGCATTCTCAGGCACCAAAAAGAAAAGGTGATTGTGAGCTGCACAGCGAGGAGTTTCAGTAAGGAGAGACTCAGAGATCCTCCCATCTGTATTTCTTATCTCGGTTTCTATCAGTGCCATTGGCTCTAAAAGGAGAATTGTTTAGATAAATGGGACTGTTGTCATGAAGCAGGCTAAGTTTACAACTGTGTACATCTGAAGAAATAAGGCAATGCTATCACTGGTCTCCTGCACAGGAACCTTTCCAATTTACTTGATATTCATATAAAGTCTTTGTGATAAACTAAAAAATGCCCAAATCGGATCTGTTCCAAGTAACCTTGATTAGACAATTACAATATGAAAGAGCTGTGTGACCCAAAGTTGGCTTTTTGGCATAGGAGGAAGCTCCTATAAGGTCGGAACACTGTAAAACTGAGGGTCATGACTGTAAATTGTACTTGGAAAAACACAATTTTACAGGTACACACCCAGACAAGACTGCATTCAAATTAAAACCAGAAGGACAGAAAGAAGCAGTTGAGGCCACAGGAACATAAATTATAGGGATTTACAAGTTTTCAAAGCACTTTTAACAATACCTTCAGAGCACACACTAAGTTGATAATGCAGTTCAGTTTAAAAACAAGATCAACAAAGTAATAGTTTGCATTTTTTTCAGTTCACCAGTGAAAAAGACATTGAAAACCTTTCAAAGGACTGGTAGAAACGTCTTAATGCCCTTAAAGACAGAAGGAATTTTTAAAAGACAGGCAAATAAGAGACAATTAAGCACACATTCAGACACTGTTTTGAGGAAAATATTGCTGATGATTCTCAGCTTTGCTATTGGCTCCCACCCTGTAAGCGAGAGGTGCCCTTCAAGTCTGGCAGTACTGCTGAAACTTTAAATTAACCAGAGTGCTTATTACACAAATCTATTTTTCCACGGTAAATTCTGCAATCAGAAAAGTACCTAAAATCAACCATAACTGTACTAAAGTAACTACAATTGGTATTTTTGATCCAGGACAGAACAGCAGAACTCTTGATTTCTGTTTAATGGCCACCATACCCTCGACGAACAGGCAGAGGCGAAGAATTTTTTGGGAGTTTTCATTTTTCATTTCACAGTTCACTTCCTTTACCTGTCCTAAAAATGCCATGGGTAGTTAGTGAAGTCTTGCCAAACCAACAGTGCAGATACCCAAATAGCTTTCATGGAATTATTATTTCATTATCTTTTGCTTTTCAACAGTTTTCCCGCTGTGATGTTATCAACATTAAGGATAGGAAGGTATATACAAGGGTTGCTGATGTTTTAATCTGGTATTTATCACATGTGGAATCAATTTAATGATTTCAGCTCATTGTACTAATGCAGCTACTAAACCTGATACGCTATATAATGTACTCTGAAGGAAAAAAACATGAGTCACCTCTTACTGGAAAAAAACCCAACCAAATAAACCTGTAGCCGAGCACATATTCCTTGTTTCACTGTCAATGGGTGGAGAAAGTGAAGCCCAGGGCTCGACTGAGCAGATGAACAACAAAGAAAACGAAAACCTTGTACTTCTCTTTCTTGACTTTTTTTTCCCCCCCCCCCAATGTCTTGGTTTAATGATCCCAGGGAGTTTTGCAGGCCTGGGATATGGAATACTCATCTTACAAAATGCTCTAATACAAGATACAAAGTCCTTACTGAAATCCAGCTTGCCTCTCCTCCTGCCACATACTGGGATCCAGACACATTTATCTAGAATTAGCTTTTCTTGTTGCTCACTCTCTAGCCTGAAAGTCAGATATGCCTGTCAAATGTAACAAGATCCTAATTAAATCACTGCACTTCTGTACAGCCAAGCATTTAAGCACCTGCTTAACTTCAGCTATGTGCCCATGTTCCATTAATATTTGCTTGTGGTTTTCTTTTTTCTGAATTGAGATCTATTAAATTAGTCCAAGCTATTTTTTTTTTTAATCCGGAGCAGGCAACTCACATTCATGTTTGCTATGTTTCCTTTAAAAATGTTGCTTACTCTCAAAATTTTCAGATATTTATACAACCTTATTGGTTTTGCCCGTGCTTAGCTGGAATAAATTCCATCTTAGCTTAGCTTATTTATGGCTCGACATGTTCTAAATGTTAGAACAGCTCTCTGAAGACCCAAGCTATGCACAGGTAAGAGACACAGCAAATACATTTCTGCAATGCTACTTCATGATGAATTAATGAAGTTTTCCTTTGTGCTACCAGCCAAACTCAAATCCAAATCATTCTGGAGGTGGAGCCCCTGTTCCAGAGCACGGTGAGGATTCAGGGTTAGCACACCAGAAAGCACTGGCCAAAGGCCTGTCTGCTTTCAATGGAACAGGCTGCTGAGAGGGAGAGGCAAGGACAAGAGTATCTCAAATCCTCACCTTTAAGTCTAGAACCTCCCCTGCTTGGTGCCTGTCTGAATTCCCAGGTCTCCCATACCCTGCACGCTGTGCCTGCTGCCTCTGCAGCCGCCTGCCCGGCACGGTGACTGATGGGATGACCTGTGGGAACTTTTCACTGAGCAACACCTTCCAAGGTTGCCTATCAGTTATCTTCTGTCACTCCCACCAGTTTATAGCCTTCTGCAGGTCCTGCTAATTTGCCTAATCTCCAATAGCCAGCAGGTCAGGCTCTCTCCACTGCCCTACCAGCAATCCATGCTCCCGTGTGACTCTTTGGGAAGTGCACTCTGCTCTCACCAGTGCAATAATTATCCCGATCCACCGTACTGGTATTTCTGGAAGTTTATCACTTAGGAAAGTATGATTCATGATTTCTGAACTCTCTAGATGGAATCTATGTTTTCCTCACATTTACTAGGGCCAATATTCACTATATAGTGTATTGCTTGGCCATTTGCTGCAATTCCTCTCGCTGTGAAAGCCTGAAGCAGTATAAAAGTCAGTCTTTCAAAACAGACCCCAATGACAAAAGCCAGCAATATGCCACACAGCACTTGAGCAATAAGAAAGGACAATCAATCAAAAAATTAAAAGCTCCTTGTGGTATGGAACAGTAATAAAGTTGTGAGGGGAACTCATCATTCTGCTGGGAGATAAGGCTTCCCCTGTCACTTAGGGAGGGTATCTGGCTGCAGACCTGAGGCGACTGCTGGAAGGATATTCCATCCTGGATTTTCAGTTCTTCATCCTATTCCCACCAGGACAGTTCCAGCAGCCCTCCTCTCCTGCCATTGCTTCCTGGCACCTTACAAAGGAGAACTTCCCAGGCCTGAAGGCCTTTGCTAGGGAACTAATAGACCATAGGAACCCAAAACACTTGGGTGTGATTTTCCTCTGGGGAGCAAAGGGGAACGTTGCAGCTCATTTCATTTTTCAGTGATGCCCCAAAATAACGTTCTGATGCTCCTTAAAGAATGAGAATCATAGAAATGCAGCTCCTTTCCTTGTTTGCCAGGGCAAGGAGGTAACCACTGGCAGGCACTGGGACAACCTTCTCCTGAGATCTAGCAAGGGAAAGATGTTTTGGAGAACACCTCCTATTTCTATTTACATACTGTATATACATGTATTTATATTTCACTTTATCTGTCTCTGTTTTCCTTTTATCATCAATGAAAACTACAATTACTTTAAAATGCATAAGTAAGTATTTTTGTCAAAGGAGGGTAATAAAACCTTCATAACTAATAGGATCCAGATCTTTTGAATGATACAGTGATGATACAGAATGTCTCTGCAGTTACACGTCAAATCAGCTGTAAAATCTTACAGAAAATTAAAATAAGAATCCTCTAGTCTTTGAAACTATATTTTCATAATCAGGTAACTGAGTGTATAATCACCTTGTAAGTAATAAACAGGATTTTCATTGAGAAAACTAAAATGTCAGCCAGAAAGCTGAAGAATGAGAATGACTTTATGTAAAATACTGAGCAAATATCAATCAAATTGAAGTAAATTGATAATTCATATAATCATGTCATGTCATTCATACATTCATATGTTCTAATTAGACATGTAACGTAGATGCATGCTACTAATTTATCAAGAACTAGCAGTTCCATCAAATTGCCTTGTGAAGATTTATTTTAACTACGGAGCAGCATTTTTGGTGACAACCTAAGTTTCTCCTTCCAAGTTGTAAATGCACATATTTTATAACCGTAAAGCATTTAAAAAAGACAAAATAATTGAATTTAAAACTCTGCATACAACCTTCCAGAGATTTAAAGAAGATTATGGTCCCAGATTGGTTTCCCATGGCTCTATGCATGTATGTTAAATACTGTCAGATGTTTTATTACAAGTAACGAAATAAATGGTTCAATCTCAGACCAAAAACTTTTTCACTGCTTGTGTACTACGCAAGGTTAGTCCAGGATTAATGCAGAGTGGAAGTGCTGATTTTCAGAGCAATATTTAGTCTAGTTCTACTGGTGGATTTAGGTTTTCTTGTTTCACTTATTTCACTTGGACTTCTGCAGCTCTGTAAAGACATCATTCTTGTCAGTTATTTCTGTCAATATATACAATAAAACCACTGGAATTATTTTTCGAAGCAGCTAATTAATTTTCCACTTGGGAAGAAAAGAAAGCAAGCGTTTTGTCCGTGCAAGGGCGAAACAAAGAACTGAGAAGTGCTTCACTTCGGGAAGAAACTTTGGGAACAAATATATGGCTGGCATCAATGGCACAGCCACCATCCATCAGACCTGCAGGGCAGGGGGTGTCCAAATGAGAAGGTAGAGACAACATCCAGCAGCTCTGAGCTGCCAGCTGAGCCCCTGGCAGTGCCTCCCCAGATCCAAGCACAGGGATTCCTGCTTGGCACCGCTGCAGCACGGAGATAACGGGACTGACGGGGACTTTCTGCAGCCCATCGGTTTCTTTTCATCCACAGAAGAAAGGGAAAATTGATAGCAGAGAAGGGAAAAAGATTGCCAAGGAGAGAACTGAAACCTGTAGCCACGAAAACCCCAAATGTCAAGATTTGAACAAAACCTTACAAGTCATCCCAGTGCACCGTTCTTGCGGGACCAACCCCGCCCGACAGCGCCGTGGTCTCGGTTCTCTACAGTCAGGCTGATGGTTTTTAGCCATTATAGCTGAGTATTAGAAGTTGTAGCTCTTTTATTAAGTGAAAACTCAGACAAAGTTATACTAACGTGGATACAGGAAAATGGAGCTGAATTGTAACTTTGGGAAGTTTAAAACTTCCTGAAGCAAAACCTTCTTTGGCTCTTGGAGAAAAACCTGCAAATGAAAGGGTGTGTTCCACAGGTACTTACCAACAAATAGAGTGCTTATCACTGGGAGGTGAACTAACTTTCCAGAAAAACATCCTTCCCAATAGAATTTCCTTTTATTTTTATGAAACGGAGCATTAAAATGTGCCCTTCTGTGCTCTCCTGCTCTAATGTAGTTCATGTTCAGACGCAATTTTCTTAGAACAACTCAGCCTAAAAAGCTAATGGTTCTCTGAGGGGCACTCCCTGCCTTCCCTGCTATCTCGGGTGACCTGCCGTTCCAAACTTCAACGTGGCCATTATAAACATTTGGATCTTAAAGTGGTACTGTTGGTATGGGAACTACTAATGTTTCTTTTCCATGTATTTATCATTTATATAAATGTCAACCCTAATTTGCACTAAAAACTAATAACTTTATTGAACAGGAACTGTGCATCTAATTCCTGTAACAACAGTATTCCATCAAACAGTTAAATCCTTTCGTTTGATGTCAGGTTATTTATAACTTTGTAAAAGAAATAAGTCTTTATATTAGTAGTCCAGAGTTTCTCTTCAAAGTTAGATCTGCATTATTTCTTTGCTTCTATATAAACAGATCTCATACTGCCAGTATTTAATCAGCAGAATATGTCACCACTTAGGCTCTTCTTCTGTTTTAAGGTCAAGCTCTTTTCTTTCCATTTTGCAAACTCCACTATTGGCAAAGCTGTGAGCAAAGAATGCTCTAAATTCCTCCTAACATTTCTCAGCAATCAGAGCACCATTTCCACGCAAAAAGAAAGTTCCAGAATGCTACAATCAAATTTAAAAATAAGAATTTTGTCTATTTGAAAAATTCCGGTGTTTATTTTCTTAGCGTCACGTGTCAGCTTTCAGAGAGAAAGATAAGGGAGTTCAGGAATAACATTAGTCTTCCTATAAACCACATTGTAAGCGTTGTCCTTTCAGGGCTCTATGGTTTAAGCAGATTCAGGGGTGCTCTGTGCATACATAACAGGAAAAAATTATCTCAGCAGTTTTTGTGTAATCATCCTAAGACGTATGAACATTTAGGATGGGACAATGGCAACTCCCAGCACGGCATTGCAGTGAAGATGTAAAAATGTTTACCAGAAGTGGTGCTAGTGGGAAATCCAGGAGAAGAAGTTCTTTATACAAAGCTCTCGAAAAAATGTCACCCAAAATGACAACTAACAAGTCACCTGGGTTATAACAAGTGAAGTATGTCTAGATTAAATTAATCAATAAATATATGTTAAACATATATTGTAAAAGATAAACTTCATTACAACGTGATGAAAGGAAAATAGAAACAATTCTAATATGCATTGAGGGTACTTGTGAATTTAATCTATGCCCAGGCTACAGGATAAAATAGTAATCTAATATCTGAACTAGAAAAGGTATTAAGGAAAAGCCTAACTTCAGAAGTGACAGCATTTTAGCACTTGATATATTAACAAAAATGTTTAAACGTGAGGTTGCTCTTGTGTTAATCATATACTTAAGGACCTTAAGGGTATCACTTCTTTCTAAAAAATTATAAACTTCATTGTTTCCACAATAACATAAAAGGAGATTTATATATTTGTTGGCCTAATAACTTTTAATCAGAAAAGAGTTTTATACATTAAATGTATGAGAAGTACACGTATTCTGTAAGATAAAATTAAAAACCCCCACATTGTGACACATCTCAAACCCTCAGGTATTATTCTGAGCCCTGAAATGATTACAATTAGCCCGTTGCAGCCCTGCACTGTTTTTCAGTGCACTGTTTTTCATCTTCACACTTAGATGACATCTTCAGCTTTGAGGATACACCACTTATACATTTAAGTTGCTGCTTTGGGCACCATCTGAAACAAGATGATTTAAAGGGTAGAGAAGAAACAGGACCATAGTCAACAGAAGTTTAAGGAGACTATTCTATTGGCTAAGGTTTCTGCCAGCATCCCTGGTAACAGAGTTAGTTTGGGTCAAAACCCCCAGAAGGTGTGAATAATTCAAACATTACAGTCTAAAACACATAAAATCTTTTTGTATGTCTCAGAGCATTTTCTCTCTTCAAAAGCAAACATTTTCTGTCACACTCCAAAACTCTGCTCACAAGTAAGCTACACAGCCTTAGAATTAGTATTCCTAGCACATTCTGTCTTATGGCTTCCACAAGAAATCTAAAGGGTTTGTCAAAGTATCTAATCATCAGCTAAGAAGCCTGTGAAACACTGAACCATTGGACATGTTACAGAGCTGGCTGAGACAAAGCTTCAAACAGAGAGCAAGAAAATGTGCTTTCCTGCCATGAAAAATGGGCTACAGTTTACCCTTTACTAAGAGGAGAGGAAGACGAGCAAAATTTTCCACAGCACTCAATTAATGCATTTTGTTCTTTCTTTACATTTCAGTATCGCTTCCATCAAGTGTGACTTGAGCTGAACAGGACAAAACAGCTTCGGGAGACTTCTCTGGGCCTCTTGCAGGCTCCCACCCTCAGAGCAGCATCCAAGTGCTCAGAAGAACTGTCAACTGGCCGAGCCCAGCGCTGTGAACACAGAGCAGGCCGGCGTTCCCTCTGCATGGGGCCGGCCACGCCGGGGACAGGCAGCGCGGTCGGCAGAGACTTGGGAAACTGAGAGTTTATGGCAGGAGCACAGGGAGTTCCCTCACACATGAGGCGAGACAGACAATAGCTCACAAGGCCCGATTAAATATTTGCAGGCTTTAGACTTTGTTTTAAATTTCTGTGTGAACTGTAATTCTCACGCAGGGTGGGAGGGGGGCAGAAGGACGGCGGGCGTTGCGCAAGCTCCGGCTCCATCCGCGCCACCGGAGCGCCACCGGCCAAACCCGGAGCGGCCCAGGCCCAGGTCTGAGCCCAGAACAAACTGCTTATTGAGCAGGGTTACACCAAACTGTGTGGTGCTTTTTCGTGTGGACAAAGTTCCACTGGGGATTAAGCTGAGGCCACCAAACTCCTTTTAGCCCCGACCCAGGAGTAAGATTAGAACGTGGCTCTGTGGAGGCAGCATTAGCTGACTGCTCTCTCTCTTCCTCTCTGAGCAGACTGTATTTTAAGGTTGTTGAAAGCACTGGCTTTGATGACACCGGGAGATAAGTTTATTCTTTTGTGTTTACAGTTTGAGAATAAGACAATACGATAAATCCAAACGCGCTCATTTCTCACACTTATTCCTACACACTCTCTCTTCCCCTCCCTACAGGAGTCAGCCAGCCCACCATGAACCGAAACTAAACGCACTTGATTTCACATTAAGTCTTTGCTCATATTAAATTGCCTTCCCCACATCCTCTCAAAAAGCAAAATAGAAAAAAACTAAACCGGGATGCATTTCGGAGCGTTGGAAATGCAATTAAGATGTGACACACGAAATGTGCAGCCCCAAATGCTTGGGCTGTATTTGCTTTGCTTTGTCATGGTTCATTCTTAGAAAAGAAAAGCTTTATCAGTAAGCTCAAACAACAAAGGTGTCTGACAAATTACCTAAGAGGCGTCCCCGCTTTTCCCTGACTGCCCAGACAGGAATGCCATCCTTCCTGAAGACACTGCTTCACTTAAGTGAATTTATGTGGTCTGAGGAGCAAAAGCACACATTACAGAGCTGGCTTAATGTACTCCGCTTTAACGTGGGGAGTTTAATCCTTAGGGGATTTTTGTTCACAGGCTGAAGTGCTTCTAAATGGGAGTCAGGACTACAACTTCACATGAATCACTCGCTTGCCAAAATCAGCTATTTCACAAAATTTACCGGGCGTATTTTTTGTGCGGACCTATAAAGCTTTAAAAGGTCAGGGTTGTGCTTTTCTAAGGTTTAAAGAAATAAACCCACAACCTCAACATGAAATCAATACTCCTAAAAATCCCTCTTGAGAAGAAACTAAGAAAATCAGAATTAAGTAATTTCGGATACTATTTACTTACAGATAGGGATGTTAACTACAAGGTAACTTCCAATTCCTGCATCTTCACTCCTGTGCTGTGCTTTCAAAAACTCCACCTACCAGATCAAAACTGTTCCAGTCCCTCCATAGCCCCAAAAGCAACACAAATAATGAAACTTTAATGATGGCCTTTAGTAAACAACCCATATGGAAACTCTACGTAATATTTTTATAACTTCCAAGTTTTCCTGTCGACTTCTGATTTTGACAGTTTTTCCATTTAGGAGTATTTTTCTTCCTCCACGCTAACACTAGAGGAAACTGGCCACATACTGAAACTCAATATGCACTAACTCTGTCAAAAGCACAAAATAATTTCCCTACCAAAGGTCACTCCTAATCTAAAGTCACTCTGTAAGTGTCCCTTACAGCCCAACAGTGCTTCCAACCACAGTCAGGATGAATGTCACACAGATATATATGAGTGTGATACACACTGGGGGACAAGGGTGCTGCCATTTTATGACACAAGTAAGACTTACCACACACAAAAAGGGAAGAAAATATAACTATAAGTCAATCATTTAATAAAAAAGGGAAAAGACAATCTTGATATGAAGCCTTTCCTGGGGAATAACTGCCATGCTTTGTGTGCTGGGAATGAGTGATAAATTCCATGATCCTTTTGGAACTGTGCCTACCATAAAATATTTTAGTTTCTTTAAACATTATATTTATACCTGTGATAGTGCTGTGTGATGTTTTATATATTTAACATGGGAGAAATTCCTGTTAGAAAACATCCTGCAATCTTACTGTTCCTTGCTCCTTTAACTGGAGCTAGCTGGGATGCCTGAAACGTATTTTGCAATAAGTTTTCCACATCTATACAGCAAGGAGAAATTTCTAGTAAGTGATTGATACTATTAAATCTAATGCCATTTGTTTCTATTTTCAACACATGGATTATTAGATATTAGCATTTCAATTATTTATAAGTTTATAATAAGTATAACATACTATTCTTAGTGAGCAGAAGTGTCCAGGGATAGAGGGTTTGGAGGGACAGAGAAATAAGTGAGACTTATGCAACTGGAAGACAAACTTTTGGGGGATGAAATTCCTTTTTGAAAGACACGTGGTGTGTCTTCAAATTTTTCCAAAAACTTCTGAGAAAAGTTTTTACTTCTATTTACAAACCTTAATTTCATAATTATGTTTTGAAAAGCTGCACACACTTTCCTACAGCTCTTTCAAAGAGATCTGGTTTTGCAATCTATTAATAGTATCTTTTAGAATTATACAGTTCCATATCCTACAAGTCCCCAAAGTTAGTGGGATTCTCCTAAAGGACTCTAAATACACTGTGTGCCAAAACCTGGGAGAACAAAAGCTATTTTTATTTAAATAAAGAGATAGCAATGCAAATGAGCAATGCAACTTCTTCTGGAGCCTGTCAGACAAGATCCTCAGTCTGAGGATCTGATTTGTGAGGACTTTTCAGATGAAAAATATCCCCTAACTGCAATGAATATGGAAAGATTTCTATTCCCAATGCAGCAATGTGAAAGAAGCCAAATCGTCTGTCATTCGTGTTAATTTAATTACAGGGCCACATTCAATTATCCAATATAATATGCAAATGAGGTGAGTTGACAGCACAGGGTAATTATATTCATTATACTAATTAAATCAAACAACGAAAGGGAATAAAAATGTAATGAAATAGGAGGATATTTTTAATTAACAAGAACATTTTAATTAGAAACTGTAATTCTACAGTCTGATATAGCACGGCTGGCTATTGAAAGATTGGACATTATTTTTATTATGCAGTTTAGTTTTATGTGTCTATCCTTAGTACCATGGGACCCGTTTTCGTATGGTGGTAGATTAAATGGTGGCCAAAAAAAGAGAATCCCTTTTCCTTGCTCATAGTTCATGCAGAGCAGCTGCCTAATAAAGCTGTGGCACAATTACAGAACCCTCTGTGAAGCCCAGGCTGTCTGGCTCTGTAGTAAACACAAGTTCACGTGCCGATACAAAACAGACAGTGCAGCCCGGGCTGCACTGCTGACGTTGGGCCATTTAAAATATTAAAGAAACACTCCCTGGGTTTTGAAATTTTCAGTTTCATAACTGATTTATTTCTTCAGCGACAGCAGCTGCCCTGGGAAAGCTTTATGAATGTTAAAACAAAATAGGAAAAAAGGAAAGGAATATTACTAATATATTATATGTGGGCAGAGTCAGCAAAATCAGTCTTTTTAAAATAAACAGAGCAAGCACTATCAAAACACTTAGGAATGTGTTCCTTAGGAATCCATTGTCCTCACTGCTCCTCAACAGAATCATTGGGCCTGGACCAAGAGCCAGCCGTGGTGAAAACACCAAGTGGGAGCCCAGCCACTGCCTCCCTGTGCGTGTGAGGGACTCTCCGGGAGGCCCCCTCGGATTCTGGGCTCCTGGAAACTGCAGGGAAATGGGAATCTCAAAGCCATACAACAGAAAAAACCCTCTCCTTTTCAATTTGCCACTCAGCTAAACATAAAGACTCTTACAGCCAGTGCAATAAATGAAGACAAACCTATGTTACGTTAAGTGACTGGCACACGATGCTCTCGGAAGATTTTGTTCTATGAATGTGAAATATTTAGGAAATTGCCCTTTTATGATTTTGACTGCACAGTGGTAATAGTTCACTTACTTAAATCACAGTACTACTACAGAAGGTCAATGTTGAGGTTGACAGGCTGTAAAATTTCCTTTTTAGAAATCTATCTATTCTCCAAACTGGGGAACTGCCTTTTTTTTTTTTTAATAATTAATGCCTTTTTTGCTTTATTCCACTACGTTGCTTTGGATATTTATCCATTGATGTGGGTAGACAAAGGAATCACAAAAGAGATACTGAAAACTAAACAACTGTTTGACCTTTTTTGTTTGGAGTGTTGAAAGGACTGAAAACACACCTCTGTTTGTAATAAGGAATACAAATTTAGAGAGGGAAAGACTTTAACCTACAAAGATTTCCAAACAAATGCACATTTGACTGCAAGAAGAACATGAATCTGCTTTGAAATATGTCAGTTATTGACTCAGTTCAAGTTGGTTCAAATACTAAATAAACAGAACTATCTGGCTTTATGGAAATTTGTTTTCATAGCTCGAGTCTAGTGTATCTATTTTTATTACACTGTTCTTGCCAGGAGTCCAAGCCTACTATTTGAAAACTTTCACTGTGAGACCAATTTTTTATTTTTAGTAGGATAATAACGACGAAAGAAAAAAAATTGGAAGCTCATAACATAATAAAAAATTAAACCATAACTGAATGAATAGAAAGCACTTCCCTTTGCATGAAAGGCAGTCTGTCTTTAGTGGAAGTCACAACAGCAACAGTACCTGAAAATAACGGCTGTAAGCAAGTCCTACTGCTTTGCCTGGTAGTAATAGGAAAATTGCTTCCTTCCACTAAAAAACTTTCCCTCTATTTTGCAAGTACATGAATGAGGAACGCTTCAGTTTCTTAAAAACATTTTTTTTTTTAAATAAAAAAGCCAAATCAAAATGCCACTTCCTCAGTCAAAGACTTATTAATGAGGAATATCAGAAATAACATAAAAAAGTGAAGCACATCATGGTATCTCTTGAGACAGTACCTCTAAAGCAAACCACCCTAAAAGACAGCTTTTAGGGTATGAAAAGGACTGACATACTACGGCTGTTCAATCAAAGCCCCGAACTTGATTCTCAGAGCTGCATAAACCACCTTTAAATCTTGAAACGGGGCAGATTAGTGATTGCACATGACCTCAAGCCCAAGTGCACATGCTGAAGGCTCCAAGACCCTTCCAAATCCCCATCTGGGAAGCATGTCCTGCCTCTGGATGGCCCATGGCAACCCCCAGCCCCAGCCAGCTGCTGCCATGGCCCGGTGCCCACTCCCCACGGTCGGGCCTTCGCCCTGGGGCACCGACAGCGACGGGCACTGCAGGCTGGAGCTGCTGGTAGGAAATCCCTCTTCTGCACTGTTCCTGGCACGTTTGTAGTGGCGAATCCTCCACGCAATGAATCACATCTGTTGGTACTTGTGTGCCAGAACAGAAATTTTTAAACTGCAGAGAAAAGACAACACAGTTTGCTGGCCCTTCTGGGTGCCAGCTCGACCCGTCAGGCAGCACAGGGACTCAAAATGGCAGCAACATCACATGGATTTAAAAATGGTCATATTAAAGTGCTGCCCCCAGTCAGCTCCAGATCCTGAGTGGGATTTGGTCACACAGGGCAGGAAGGTTACAGGATCTTCCCTCCAGCTGTGGCCAAAGCCACAGAAACATCACTACAGAATTATGTAATACTTGTGACAGCATTGTCTGCTTTAAGATATGACAGTGTTCCAATTATAGTCAATAACTATAGAGAATTTCTAAGTCTAAGTTTCTCAACTATAGTCAAGAACATTGAGCAGCTTTTCTCTAAACCTTCACTGAAAAGTTTTACCACTTACTCCTTCTGCTCATCAGCTGAACTGAGGGCACTGAGCTCCTCATCCCGAACCCCTACCCCAAAATTTGAGCAAAACCAGGAAGCAGGTGGTAAAAGTATGGAGAGAGAACACCGTGAGTAACTCCACAAGATACAGCATCCAACTGAACCATACCCAAGATGTGGGCACCACAATGCAGTATCTACACACTCAGAGTCAGGTTCACATACTCAAAAGTGCCAATGCCAACCTCTGCCCTGCCCAATACATTCTGAGATGTTACATATAAGCTGAGGAAACCTGGACATTTTAAAGACTAAAATATTTGAAATCTTTTTGGAGGTTTGTGTCTGGATTATTTTATAAGCAAATAAGAGTGGTCAGAGAATCCACTGGCAAAAGTGGACACAGTCAGGGAAGCTAAAGGGCAACTCCCACTGTCTGTTGGACAGGGTATTTTGGTTTACTACTGAAAGGATTCAAGGAGAAGAATGGTTTAAACTTAAATAAGCACACAGGCAAACAGGGAGATGGCTACATTGGCATCCAAGGACAAGTCTTCATGGCAGAGTAGCTTAGTTGGTTTTAAAAAGAGTACCACAACCATCTGATCAAGCTGACATGAAGCTAACTTGGAACTAAGAATATCAGTTTCTAAGTATACCTTGGCACAGAGCAAGGCTAGTCAAAATCAGTGCAATGTCAGCATCCTTGTCTGCATAAGAACAGGGACTTTGCTTATGGCCACATAAAATTAATGCCTTTGTCTTAAGATACAACTTCAGTTTCTCTTTTGCAATCACACACTTCGTGCTCAAACGAATCCTGAGCGCTTCAAAACCAATGCTGAGGAGATTAGTTTTCTGGAGGGAACCATGACTAAATGTGCCCCTGATAACTTCTGATCCCATTTGCCATCTGCCTTACCTGGTTATCTGCGTTGTTTACAGTGAAATAGCCCACACAGACAATGACTTCGTGCAGCAACCCCTCACAGGTGTGCTGGGAGCAGTACCACAGCAGGGAGCTGATGATGTGCCGGAAGGCCAGGGACAGTCCTTCAGCACCCACAATCGACTGGAAAAAAGGCCAAGAAACACAGATTACACTCTAGCAGTATGTCCTAGAACTTGTTAGAATTGTATACACATCAGCTGCACCCTTCTGGGTTTTCTCAGTACAGACTATGCTTTTTTGTTGCAATGGCTGCAGGGGACAGAATCTCTTCTTCCAGTCACTTCACTTCCAGTCACTTATCATTCACAACTGGACGATAACATTAAAAGCCACAAAAGCAAGAATAAATTCAAATTTTCAAGGCACACTGGAAAAATTGGATTCTGCTTAGTTGACATTCAGTGGAGCCTTAGTCTGACCGTTCCATTTGATATACACTACATGTTCCAGGAAAACTTAATGTTAATAATATTTCGTAGGAATAAGCAAAAGAAACCAAACCATCTTCATTTCTGCAACAGAGCAAAATGCATTTCTTCTTAATAACTCATGTTCTGAATGGAATACAATGATTAATAACAAATAATGAATTTTCAAACATTAAAAAAACCTAGAAACATCCAAAAGGAGAGAACACTCAGCTGTAAAGCTTCTTGGGATGTTTTTTAAATGTAGGCAAATTGCTGTAACGTGGAGATTCAGAATTAGATTTTATCTGCGCAGCCTACAGCCTCTATTTAATAAACATGTCAAACAGACAGAGCGACACAGGGTCAAAGGGGAAAACTAAAGCACAAGGAATGAGCATGACAGTCTCCTAACTCTAATGAAACAGCAGTGCAAGCCTGTGAGAAAATCTCTTTCATTTCAGAGTTTTCTTCATTTTCTACCTTGTAGCCTGTGCTAAGTACATGTACATAAATCCCAGGCTGTAGCATAGTTTAGTCTTATCGAACTCCAAATCTACCCAGCAAAAGTAGAATCCCTGACAATTAAACCAGACTCAGCTGTGGATACCTTCCACCTTGAACCTCAAGCATTCTGGTAAGTCAGTATATTTTCAACATTTAATGCCCAAAACAGCCACCATTTACTGCTTTACATCCTGTAAATGCCGTGTTCTCAGGTCCACCCTTATTTAATTAGTGCTGGCCACGCATGCTGTGACCCAGCACTCTGGGTTTAACCTTCCCTGATAACAACAGGTCAAAGGGCACCTGAGTTTGTGTATAAAAGTTAAACTAATTTTTCAAGGAAACTATGCTTCCTTTTTAGCCAGAATTAATATCAGCTCAGGACCCTGCGTTGTTTCTCACTACCATCTTTCAATTGTTTAGATTGTCAAATCAAATGAAATATATACCCAGGAGCCATCTGTGCTAATACAAACTCTAGAATACCAGACCTCTTCTGTTAATCAAATCCCCCTATTCTACAGTCCCACTAATAAGTGATAAAACTATTCCTTGGAGATAATAATCAGACAGTGCACAAACGGGGCTTTTCCCTCTGCTGTCTGCCAGCCTGCTCTGGCCCACAGGGTCAGGATGGACAGCCAGCTGCCTCAGGTGTGTTATTTTTAACATTACAGGAACAAATCACATTAGTGCATTGAAAGGGAGAGCTGCTGAGGCTGCACCAGTGTGCCTGTCCCTCACAAACAGCACGATGCTACAGCTCAGACCAAGCTCAGGGGTTCCTCCTGAGCGAGCCCTGTGCCGGGGAGCTGAGGGAAACATCTCACACTGGTTGGGTTTGCACCCTTCATGCAGCATTTTATGTAGAACAAACTAATGGTTTATTATAAATGCTGAGATATTATGGCACTGATAGAGGGATAAACACAGGCAGTGTAAGCAGAAGATGGTGTTTTAAAAATAATTTTTAAATCTCGGGATTTAAAAATCTTGGGCCACCAGGGAGAAGCCCTTCAGCCAGCGGGATCTGCTGGAGCTCCCCTGGAAGCTGCACCTGTCCCAGTTCAAACCTGACTCTGGCACGTACCTGTAATACCTACAGCAACATATAAACAGCCAGTGTCAAACCAAGAGGTACTGAGCAAGGGGGAGGAGAGAACTGCTTTGGTACCCCTTGATTTACAGAAAGAAATTGGAGTCAATAGTGTGTGTAAGGGCTGTTTTACATGAAACTCCAATAAATATCCTGTTATGTCCCCATAAAGAAACCCTGACTGGACTGGATCCTGCAGCTGCATCCATACAAATGAACACTGCTGCACAAATGGCTTGTTGCTGTTGTTAAAGATACTAAATGGACTGAAAACCAAAGGCAAGAAACACAAACTGAAGGAGACTTAACATCAAATTCTTCACTTGTGCAAAGCTCTGAGTTTAGTGCATTTCAGATGGAGTGCGTGGTACAATTTACATACCAACTACATATTAAAAGAAACCTGTTCTGATGAATTGCATAAGATTGATGCTGCTAAATGTGTTTTCAAAGCAATGCTTTTTGACACGTGTTTTATATTAACAATACAACTTTGCCAATTTATCTGAGAAATATACCAGTATTTGTATTTTCTTTGTACAGCAAAATGATTCCTTTACACTTGAACTCTGTTCACAGGCAAAGGTAAGCAGAGACTTACCTTTCTAGGTATTTTTTTTTCATTTTTTTCTCTAATTAAAATTACAAAAAGTTAAACTTACAATTTTGGTCAATAAAATTTTGCTTGGATAAAAAAAATTGGTATCAAATGATTTTCAGTTTCAGTTGCACAATCTTAAAGCAGGTGGCCACTGAAAGCACTGGAAAATGGAAATTGTGGTTATACTACAAGCCAATCTTTTCACAGTAGAAAAATTTTTATTTCGTGCTTTTGATAAAAAATTTTCTTTTTACATTTTTGGGACTCATTAAATATAAAACACAGTACAGCAGAAGCAAGTAAAAAGAAGCTAGAAGATGTAATGGATTAGATTTAGCATTTCATGTATTCTAAATTTTCGCTTTTGATTAAATTCGTTATCCACAGTTATATGGTGGAAATAAAAACAGTTACAAACTTTATGCACAAAACCTAAACATTTAATTGTGAAAGTTCCTTCAGTAACTAAGATCTTAGAGACAAAACTCAGTCCAGAGGTATAGTCAATAATTAACATTTGCATACTAAGAAAAGTTTTAAAACATGTGTTACCTGGAAGGCAGGCAGGTCAAGCACAGCAAAGCTATTGAAGAAACGTAAACTCTGAATGGCAACCTGGACTGTGTTGGTGGCATAGCTGTCTTTAGGACTGGCTGTGTTTGGATCTGCAATTGTCCCGTGGAAAAGAACACAGTACAGCATATGCAAAACTCCAACCAGATCTGTAGCCTGAAGAACTGCTGTTAGTCCTGTGGGGTCCTGGCGTGTGTTGTCAAAAATGTTCCAAGACCTGCCAAAAAACATCGAGCCGGCTGAGGAGGAACTTGCCCGGGATACAGCACGTGTTAGAAAAGCAGTAAACTGGTAACAAGGAAAAAAAACCAATGGCTAATGTGTCAAGAAACCACAGCACTTCCAGAAAATACTTTCAATAATTAGGGCACCATCTCACACCCTCTAATTGCAGTGCTACTGTGTTGTTCAACATCTTTCTTCACATCCTGGGGCTTGTGCTCGAAACCAGCGCGAGAACAAAGATCTGACAGCTCTGAAGTTGGAAGCCTGGGGGCACTTGGGGAGCACTTTAGGGGCTCCAGGCAAGCCCTGTCTCAGGTCAGTAGCTTACACTCACCTTTCTTGCTTGCAGTAGCAGCCAGGAGCGTGGGGGAACTCCCTGGAGCCCCTCAGTGCCGCATGACGGGCTGCAGGCACGGGAACAAACTGCCTACCTAAGGAGCAAAGTTACTGGGAACAGATGATCTTAATCAAATAGCTCTGCAGGAATGAAGTAGCTGTGCAGTAAGAAAACACACTACTTCTTATTTAAGTCAGATGCTGTTATGGGAGAGTGCACAGGGCAGCAAAACACAACTAAGCATGAAACGCTCAAGACAAACCAGCACAGCTCGTGCACGTGGGAACTGGGTTTCTCTTCCACCTTTTGGGTATGCACATCAAATAATGGGGAAGGCTTTTGGTTATCTAGGATATCAGCACAGACAGGCAAATAACCCAGGATGCCCTTTCCATTCTCACATCCAAACTTTAAAAAGCACTTAACATAACCCCTCCATGATTTGTACTGCTTTAGTTTTTTCACATTATTAATAATCCAAAAGATGATGCAGGACAATGACTACTAAGGAAGACTCAGATTGTCTCTACCCTGGAGGCTAAATAACATGTGGGAGGCAGGCAAGTACAAAATAAAGCCCAAAAATAATTCAGCAAGTTTCATATACTCAGAGTTCTAATTCAAACCCATCACGTAAATTACCCAAACTTACACAAACTTCACTTTGGAAACACATTTAGTTGATACTGGTAATCAAAGGAAACACTAAAACATTAAGATACAGTGAACAGTAACACTGAAAATATGCTACATCAAAATCTAGCCCTTATCTACTACGTCTCCATCTTAAAAAAAAAACAACAAAAAACAAAGAAAAGGAAAAGAAAAAAAAGAAGGAAGTGTCAATATCGAAGATATTATTCTTTTTTATAATTAAAGGAAAACATGACAGGTGATAAGAGAAAATATTATAAAAACCCAAATGAATGAGGATATTTTTCTCTTTTATAACAAATAAAAGCAAAGGAAAAGGGAAAGTAGTGGAAACTAGAACCACTTTCTGAAATACTCTGCAACAGTGAAGACCAGACACGCAGAGGCCTCAGAATATTCCTGTTGACCAGAACCAGTAAAGAGCTTTCCCTTGACTAGAACAGCTCTAAATAATCTCTTCTGTATCTGTATCAGAAGCACCTCACACCCCTCTGTTACAGACACTGCTCTGGCTCCAGTGACGTTTCAACACAGATCCCAGGCAGGCTGACTATTCCTGCTTTTTACAATACAGACACTTGTCTTCAACAGAGCAACTAACCCATGAACTCAGCAACTACCAACTTTTGGCAACCACCACCTTGTTCTGTTGTTTTCACTTTTTCTAGTGAAGCAAATAAAGCAGGTAAGAAAGCACTGCCTCCCCCAACCCAAAGTCTGTTCACGAGAGTTTCTGTTTGTAACAGCACCCCCTCGCTTCCTTGGACTGAAGGGAAAAACAGGCAGAGCAGGGTAATGAACCTGCCTTCTCCATGTCCCAGAGGAGCCCTAAGCCCAGGGGAATACAACAGGACAGTATTTGGGTTGTACTCAACTTGCTCTACTGGCACCCCTCTGCTTCCATCACTGTCTGCTCATATCTTTACCTTCACAAAGCAGTTGCTCAGATGACTCACCTCTGCTTTTCACCAGTTGGATCACACGTGCAGGGAGTGATCTTACCTGAAATTAGCACTTATGGGTACAATTTCTTTCTGAGTTATTTCTATTTACAGTCTGTGAATGTTCAATGCTACTGAAAAAGCTTTTAAGCACAGTGTCCTCTGCTGCTAGCTCCAGGATCAATGCCCCAGTCCTACTCCTGAGATACCTGTGCTGTACAAAACCCACTCCAGACTGCAGAAGTAGTTCACAAGTCTCTGAAAGAAGCAATCAGATCTTTAGTGAAACACAGTAAGAACAAAAGAAATGTAGCTGTGTCTGTTTTCCGTAAGACATTAAGATTTACTCCATAAAGAATAAAAAGTAGAAAAAATACTAGAGTTCTAAGTGTGTTTGGGTGGGGCTACACTGCACAACAATTTATGGCATGGTTTTCCTCTTCCTACGCCTGGAATCCATGGCCAAAGTCTTCATTTTGAAGCTCTGTGGTCTTTAAGTGAGTGTGTGTGAATGGAGTCAGCAGAGACACTTCCTGAGCCATCACCTGGCCGTGCCAGCTGTGCCTTTAGGCAGATTCCTGCTGCACAGTTCCAAGCCCTGCTGGCACAGAACCTGGCTGCAGAGCCAGACGGGATGGCTGCAAAAGGAGGGAGAGCAAACAGGTCTGGGACCACCATGGTTACAGCTTTGCTTTGTGTGTCTGTGGACTCCCCAGTACTCCTCACTTCAAAATACCTTCTGATGTCCAATGATTTATTTTGCAGGATGCAGTAGCCAAAATGTGCTAACCATCACTTAACTCCTCCTGAGTGACCAGAATGTTTATTGCCACAGGGATCACATGAGAGCACAGCTCATCTTGCCAACCAGTATTTCTTAATTTCAATCTTAACTTTTTCGGCAGTATAAAACAGAAAAGAACACTCACAGTCAAATGATAACCCCAAATTAATTACTGCATATGATACCTCACAGAATTTTTTCTGACTGTATGCAATGAGAAGATTGACCAATTTTACCAAAGGTTAAAGTCAGCTTGCTTTCAACTCTCACTCCATCATTATTTTTAAACAATTCCATATGAAAAAGCTTACATTGCTGGATGAAATCCTTTTACCATTTTTTGCTGCTCTGGAGCAGAGAATGAATCAAAATATACATAAAAAAGTCAACTGTAAAATAGCTCAAAATGCAAACATTATTTTTTTCACAGAAAAGACCAAAAATTTCAAAGTTATACCACAGGACAAAGCTGCTAAAAAGAAATTAAAAATCTCTCTGCTAGACCTGATGGAACGAATGAACTGCCAGAAACATTTATTTTTGATGTTGCCTGTATTATGGTTCATGGGTATATGAACAGGCCACTGGTTCCTGTTGGGTTGAACTGTCAGTTACAACACTTTAAGCCTAAGTGTTTACAATAAAAAGGTAAAAGATGATATTCATACTCACTGTGGGCTTTAAAGTATCTTTAAAAAATCTACACGAGATGTCGGAAAATAAAGCACAAACTTTTCCATTTGGTACTTTGAGTGATTTTGGTCAAGTCTGTACAGCAGTGCATTTCACACATTTATCAGTCCACCTCAAAGGAAAGCCCAGTGAAAATTCAGTGCTGACTGAGAGGACAGACTGAAGTAAAAACCCCTAAAAATCTTCACAACATAAGATGACAATGTCCCGCCAGAAAACCAGGTTTTAGGTAACTGAAATTCAGAGAGGAGATTCCTGTAGCTGTGCTTCCTTTTAATTCTCCTGTTTAAAGAAGCTTTGTCTCTGTGTCTGTGACAGCTGCCAAAGTAAAATAGTCACTACGGACAAAACCCCCTCAATTAATCCCTGGAGGGAAGCAAGACTTACCGGATTTTTTACATTGGCTGATATAGCTGGGAAAACAGACAGGCTTTCAAACTTTACCAGTCTTTATATTTAACATAGAAAAACAGGCAAATATTTATATTACGGTCAAACAACCTGCAGGTTCTTAAAAAAAATAAAGTTTTCATGAAATGCAGGGAATTTTCATTAGGGGTCACCATTATGATTTTCAGCTTCGGCCATCCAGGAGTCTCAGGAATTGGTACGGGGTTTACGACTCACAAAAAAGGTTTAAGAATTTAAAAACATGGATATATTCATCACATGAAAGAAAGATACTAAACAGTGGTACTTCATTGCTTAAAATACACCACTATTTATTAAAAACAGGAATTCAATACAGCTTGATGAGAAACAGCATACTCTGCAGAACAAGTATAAAACTACAATTTCTCCAGGCTTCAATAGGAGCAAACTGTTTATATCTGAAAATATATTGTTTTAAAAACTGACTGAGCTAACAAGCAGACAAGCCTCTCCAAGGGTATACATTGTAATGTTTGTATATTTGAAATATATACTCCTGATTAAAAACATGGAGCAAAATGGCAACACGAGTTTTCAACAGGCTTAGAATATAATCTGTTGGGGTTTTTTATTGTTAGGATTTAAAAACTATCATCGGTACTTTTTGCTTTTAAATTATTCTATTTAGAAAGAGATGTCAAAATAAAGAGGCAAAATAATAATAAAAAAAGAATAAAGAAGCATTTAGCACCTATCAGACCCTGTTACAATTCACACTGTCAAGGTAGGGATTGCACTGCTGCGTAAAAGCGATGATGTGAAACCTTTTAGTAATTTCAGGAACAAGTTTTAGGTACTTTAGTACTTGCTGGAGCTGCTGTCCCCTGGAAGTGGTGAGAAGCACAACCAAGGTTCAGACAGACCTGCATCTGATTCGCCATCCAGCAGCCAAAACAGACATTATCTTAATTACTGTAATAAAACCGAAACCAGACCAGCCTCCTTCCTTGCGTATCTGTGAAACAACAGTCATGGTTTCCCAGGATCAAACCCTGAATCTGAAGCTTTCTGCCATTGCATCTTGTAATCCACAACTGAGTTAGCTGTTGACACAGGTTTATATATATTCCACACTGGTTTGAGATAACATAGAACAGTAACAATTTAGTTACTGCACTGCTCCCACATTCTATTTTCCCAGATTAACAAGGGAGCTTGCAGACATTTCTCACATCAAGAAAACAGCAAAATTTTTAAACAGCTTATGTCCCAAGAAACTACATAATTTGAGGGACTATTATTTGCAATATTCTCCTTATGCACAACTCACTTTCCTCCTTGCCATGTGTGTTATTGCTCTCCACTGTCCCGCTCTTAGAGAGAACGTTCTGCCTTTGTGATTTACCCTTACACTACTGCTGATAATTTCCTCCTGCTCTTTGCATTAACTCTGTGGTCAGTATGAATTTATTCACTCATACTAATGGGCAAAAGTGAAATAAGGCACTGACTATAGTCCTCCATAGAGTAACAACTAAACTTCTAGGACAGGAATCTTAGTTCCAGAGAATTACAGGGGAAAAAGGCATCTAGACTTGATGAACACTGGGAAAGACAGGAAAAGACAGGAACATAAGCAAAATCC
Organism: Manacus vitellinus; assembly: GCF_001715985.3. NCBI lineage: Eukaryota > Metazoa > Chordata > Aves > Passeriformes > Pipridae > Manacus > Manacus vitellinus. The sequence continues at coordinate 1,223,435 of NW_021940637.1, read as the reverse complement.
TTGCTATGCTGAGGAAGGACTTGCCATATAGATTTTTACCTAAGTCTTCACTCCTGATTTTAGGGAAAGCTGAGCTAGGGCAGCATGGCCATACCTTTATTAATGCTCCTTGCATTCCATGCCTGCTCATTGTTTTCTGTCCTGTGGGTACAAGCCAAGCACATTTCATATGTGTACTCAGGACTCAAGGGCCCAAAATAGGCTTTGTATCTCTCATATTTACATTAACACACTCTGGAAAACAGGGCTATCATCCTGAACGTTGCTACTGGACATCTGGAACTGGACACAAATTGCAAGAGATTTATATGGCCATATAAACCACTGTTATGCTGTAGATAGTCTATTTAATATTTTGCTTTATTTCAGGTTAATAAAAATGTCTCTGTTGTCAATTCTGGCTACTGTTACTCTTAGGGGTGAGCAAACAACAGTTAAGCACTATTATGGACACAGTTTTCAAGCCTAAGTATCAAATGTCAGGTTTATCTCCTGCTCGGCAGAGAGAGCTCAGTATTCAGACATGCTGCATTTTACCATCTCTCACTACATACAATAAGGGACAATACCCTGTTTTCAGCTCTCATACAACTTTTTAACTCATCAGGGAGAAAGCAGCTTTCACTTCCACTGATAGCAATGGATCCAATACAGCATCAGAAATATGGGATTTCCAGTTGGAGGTCTCAAGTCACCCTCAGTGACTCTCACTGTGTAACAGAAGAGGGCACAGAAATTACAAAATGAGATTAAATGTGGTTACAAGTTCTTAAGGTTTTCAACAAACGATCTCTCATATGTATTACACTGTTTGAAAACTGTGCTTTTACATCCATAGCAAAACTTCAATTACAAGAATCAATCAAGCATTTATTAGCCAGTATCAAAAATTATCATTTGAGAAATAAGATCAATATCAAAGTTAAATCTTTTTAAAATATCTTGATCAGTAATGAAAAGAAATTCCCTCTCTTATACTAGGATATGTTTATAACAGACTGGATGGATTTCCTTATTTCAATAACATTTTATGATTTTAAAATTGAGAATCCTCCAATTTATGTTTCTACATTAGTAAGATTTTGGATGGGTTTTTTCCCCACAAGTCTATCACAGTAATAAAAGTCTCTTCACTCATGTCTTAAAATTTTATCATCTACATTATATCAACCATAGACCTCATTTAATACTTAATGTTGATATATATATATGTATATATATATATATGAAACAATTGAGGTTATTCTCTAATAATCATTATTGTTGTGACACCTTGCTTGATGCAGAGGTAGGTGCAGGGAGGTACTTGACTGAGATCTCTTCCCTGCCTCTCTTCCCTGCCTATAGAATTGTTTCCTTGAAGTAACTGCCCAAATAAACACTGGGTATCAATTGGTTTAGAAATATTCAGCTAAATTTGGGAGTTTTATGAAATGTTCTTGGGAGGAACACAGGAAAGTCGAGATTGACAGCTCTTCCTGCATCAGAGCTCCAGAAACAGCCCAACCTACTTTGTACTCACAGGACAGGATCTTTTAATTGTTTAAAACTAGAGTTTGAGTGTTTAACTCCTGGCCCTCTGGGGATATCACAGATTACAGTTGCAGTAAAGTTTCTAACAACCTGGTGGGGTCTGAAAGCAAAGGAGCAGGATCCCACAGCCATTTCCAGCTCATAAAGAATTTCATTGTTGCACTGGGTTGGTTTAAGCCCTGAGGTTGTCCTGGTCCCCCACCCAACATTACCTGTCCTGTGTCAGCTTCCCACTCTGCCACTCAGTGGTGCTTCCTGCTGAGATCTGCCCAAGTACAGACAGCATTCTATAAAAGCACTCTAATGCATTTCATATGGAATGACAACCTTTTATATGACAAATAACAACCTCAAAATGTTCTATCAGAAAAAATAAATTAATTTTGTGTGTCCCCCACCATTACCATTGAGGAGCATACAGAAGTTTCCAAATATACCAAAAGAGCAATCCAAAATTGCTCTTGCAACAATGGTGAAAGCCTGACATTATTCTGCCAAAACAACTTCTCATTCTACAGTATCACAGCACTGGTAATACCTACTGGGCTTTCTCCTCCCAGTAACAACTTCAGACATTTGATGACCAGAGGGGTTGGTCACTGTGACCTACAGAGGGGTGTAATACTGCAGGTTGGTTTGGTGCTCAAGGAGGTATCAACTGAGCTGGAGAAGAAGAAATGCTGCATTGCCTCCTACCACCATTTCCCAGCAATGAAAGAGGACCTGTACTCACAGAGGGGCTGTCTTTTGTACTGCAGATCAGGTATCACACATGATGTATTACTGTAGCATGACATATGTAAGAATTCAATAAATTTGAGCTCTTTTTCTGCCACCTTAATCTGTGTTTGGCAATACCTTTTTCCATTTAAATCACCCTGAATACTGAGGACTTCTGTAAAGCGACAGAATTACACTCTGCATTCACTGCTTAAATGAGAGTGGGCTCAGGTGATGAAAGACATTTGATTTAAACTGCCCTTCTAGTCAGTTACACCAAAGCTTTTGATCTGAAAGACAACAGTTTTGAAATCTCCAACTTCATTCCTCTCATTTCTTTTCATGCTCAAATGAACAATCCGACCTGGAAACGGAGAACAATCAGCTGTTATATGCAGGTAGTAAGATTGGATACTTCTTGGTGTAACTGGGAACAAAAACACTCAACTCTCCCAAATTATTCTGCTGCTACAAAGAACAGATGTTCTTGAAGGAAGTACTCGAGCAGTGCTGTACTATTTTGGGGTGCAGAGATCTCTAATGTTTGGGTGAAGTGTGTGCCTGCTCCAGAAATTGCAAATGCTGTATTACTCACTCTTGCAGCCAGAACTATTATTCCACTAACAGAAGAGTGATTTTTTTTTTATTATTTTATTTAGTGAGCATTTGACTTCTGGCAGCGCTCTCCTGGAATGTAAAATGCCAAGTTGGCAGCTTTCAGAAAGGGAAATTTCAGTAAGTTGGGATGGTCTCTTTGGGCTCATATTTCTTGCAGTCCTTTTTCCATGTGCCTGTGTCCTTGGGTTACCAGCAACAACTCTTACCTACAGCTTTGTTTCTTCTTTTATGTTTTATTAACTTTGGTTTTTCAACCCTAGCATCGTTTTACCCTTCAGGAATGCATTGTAAAGTTCTGTCAGCCTTGATTTTTCCTGAAATGCATAAGAGTGACAGTGGTAGGTTCCAGTAGGTGCAACCCAAAGCTCTGTAATTTTGACTCATACGAGTGTCAGGCTGTCCTACACTGTAGAGCATAGAAGTCCAGACCTGGTGGGAGGCACATATCTCATGCACATTCCCTACAACCCTGGTTAGGTTACAAAAACAAACATTTTGCTTTAGAAAATTCCCTGACAAATGTAGTAATACTTTTCTTTGTAGAAAATAGAATTTCCTTACTGACAGTGGTATTTTAAAGAACAAGGGCTGCTCTAGAGACAAATCAATTAAGAGTTGCTTTTTGCTGATAATAAAATACCTCCTGAAGTCCTTAGGATTGGACACTTAAAACTATCAGTGATCAAACCCTGTCTAAGGATGAGCAATTTCTAATTCTGATCAATGACTTACAAGACTCAAACCACGGCGCAGGCAACTAATACCAATTCACTGGTGAGCGGGTGAGCAGAGTGACTCTCCTGCACTGTTTCTTTCCCAGTTATTTCTCTGCAGTCCCACAGCAGAACAGTTCTGTCTGACAGCCCCACCAGGACACTCCCTTCCCCAAACTGCTGCTGAGCAGGACATTATTGCTGACAGAGCCAAAGCACCCACCTTCCATTGACAGTGAAACACAGCTGGCACATCCCGTGCAACACGGCCGTGGCATTCTGGAGAAAACTTGCTATTTTGGGATTCTCATCAACAGGGCCTTGAACAGAGAGGAAACAGCAACACAGCTTGTCTACCAATCCTATGTTCACCACGTAACTAGAAACAGAGGAAAAATTGTATTAAAAAACCAGTCACACACCAGTTTTGGTAACTTTGCAAAAGAAGACATTTTTGCTTCTCTACTATCAAATCACATGAAATGCAGGTTGTGATTACTTTAATACTCTTCCTGAAAGGGTTCAATAAACCAATTCTAATTACAAGAACTTCAAGTCTGGCTCTGTGTGACTATCAGTAGTTTTTGCTAAGAGGTATGTCTGTTGTAGGATAATTTGTATTATACTGTACAACAAAGATGAGTGTAAATGTTTATTTTACCATACTGCTAGAAAGACAATGGAATTTTGCCATAGTTAAATGATTTATAATAATCTTGATAGCTCTGCAACAGCACAATTTCTTTTTAGCATGAAGAGATAAACTTTGTAGAACACACTAATTCAAGAAGACAGTGATGTTACCCAGATAGCATTTTATTGCAATACGTATATCATAGCAACTACTGCCCAGTTGTTGGGTTTTTTCCCTCATAAATATATATGTAACAGCTCAGGGACTAATAGAATATGTAGGTAACAACCTCCTACCATCAGTATAGAAGGATCAGGATCAAAAAACCTCCTCAGGAGCTCAATCAAATTCAATGCAGAGAAAACCATGCTGGTAATTTTTTTTTTTTTAAACTGAAGACTCATCTTTGGTTTTTATTACCAGGGTAGATCAGATCACCATTGCTGATCATCAGATCACTACTGCTGAAGTTTCTTCTTTGAATTCCAACAGATTGGAAACCTGTGCCAAAAAATTTCCTCTTTGCCCTTGTACCAAGATCTCTTTGTCCACACCAGGTTCTCTCATACTTTGATCATTATAACTCCACTTAAACTGTGCACACAGATACATTTTTTCCATGTCACTTTGTTAAACATCCAGCTGCTCAGACTTCAGTCCATCTCAACCACCATGTTTGGCTGACTTAGGTGAGATCAACCCTCTTTAGGGACACAAAGGTCCCACTGCAACCACCTCCTTTTTTTTTCACCTCTAATTTTCTTTGTGTCTTATCAAGTGGGAGAAACCTCTTGTCAAAATCAGAAGCACTGCTGTTTTATCCTGTGCCTCCACCTGACTTAAGACACGGGGAAGTGATTGCCTTCAGACACCATCAAATGATTCACCCTTTTTACACTGATTACCTATGCTGAACCTGTTACTGATATTCCTCTGTCCTACCAGCTGCTCTGTCTGCTTGCTCCTCAAGTCCATTTGTTAGAGATGGCCTCTCAGAACAATGGCTTCTTGAGAAGGGAACACTCTTGGCCCTATGTTTCCATAATGCCCAGACGACCCTGACTTCACTAAGCAGGGAACATTATTAAATAATGTTGACCCCAGTAAATAAAGACTACTGATCACATAATGCTTCCCTCACAGATGCTGTTCAAGTATTTATTAAAAATACCTGTTACTTCACAACATGTCTCTCAGTCTGATTTGTAAAAACAGAAGGGTTTAAGATTACGGAAGAAAACCTCTTGCTTTTCAGACAGTCTAGTTGCTCAAAGGCTGATTTCTCTTCAGGGCTAGAAGACAGACCTTCTGCCAAAGTTCACCCTGCTGACACATAGCTTTTGGAAGCAGTGAAAGGAATTAAGAATAAAAATACACTAGATATAAAAGTCTAACTAAAGCATGAAAGACTTTAAAGCTGTTGAAGTACAGCAGTTAAAAACACTTAAAGATGCACGAAGGTTATTAATTGCACACTTCTTGTGCAGGTAAATTTGTCTGTTCTATTTAATAACATGAAAGGTTACCAGCATTAGGTTTCTTGCAGATTTTGATCTCGGTAATCCACCTGATTGGACAGGTGATAAGCAAGTTCTCCTGTATTAGCAGAATAATTCCAGGAACAGAGCTGGGTGTTAGATACATCACAGTCACAGAGAAATGCTGAGTGCTGGAAATAGCTCCAAGAAACAGGAGGGGAGAGGAAGAACTAAATAAAATACAGCTAATACTAATAGATGATGACTCACAAAAACCATTCCCACCAATATTCTCTTCCCTAAGAACGTCTCTGCAGTGTGACTGACACTGCAAATTGTGCCCATGGGCCCCTTCACCCCCACACCTGGGCACAAAGCAGCTTCTGGCAGAGAGGAAATGGATGGGAGCTCTCAGTCTGCTGGGACTATTCCTCACTGGCACCCGGAGACAGTAAGATGCATGGAGCACTCCCTTCCTTGAGGAATTGAGCATCCAGACAAATGGAATGTCAAAGCTCTCTAATCTATTGCCTCCATCTCCCAGTCATTCTACCCATAGTGGCATAGTTGAAATAATTTGGCTACCCTTTTGATACCCAGACAGCACGTGGATAATTGGTGTTTATGCATCAGGCCCAGCAGCCCCAAAGAGGAAAAAAAATAAAATTTCAATGTCCTCTTTCTTCCCCCATCTCCCTAAAACTCTCACTTAATCAGCTCCCCATGACATATGATACCATGACCTGGAGGTGAAAGATTCTCATTAATGACAGAATTTGTCTGTTTTTGACTAGTTTAAAATGCCCTCTCTCTTCTTTTCCTAATTGCACTATTACCTTGTCATCATGCCTTTCATTCCCCATTTATAACCAGATCCCCTAAAGTGCCTCAGGTGAGGGACTTGGTTGGATTCTCATGTCTCTCCTTATCTCAGGGGTATGTCTGTGCTTGGCCCACTCAGTGTCAGGTGTCTGCTCAGCACAGACCTCCCACCCTCCCATTCATAAGTGGGCAGAACACAACATCCTGAAATTTCACACTCTATCAAAACCTGTTTGGGGAGAAGGCACGTTACATGAGAACAATAACGTTTCAGAGGTCACTGGTATCTATGACAACTATTTGTTTTGCTTTCCTCCTCCAGCTGTCCTCTTTGTCTCCATCAGCATCATTCCAGACTTTGAGAAGTGTGATGATGCTCACTGAGACATGCTTTCAGTAGCATAGAACCAGAATTTCATTCCTCCAGAGGGCTGAGGACACATTGAGAACTATTTCTACAATAATTTATTGACAACTGCTTATGTCATTTACTAGTGAAACTACACATTTTTTGCAAGTCTAATATACTGTTGGATATATATCAATTTTATGTATATAAAATATGTATTAATTATATATATACACTCATATCTTCAGGTTCAGCTATTAAAATGCAGCTACATTATAAGATCAGATTATAGGAATGACTGGCTGATCCTTATAATAGGAGGGATATATTTTATGACAAGCTTATATGAATGCATGTAGATATGAAAGACCACATGGGCAATGGGCAAACAGGGTTGGCACAGAGAACTGAGAGAAAATAATGAAGATATGGGAACTGACTCCCACGTAATTGGAGAGGAAACTGATGGAAAGGACACAAAAAACCAAGTCCAAAATTAGAAGGTTCCTGGTTTTCTGTATTTCTGTGTCTGCGATTTTTTTGAAGAACACTTTTGATTGGGAAAATAGCATTTCAACAGTCTTTTTGACTACACACACAAATGACTGCTACTGAGTTAAGAGTTAAAGTAGTTTGTTCCTTTCTTAAATCAACGCAATTTTCTTTCTCTGTGGTAAAGAATGCTTAGAGAAGTTTCATTATCTTTTTATAAACCTGATTAGGTCTTGCACTCTGCTGTTGAAGGCTTCCACTTGTGAGGATTTACTTTTCACTTCCTGTAATATCTTCAGTGCAGTAGAGTGGTTGTTTCCATCTGGGAAGCTGGAGATTAGACATCTGAAAATCATAGCAGTTACCCTCAGAAGTCCTGTTGTTAAACCTTCAAATACCTGCTTATTTACACTTCTGCCTGCAGTAGCATTATGGTCATCTGGAACACTAACCTAAGTAAAGAGAAAAAAAAAAGACAAACAACTAGAATTAAAAAAAAAAAAATAACCAAAGTTTGTAGAGAAACATTTAGAAATTTGCATAGGAGCACTAACATTCTAGCAGTGCTGACAGGCACTGAAGCATTTCAGGTACAAGAAAAGGCAGTGCAGATAATCCAAGCTGGGACAGAATAAAACAAGTCAAAAGAAGCATCAGAAAACTGAAGGAAGACTTACAGAAGCAGAGTATGTCATTAGTGTGATTGTGTTCTTATGCATAAAACATCACCCACTGACCAGTGCACTTGTCCCTCAGAGGTCAGTCACTTGTCAATCATGTCAGAAGCACAACATCCAGCTCCTCTCTGAGCAGACCTCAGAGGAATCCCATTTTTCTAAACCATTAACTAGAGCCCACTCCCAAAAGAGTGAAGTTGAGCTGCACAACATGTAAATCTGAAGACAGATCTATGTACAGGATACAGACCTGGAAGGAAATCATCCTGGAGAGTATAATTTTTTAAAAATTAATTAAATTTTTTCATTTCTGCAGTTCAAGATGATTTAACCTGCCCTGTTCTGATCAAACAGTAAGTGAAGTGTGTGTGGAAGTCCTGCAGTGTTGCAGGCACAGCACTGGCAGTGCAGATGCACCATCAGGACTCAGGGCTCCTGGCACATCTCCAGTGCCTGGTGCTGCTGGTTCCACACACCAACACCCCTCTGTGGAGCTACTGACAGCCAGAGGCTTCCCACACTGTCATCAGGGATCAAAACTGGCTGAAATCTTACTTCCATTCCAGGTTAAAATCATTTTATACTCAGTATATGCAAGCAAGGGTAGAGAAAACCAGTCCTCCCTGTATAGGTATCAGGAGGGATTTGGTAACACTTGGTGACAAAGAACAACATGCACATTTCTTTATTATTCATTAGCTCTGAGCCTTGTGCTGCTACTTAAAACTCATTGTAATGGTCTGTTTCTGGTGCCAAGCCAAGAGAGCAAGTGAGAAGTCTTTAGCTGCTTATTCAAGTTCAATAGGAAAAATAATCCCATGTTGCTCCAGTAACTTTTGTTGACTGCAATAATTCAAGCCTAATGATTCCAACTGCCCACTGAAACAGATGGATTAAGCTTTGCAACGTGTAAATCAATTTAAATGTGGCAACTTTGTACTAGGAACACTAACTTTTAAAAATTGCTAACAAACACTACTCACTGCTTTTTCACCCCAGGTAAAAAAATTATATATGTTATTTCTTTAATGATTTAATAATATTTTGCAGTAGGGGCTTCCATTTGCTGTAATGAACAGTTCTGTAAGCAGATAATGTCTATTTTTGTCTTCTAGTTCAATGTACACATGAGAATTTTATTTTCCAAGTATATAGCCCATACCTATAAAATTCATGCTTTAAAAGTAAAACTCTTCTTTCTAGTTTGTAAAATAAATAGATCTGACACTTAATAGAATCATTTGTTGCAGAGCTCATTTTTCACATTTAATTTTTGGGGAAAATGTATGTATTTGTTAATATAAAGTGAGAACAAGTGTGGGGTTTTTTATACTGTGTATGTCAGAGAAGACATAGAAGGAAATACTGTTTTACAGAAAATGGGTAAGTTTGAACTTAATTCCTTTTACATTTTCCTTTTATACTAACTCAAATAAGTGACAAAAGATCAGCTCTTTTACTGAAGAAGTAATTAATGGGACAGTGTGAAAGTGTGTTGAGATTTATGTTCAAAATTAATTGGTTTGCTCCCAGAAGCAAAATTAATTGGGGTGCTTGCTTGTTGATTATTATATCAAGCAAGGGGTAGGAAATCTTAAGATTTAATAGTGTAATCATGACAGCTTTCAAGCTCTGGTTTCTTTGTGATGATTTCACAAGGAGTTGATGATATTCAGAGAAACTGTGTGTTGAAAATGGGCTTTGGATGAGTAAATGTTCAAACATTCCATAAATCTGAGGTTTAATAGGTTTAGTAGGTTAAGTGACACAAATCTACAGATGTGATTACACAAACTGATTTGCTGATAACTGGTATAAAACATTTCCAAATCACAAAGGAAAATCAGGAAAAATGTCTAATTATTTGACACATCCAACATCTCAATGTAACTTGTACCCAGTTACTATTTTAGCTGTTATGATGACTGGCTGTGTCAGGCTCAACCAGGACTCTGCTTACTTTAAGTCAGTTCTTGAATCAGAACACACTGATGAGACCACACTCTCAGCTCTGGCACAGTCTCCATGCAACTGTGAGAGTCATTCCTCAGAGAATTCCCCTCGTGGAGGGATTCCCAGGCTTGTGCAGAGCTGCCATAAGCTCTTCAGCTCTGCCCAGCATCTCGGGCTTAATCCTGTAAGATGCTGCACAATATGGCCCCAATCCAGTAAAGCACTTAGGCACACAGTTAATATAGCTGAAAATGTTCCTCCCTTCTGACTCATGTCACCAAAATACCTCTGCACATCAAAGTAGTTTTCTGTGCTAACGAAAAACACCAAACATTTCCCAATTAGCGACGCAGAGCTCTGCCACTGGCAACTCACTGATGTTTTTATCTTGTAAAAAAGCACAGCCCTTCACAGTCATTTTAAATACAGAGTTGCTAAACCTAAATGGACCGACTTGAAACCTTTTGAAGCACCCAATTTCACTTTATTTGCTCACTTACTTTGTACCCTTCTCCCCTTAGCAGCGGTGATTTTGTGCTTTTTGCACGTGTAGTCATTGGGCTTGCCTCAAAAACACTCTGAAAAATGTCTACTTTTAAAACAGCATGATTAAGATGTCAGATTTTCTATGTAGTACCTAGTGAACTAAAGAAATGGAAATGGCCCAGGAAGTGCATGGGCTTAGCATGGTGCAGGTGAAGGTTCCACTTTTTAAACTCCCTACCCCCAAATGCTTCAGCAGGTCATAACTTCCTTCTGCTCCAGCCCTGTTTTCAGGATTTACTGCCCTCCACATGGTCTTGTTCTTAGGGCCTAAGGGAACTGTCAGTGCCACACTATGGACACAGATGTAATTCCAAAATGGACCAGAACAGCAGAGAAGCACAGACGTGCCTTGGATCTCACAATTCTTGCCACCATCAGTGCAAACATGGACCTGCCTTTTTTTGATGCAGTACAGATGATCAAAAAACCTGATCACAAATAAACTGCAATGGGATGGCTACTGTCATTCTGAAATACCCCAATTAAAAGGCAGCAAATTCCAGTGAAGAAACTGATGAGAAAAATTACTTTCCTGTGCCTAGACAGCCAGATTAACTTAAACCCACTAAGATTTCATAGATCATTTACCTACAATATAGTCCAGATTTAAGCACTGTATTTTGGAGAAGAAAAAACTAACAAGTAACTCACATTTGATTTCTACATTTGTTTGATTGCCACTTAAATTGCAATGTTTGTTGCACATGCTTTTACATCCACTAATGATGTTTTATTTAGAATTTTCAGATATTCTGCATTTAAAGATTGCCTCAAAAAATAATCACACTGATCTGTCATGATATCATACAGATAGGTATGGTTTTTATATATGGCTTTTCAGATATCTTCGTGGAAAGTACATGATAGCTGTCACTTGACTGGAAATAAAACCTCCAAACTAACAAACTGGCATTACAACGCTTACAGCTCTATTAATTACTTGGCTTTGTCACTGTGAAATCTTCCCAAATATAAAATCAGAAAAGTTCCCATTATTTTGCAACTGTCTTCTGGGTACAGGAGACAAAGAGGAGCAGAGACAGCAGTCTGTAAATAAATGAAGCTACACCCCGAGCACAGGACTTGTATGAATGTAGGTGGGAAGGTTTGAGCCATTAATCATGGAAATCAGGAAACACCAGTGCTGACCTCAACAGACTTAGGCATTACCTGAGCTAAGGAGGCTCACAAAGGTCAAATGGTAGGTAAAGTCTACAGAAGGTTTCCTACCAGTCTGTTTAGGTAGGAGATAAGGAAAGGTCTAAACAGGACACTTCAAACTACTAACCTGGGCAGGATGTCACAAAAAGAAAAGACAAATACAGTCCATCTGTTATTCTATAATTTCCCATGGGTACTTTCATTGGAGGAATTATTTTTTTTTTATAACCCTTCAAGCAATATTTTGAGGAGAAAAATGAACATTTTGTCACCAATGAAAAGTGACTGTTTTAAATTTATTCTTTAAAATGTACAGCTCTGAAGTAGTGAAGATGATATTGTAGTCGGTTGATGAATAAAACCAAAATTAAACCCACATTAAACTGGTTGGAAATGAGGTTCATGCTGGATGTATTTAAGACGATATTAAAATGTTTCTCAAAACCAGATTCTTTCTGTTTCTGTATTAAGTAAATACTGGCACACTTGTTTAACTGTTTGTTAAAACCTTGCAAATATACATTTTCATTTATTACTGGTATTACTTGGGCTTCATTTTCCAACAGTAAGTGGAAATACACACAACATGGGCAAAGGCTGCATCATCCAGCTCACCAAACCAGGAAAACTGGAAGCAGTTAAGTATTTTGAAGGAGTGTATTTCAGTATTTTGGTATTTGGAGCTGCTCTCTTTTTGTACATTTCTTTTTCATAAAAAAGAAAAATTCAAACTTGACCTGATTTATAATATTTTCAAGAGAGAAAAATCAGGGTTAGAAAAGCAGCACTGTATTTGGGTTTTGTACTCACACAGGTACCTCATGGAACTATGAAGATATCCTGGTTTAAGGGCCAATTTTGCATGAAGAGAACATAAGAGACTTTATGCACAGGAAAGAAAAGTCCACTGTGGATCATGGGAAACATTAAGCTTTAATTACAGTTTTGCTGCAATTCAAGGGCAGTATTTGGCAACAGACTGAAGTAAATTATCCTCCTGTAGCATCTCTGAGCTCTAGGTGGCCAACTTTGCCTAAGAAATACCCTCTGTATTCCTTCAGGAAAAGTGCAGGCCATTGCACAGCTGCAGGGAGAGAAGGGTAGGGCTTTGGCAGCAGAGTGAATCCTGTCACTTGTGAAGTGCTGAGGGATTTCCCCTGGGCTGGAATTACCCCCAGCCCTGCAGAGCCAGCAGTGCCCAGCACAACACACACACCTTTCACTAAGCACAACTGAAACCTAATACCTGGAATCCTCTTGGAAAGATTTGGTGAGGAACAATGAGCTGGCAGCTACTTAGAGGAGAATGCACAGGTTGCATTTGGGTTTTCTTTGTGTCGAGGACCCTCGGACTATCTTTTTAAAGTGTTCCTCAACAGTCCTGTGGCTGTTGATTCCAACAGCATCACCTAAATTATTAAAAGTATGTACATAACTTTTCAATTAACAAACTGCTTGGCTCATGAAAATACATACACACAATTTATAAGCAGAAAACCAAGACTAAATATCTTATGATGAGCAGGTCACTATGAATTAAAAATGAGTTTTCAAATAAAATATTTAATGACATTTCAAATGAGATGTAACATCAGAAAATTAAAACTTTCATCGTTAAAGAGTCCTGCTATTTAAGCACTTCAGCAAATCACACTTTGGCAACAAATTGACCTGACTTGGATTCCTGACACTGAAACAAGTAGAAATCAAATACACATGGACAATTCACAATATTCTGTATTTTAAATATTCCTATAGAGCGAATTAAAGAAAACAACCTCAGAAAATGTTAAAAATAGAACAATATCCACTCAGTAGAGTTCCTGGAACGTATGTTTTTGCAGATCTTATTAGTAGAAGCAAATATATCCATTTCTACAGAGTATAGTAGATAAAGCCACCAAATACATACAACAAAAGAATCTTATTCTTTCAAGCCTTTATTCTCATTTATCTCCTGGCATTCTCATCTAACTACCTGAAAATGTTTGTGAAGCATACAAAAATGTCAAAATTAAAAAAGCTGTTTTACATACCGTAAGCTGGTGTATCAACAGGTCCATCAGAAAAGTGACCTTATTACTGAAGAGAACATAGGTGCAGTTTTCTATGCAGTTGCTGCAGGTGAGGCTGTAAACATTTACTGTACTGCACAGTGACCTAAAAAGTCAGAAGGGAAGAAAAATTAGAATTTTAGGTCTTTTTCTTCAGTAAACTGAAAGCAAACGAATGGCAGCACATCACAAAACAACCTTTCAGCAATTCACAATCATTTTCTTCAGCTTGGGATTCCAAACAGAACTAATACCTTAAATGAAATCAATTACATAATTAATAACTTCAAAACAGTAAGGCCCTGCTTATCAGAAATCATGGACTGTATGGGTACTGGACTCTTCTGCTCTCAAAACCTGTACCAAAACTTACACAGAACATCAGCCAATCTCATGATTTGGATATGTAATTTTATTTTTTGGTGGCTTACAGCTGTAGCACACAATCAACTTGGGTATAAGGTCCCTTTCCTGGCATGACCTCCCAGCAGTGCCTGGGCACTAATGTAAGGAATGGGGGTGATGGAGGAACTTGTCCTGAGCAACCAAAAGAGCAGGAGAAACTCCTGATAAACCATTCTGACCCACTGGGGGGAAGAGCTGACAGGTCTGCAGTGGTCACAACACAGAATCACAAGCACATCACACACAGTGATTTCCATCTGCTCCAATTAAAGGGTTCTCAAAACAGGACTTGCAGGGAAACAGGGACCAGCCCTATGGAATATACTCACAAAGAAGATTAATCTGACCGGAGAGAATCCTTTTCCAGAATAAACACAAAATTCATTTCTTGAACTTTGCTTACTACAAAAGCTATCACTGTTAATATACAAACACACACAGAGACACACAACACAAATGCATCGTAAATATATCCAATAATAAATACAGATGGCTAGACATTCAAGTTGTTTGTCTAAAGTAAACCAAAAGGAAAAGAATTTTTACTTTGTTGGGGTTTTTTCAACATGTGAAAAAATGTGACTCAGTTCAAATAAGCTGCATAGAAGAAAATAAATTGTGAGCACTGTTGAAAGGTCATACAAAAGTGGGACTGCAACAAACACCAAGTTACTGCAGTGAAATCATCAAAGCTGGTTATTTCACAGAACAAGCTGCAGACTGATTCAACATACTTCTAGAGACGAGTTTTACGCCTTATCTTTCTCCTGAAATATTTTATGAAACAACAAAATTATTTAGGCAAGAAGGAATGCTGCTTTACTGACTGCTGTGTTCATCACTGAGGCATCTGGTCACTTAGCCTGACTCCCCAGAGCTGAAATGGAAGCATCTCACATACAGACATTGTATTTCTCAAGCTAAGAAAAGCCAGAAACGCTCAGAGGCCAGAAAAATTAAGAGTAAAATTTTTTTCATTTGTATGTCTGGATTGCCTTTGCTTCAGCTGGAGAAATAATTTTGAATTTAGGAAAGAAGCAAGAGAGCATTTTTACTTTTCCTCCTTTTCTGAGTACCACCATGTTACCAAGACATATTATTTTACTGTACTGGTAATGAATTTTACTCTGTCTAATTAAATCAGTTTCAATCTCCAGTTCACATGATGTGAAAATAGTATTAAGTAATTAATTTTTGGTCAAAGGCAGGTTAATTTTCACCTATTTCACCTGATTTTTACCCAATAGATAATTCAAGCAGCATGCTTCATGTGCATTTATTAATTGCCTTGCAACACAATTCTCTTTTCCTATCCTGATTATATAAAGGTATTTAGTTCCCTCATGCTAAAAAATATTTTCATTAGGCACTTACTTCTACCTTTCACAGAAGATTATTCTCCTGTGTAGGTGTATTCACAGGGAGAAAGAGATGAAACTATATTGGTAGTCTCTATTTTCTGTTGAGAAGATGCTTAAATCAGCTTCTCTCATTTTATCAGCTCTTCTAAAATAAACATCAATCCCATTTCAATATAAACATTATAATTCACCCAAAGTGTCAAATATGAATTTGTAGGTTAACTTTGACAGCACTTCAGAGTTCTGAGGTGATTTAGTTAAATCACTGCAATAAATGCTTTCTGATATATGGGATTCCTAATTCCTAAGAGGATCATTTATTTTACATTTGAAAACACAAGAACTTCCCACTTCATGTAAGGAACAAATTCCGCGGTAGCCACGCGTCACGCTCTCCTATTTCCCCGCTGAACCTCGGTGTCAGAAAGAATACTCGTGTTTCCAGAGGCTCCAATAATGCAATTTGAAAAGGTGCTGTAAGCAAATGGATGTCAAATTAATTTTTCAGCACAATAAAGAGGGCTCATTTAATTGATACCATAAGATTGCTCACTACGGCTCGTCTGAACGCATTCTGGGCACGGCACGCGCCGGCTCCGCGCTCTGCCTGGAATTCAGCGCTGGGAGTGTCGGCACAGAAGTGTCCCCAGGTGGTTCGCAGTGTTAAATGGCAGATTAAAGACAGCACAACTAATTTCTTTACTTTAATCTTATTAAGGGAACAACAGCTGTCAACTGTCACCATTTCTGCACGAGGCCTCCGAGACGAGCGAGGGGCTGCGAGTGGCGAAGGCAGAACTTTGTTTAAATGCACCTTAAATGTGCTGGGGTGGGGAACTCAATGCATCTCCAGTCATTTTCTTCCCTTTTGGAAGTTCTTAGCTGCTCTTAATTCCAAACCTGTTATCTCAGGAGATATCAGAATCAGTTGAAAGCCCAAAGCCCCAGGCTCCCGTGAAGCAGGTGGTTATTGATTACTGATGTTGCTCTAAACTTTGTATCACACTCACAAATCAGCTTTATAGCTCTGTAAACCCCAGCCCCACAGAAAGGCTGCCCTCTGAAGCAAGGCTTTCCTCCAGAGTAAATCCAATTATAACACACTCATTATGGTACACAAACTTTGAGACATAACAGAAATCTGTCCTTAAACTAGACAAAAATATGTTACATTTATTTTGCATGAGTACAAAGAAAAGGAGGAGGATTCCTTTTAATCCAGCTAGGTCTCAACAGTTTATATGTCTGCACGTGAATTTCTTTCATGCCAGCACATCTTCACTTTCCTCAATTTGCCTGATATAAACAAGTTGACAAACTTAAACTTTTATTAAAAATACTGAGGCATCAACAGTATGCAACCACACAAAGCTAATCCACGACAGTGCACCAGGATACAGAGGCAAGAACTTAACCTCTGCTTTACAAAAATCAGGGCATCAACATATAACAACTAACCTGTTTCAAGTGTAAAGCTTTTCCTTATTAATTACAACTTCTGAAGACTATAAATGAATGCACTTTGATTACCACTGAAGAAAATAATCCAAAAAGCTCCATTTGGCAGTGAAATAATACAAACCTAAACATTATCAAATTTAGACAAAACTCAGCATCAATTCTGCTTCAAGACACTTCCAAAACCAGAGAGAGTTTCAATCTGAAATGTTACTGTACTTATGAATAAACTCTTGGATGACAAGTGACAATCAAACAAGTAATTTGCCCCAATATTTACAGGTGGGATAGAATTTGGAAATTTTTTACCAAAATTCTCCAGTCCCTGGCTTATCAATCATTTCATTGCAAGACCTGGCTCTCAATCCAAAAGTTTCATAACATTTTACAGAGCTGCTTTCAATATTCAAACTTGTTCCTATATTGCATATGAGGGCAACATCTCTTTATTCCTGAGCCCTGAGCCCCAGATCCAGCTGAGACAGACAGTGGGAATGTATCATGGGAAGGGACAGATGCTGCAGGTTTCAGATGTTGAACTTGCACAGTGGGCATTCTCTTTAGAGTGTCTTTATGTCCCTGTACCAATTACTGCTAATTTCTCTACCTGGAATAACCTCACATGAAAATGAGAAAACTTGTTCTGCATTTCATGTAAAAAAAGTTGTGAACAATCCTATAAAACTGCATGAACAGTAACAGAGCAGCTTTAGAACTGTCTGCTCATAAATCCAAGTAAAAATTACACAGAACAAGGTATAAAACCAGTTCTTAGTTCAAAATAGTTCTTACTGAAAAAAGTAATTTGTATCAATTCCATCCATAATATTAGGGGGAACTAATTGCTTTTTCTGTGTGTAATTACGGTTTGAGCTTTTTTATCCCGATAATATTTGCTTTAAATAAATGATGCAAGAAATTGTATGAATATAAAGATACATAACAATAAACCTGAATCAAAGTATTTCACAAATGTTAATTAAACAAACCCTACAAGCCTCATTTGTTAGCAGGTTTGTTAGGTTGTCAAGGCCAGTAAGGTGTCATGGCACAAAGGGGCTGAATGAGTTGCCCATAGCAAAGGTGCAAGACAATCAAGGGGATGAGACTCATCTCTTGGCAATAAATTGTTTTGCTGTGCAGCTCCCATTTGCTCTTCAGTGGAAGTGTAAGAAAAATATCAAAAGGCTCTGAAGTCCTTAGAACTTCTGCTGAATACGGCTTATTTTGTGGAGAACTGAACAAATTATGGAAAATTACAAAATGCTGCTTTAAGAAGTAACATGGCTGGACATTAATTTTTATGTTAACACCAATAATAAAACTTACTGTAACCCACTGCTTTCTCTTTCCCTTTTTCAGTGATTTATTTGAAGGGGAGAAAAACTGCCCCAACACCAAATGTATCATCTGTCCCATAAATGTCACGTCTCTCTCTCTCAGCATTTCCCGTCCTGCTGCTCTAACTACCAATCTGGACAGTGGCACAAAACAACAGGCACATTGTTAAATCTTCTGATAATAAAGCTTTATCTTGTAGACATGGGATTAAAGTTCTGAGCTGCACCATACTGCCAGGATTTTGGAGAAAGAGAGATGTAGATAATAGCCCGTGTAATCTCCTCACCTACTTGTAAATAGCTTATCCTCATCACAAAGCAACAGACAAATGCCCAATTTAGGATGGGTACAAATGGTTAAACATTGCACAAGCACACAAACAATCTGAAGTACAGTAGTGTCCTTTAGCTAAGTGTTTTTGGCTGAGGGAAGACTGGAGGGCAATTCATGAAAGGTCTTAATTCAGCTTCTTTCCACAGGGCTTTGCCTTGTCTTTAAACAGAGAAAACTGCTGCCTCCCTAGGTTCACATTTTAAGAAGTCAGGAGGTAAATGATATTTGCACAGAAGAAAGAAAAATAATTTCTAACTCATTTCAAAATTAAATGAGGAGAAATGTGATCTGAATTTTCTCCCTCATTTAAAGAACTACATATATTCCATGATTATCCTTTGGTTTTGAACCTCCCTCAAACACTCTGTATATGAAAAATCTGCTAAATCCTTTCGGTGAGACCATAGCAATTCCCATGAACATGGTTTGTGACTGGTTCAAAGTGCTCATAGCAAGTCCCACCCTCTGGAACTGCTGCTCACTCTCAACAGTTGAGGTGCAGATTCTGCACAAAACATTCTCCTCTATCAAAAAGACCACAAAATACCAAGAGAGGAGGCTCTGCATCCCAGGCAGCAACACTGAGTTCCCTGGGACACTTCCAGCAGACTCCAGACTCCCTAAGTCAGACTCAAGCAATCAGAAAAATCCTGCAAGAGCAGCGAGCTTTAGAGAGCAAGATCCTGTGTCAAATTACGTGCAACTTGATGTATAACTTCCCAAATTCAACACTACAAACTGGAGACTGCACTCTGCAGTGCAGCTGAATGAAATGCTGTATTTCAGGAGGGCAGCAAAGCTCTTCAGAAGATGTTTTTAACACACAACGCTGTCAGAATGGTTTATATTAATCTCTTTTCTGCCCCCATATTTCTTTTGAAAATACAACTAGTGGAAAACTTGTGTTAATAAAACAATGTTTAGAGAATTTTTATAATTCAGTCATGAACAGGTTCAGGAATCTGAGAAACCACTGGTCTGAAATGGGTATGAGATAGACAGCGACTGTCACAGGGAGGAGAACCTCTAATCAACTCTTTGGATGTGACTTCTGTTATACAAGGGTGGCTAACATGGGGCTTTATTTATTGGCACACAAACTCCTTTGAGAACTAATATATCCTCAGACTGTCTAAGAAACTTCAAACAAAATGTCTGAAGTAATGTAAACACAATGTTCTCAAACCTTCTCAACAAAGCAAGACTACTCCTAAAATGAAAGGACAAAAACTGAAGATATATAGAAGGTGCCCATTCTAAGAAATTAAGGCTAAATCTACACTGTGTGGGCACAGAGTGCAATCCTTTCCCTTGCAAAGTTTATCCCACATTGATGAGATAACTCAAAATTAGAGACTCTGTAAATCAAGGAGTCCAAAGGCTGCCCCTGAGCTGCTCACCACGGACCCAGCTCAGAACTGTTCACTGCTGGAGCTGGCTGGACTTGCAGCAAGTGCATTCAGCATGACTGAGAAGGCAGGAACTTTATTTATTTTCTTTGAAGCGCAAATTAAAGATATTAAAAGCATGTTTTTTCCTTAGTGCTCTTTCCCAGCACTTCACAGCTGTCCTGCAACATATTACGGCCAGTTTTAATCCAGACTCTTGCAACGTAGTGCATAAATTCCAATTATTTCAATATTACAATCTATCTACAAACAAATGACAACAGTGGTACACACCAGGATATCCTGGGTTTGGTTTCTCTTGTACTAAAACCACGCCCCAGCTCTGCTCTGAAAGCACCTATGTGCTTTTGACTGTACAAAAACTACAGTTAGAGATTGGGGAAAAGAGCATGCTTTTGAGTTACCAGACTTTGTAGGCATTCTGCTTAGTCACCACTTTTTGTTAGGGATTAGATATTTAAACCTCTCCATTCATACATTGTATAAAGAGGAATTTCTCTAATCCACAAGAATTTTGTTTTACCTGTTTGTAGGAGCCCTTTCAGCAAGCAGCATCTTACAGTTATTTAATTGTAAAAGCAGTCAGACTGGTGAATTACAACCCTTTAAAAAATTCTCCTGCTTCCCACTAGAGATCCTTACAGACTAACTTCAAAAGATATGTATCTCCTCCTCTGTTTAACACAGTTTTGTCTTCTCTCATTTTGTCCAGTTAGGGATGCTGCTGCTCAAATATATCAGAGCTCAAAATAGGAAAGCAGAGGGTGAGTGGAAATGCCTTCCACCTTCCAGGGCAGCGTAGAGCACAGCAGGAGTTTTATTCCAAAGTTCAGCAGGGGGCTATGAGGAGAAGAAGCAGTGAAGCAGCAGATATGAATACTGGAGTGATTCTAAGTGGCAGGTGAGGGCCCCACCATACTCACTTGAGGGGGACCCGGGAAGCTGCGCTCGGGTTGGAGGGAGAAGTCACCACTTGCAGAACATTTTCAAGGGCAGTCAGTCCTCCTGCAGCCCGGAATGCTATTTTATCTGCTGTGTTCTAGGGAAACACAAACACAGAAGAGAACCAACAGAAATTAAAGAAATTGCTAAACAAAAGGTATGCCTGACAGTCGTGGATCTTCTCACCGTAGGAAGTCCTTAATACATTTATTTATCATGTTGAACACCTTTGAAAAACAGCATTTCACTGCTCATGCACTCCTTAGAGCAGGAGTTGAAATTCTCAGGTGTTATTTTTTTCAATTATTATATGTACAAGTATTTTTGTATTTTCATATTTACATATTTTCAAGTATCACATGTACCTATCGAGTACTACACAGGTAATACACTGGAATACCATATTTTCTGTAATGACATACAGTTATGGGATTTTAATGAAGATAATCTTTATCTGTTTACTATTATCTTTGTAACTGTATTGTTTTGTATATGATTTAAAAAAACAGACAACCCCTAATATGAGTAGTGCACAAAATAGCTTAGGCAGATCTCTTTATCCTTGGTGTCCACTTGGAACTTCCACTTAGTAGAATTTTACTCTTAAACACCATCCTACCACTATTCTCACCATTTGCAAATGACTGAGGTTTTGCTGGAGCAGGTCCAGCATTTTAGAACTGACACCCTTTTCCTTTCCTGCAAAATTGCTTTTATCTCCTACTGTTTAAAACAGGTAAGATCTTCTTTTCTCTGCTTTTAAGCTGCTAATTTTGTATAACTTTATTTGCAGTTTGCATTTGATCATCTTGATTTTGTCAACCATTATGATATTCTAGTTAATAAGGAATAATTTCTTCTTTTTTCCCCCAATGCTGCAAGCACTTGGCATGTGGGAAAAAATGGGGGGTCCTCTACAAAGACAATAATTATTAGTCTGTAAAGAATGTATTCTACTGTAACAGACTGCATAGCAGAAAAAACTTCCAGTGACTGACAATAAAATCTTTATTTGAACCACTAGAAAAATAATTAACCAGCTACAATATGATTTAGATGGACTACATTTTTCTTTCAAGCCAACAGTTGTACTGTATTTAAGTTCCTAGCTACAGAAAAACTGTTCACAGAAGTCAGATATTCAAAAAGAAAATATTTTCCACAATTAATATGAACTGAATGTAGATTTTTAGACAGCCAAAAGGTTTACCTCTTCAAAGGAATAACTAGCTTTAAATGAGTGGAAATCTCTGTGCCAACTCACCAAGCAGTTAAGAAAATAAACCACTGATTTCCTACAGGCTAACTGATAAACATAACTTATAGCAGTTAATTTTAGCTCAGTTAGCCCGCTAAGTGTGCCTTAACTGAAGAGTTATTTTTGAGTTTCATTCATATATTCTTCCTCTGCTTCCTCTTCCTCCTTTCCATCTAAAAAAACCCCCCAAAAACCTGCCTCCTTAAGCCACCCTTGGCTCCAAACAACACTTTCCACTAAACTCCTGATAGAGCCGTAAGGAAAAGACCCAAAGAGCAAAGAAACAGTCGTGCTACAAATCATTATTTATTGAGATTATTTGAGCACCTTTGGCCCACGGCCACAGTTCTCAAACCTGCTCCTCCAGCAGAGCAGGGCAGCTCCTCCAGACAGAGCCAGGGGCTTTTCCAACCTATCCATGTCCACCTCAGCTTAGAATTCCCCAGGTGGACAGAGGGATTTGGTGAGTTCAGGTGGGCATTTCCCCCAGGGATGGACACAGGCCCTGGGCAGTGCAGGATCTCGGGGTCTGCCCGTGGCACTGCAGCACAACAACAGCCACGAGACGCTGCTGATTCATTTGCTGCAGCCTGTTTGTTAGTGCTACTCCAGTTTGAAATGTGCCCAGCACTTTCCACTTCTCACTTTCCCCATTTCTCATGGGAGATTATGCCACAAGCTATTAGCTCTCGTGGCAAGAAGTCTTTCCTGTCATTCAGACCAAATATGCCCTTTCTCTATTTCATCCCGTTACTCTTGAGTTACATCCCATTTATTGCACTCATTTTGTTTCTCCCCTCAGCAACTTCTCCATTCTTGCAATCGTACACTGCTACATTTTCCTGCTTGGCTTGTTTCTCAACTCTATAGTCTTTAATGCTAAAGCCAACCTTCTCTTTTATATTTTTTTAATGTAAACTTCTCTTAGCTGTGATTTTTTCCCAGAACTCTTCTCCATAAATATCTAGCAGTGAAGCATCCAGAAAGGAACTTCCCTCCCCCCTGAATCAGTCACCAGAGTCACAGTGAAAGAAGCAACGTCTCCCTATTCTGAGAGGAGATGGTCATCTCTTCAAAAAGAATATAAACCTTTTGAAGCTGTTTGATTTCCTATGTGCTCTCCTTCCACTTCAATCTGGAGCATCACTTCTTTTATGGACAGACTTTTTTCAGGGTGCCTGGCTCACTTTTGTCTAATACTTCACTAAAAACACAAGTACACTTGTCAAAATACACATTTAAATTTCAAAAACTTCCATCACTACTACAGTTTTCTATCAAGCAGAAGCAAGTTTGTAATCTCTCCTGATTTTATATAATTTACCCTTATGTCCTATTATTCCTTTCTCTAGATTACTCATAAAAATTCATTAGCACTTGACACTTATCCATCATGAAAATAAGTGCACCTATGTACACGGAAGAGAGGGGTAAAAGTAAAAGTACGACACAACCAGCAGCAAAGCTGGGGAAGATCCAGGAGCACAGTATTTGTTCCCTGTGCTTACACAGGTCTACAAAACTGCCATGTAGAGATTAGGGATTCATAACTTCTGGCATGGTATTTAATATATTTATCTCCAATGATTCTTTTAAGATGGAGAACTCCAGGGGCTTTTAACCCATTTATTGGAAGACAACGTTGATCCCAAAGTAGCTGCTGGTATGTGGTGCTTGTGAACGACCTTGGACACACTGCAAGTGTCCTGCTTTCAGGAATTCCAGGTTCAGGCACAGCTCCTTGGGCCAGGGGAACTGAAGGGAAAACAAAGCAGCAGAAGGGTCACTTGAGTATTGCACTGCTGATGTTTTCAGAGTGAACACTGTGGGACTACAGCACCAGAGGAAAGAGGGAAACCAGGAATTGTCCCTCAGCTGTCCATGATACAAGATCTCCTCCTGGTGAGCCATGGATAAAGAACACACAGCATTCCATCTCCCCAGTGTTGAAACATACTGTTATTCTGTCTCTGAAGCAGACAAACTATACAAAATACGTCTGAATTAATTCCTACGGGAGGCAATTTTCAGATTTTAACTATTTTTTGTATCTAAAGAAATCTTTCTTAGACCATAAACATAAGGGAGCAAGGTATGTTATCCAATTTGTCTTTCCAAAATTAACCAATATCCTTGAAAATATCATCCAAACTCACTTAATGTCCTGTAGTGCTAAAGTTTTACGCTAGGTGGTACATATTAAAACATAATAGAAATGCAAAAGAAGGGGACTGAAGCACCTCAGTTGTTCAAAGCCCTTGTTCACATAATATTCTTATTTAAATTGGTCCCCATCTGAACACATGGCAGAAAGAAAGACCCTTTCAGGTAACTACAGCTTTTACTCTGGTGACACTAAAGCTCTGAGGAGATCAGGCATCATATGAGTATGAAAAATGATAGATCCTGCAGGGAATAAATATTAAATTCCTATTTGAAAAGAGCTTAAACCAGCACTGAATGTTTTGGTTGCTTGAAAGAATCCTCCAGACTTCTAACGTAGTCTCCCAAATGACTGAGCTCTCCTGTTTATGAAACCCATTTCATAATTTCACTACAGAAACTGTTCTTTGAGTGGCTGCACATTTAGATTTGGAGGGTTATTCAGCAAAGGCAACTCATATAATGGGATTCACGTTCTTTGAGTAACAGAAAATACATAAACATGGTTTTACACATTGTTTTTAAACAGTGTGTAAAGATTTGACTTGCTCATATATATTTTCAGAAATTCTCAACTATTTTTAAACAATTTAACTTGTAAATACAGAAGGATTTCAAGGCTCTGACATTACCTGGTGACACAGGAGAGGGGAGACAAATGAACATGTAGGCAAAAATGATTATTACTGTCATCTATGCATTTTTTAACAGCGAGGAGGAGGCGCAGAAACCTTGGGGATGCCACCTAGATGTGTCTTAAACATCAGAAAAACAAAACCAGAGATGCAGCCCTGAGAAGAGCAGACACAGCACTCCAAACCAATGCATGAAGAGAGTCTTGTTTTCCTCATCCCTGCCAAGCCCACCGTTGTGCAGTGCAGAGGTGCTGTTGTGCAGGGGGAAGGTAACACAGCTGCTGTGACACCAAGTGGGTATTCTTAGTCTCTGGACCATCACAAACTTGTCATGTGAAGCACACAGTCTCCAACTTCAGAACAGTGCACGAATCAAGGAACTTAGTGGGAAGTGTGTGTACACTAATGTATGTGTTACACAGTAAACAGAAATCACAATAAATTAGACAAACCATGTAACCATTTTATGGATCGACTGTGAATTAAACGTGTTTAGAAACTTAAAATTAATCCTTTAAAAAAACATGTGTGACATACAATCAAGACAACTCCCTGCACACTGGGCAAGTGTGGTTGACTTATTTACCTACCTGTTACAACACCTTAATGGATCTGAATTCCCCTTCTCTCCTATGGCTTGAGTGACAACTGACTAATAGGATTACAGGCTCTGTTCCAGTAATACAGCTCAGCTACATGCCAGCAAAAAATGACAGCCTAAACCTGAATTACATGGCCTGGGAATCCATCCAATTATTAACTAAAGTAACTGTTATTACCTAACCTAATCAAAGGAGAAGCAGCTGTTAATCTTTGGTGGCCTGCAGTGTAGTAGCGGTCAGACTGGATGGACTGTCTTTGTACTTGACTCCTCTACAGACAATAATTATGTCCTTTGTGATCAAGAAGGAAGGGCTTCCTAACCTTTCAGACAGAGGCAGCAGATGGGGAACAACTGTTTGTGTGTTCATTAACAAGATAGGGTAGATTTTATCAGGACTTGGCATCTGTGGCACCCTCAGAAGCACCACTTACCCGGGGATACAAGTATGTTTGGCAAATCTGAAAACGAGCAGAGCTAAATAGAAAGTTCAATATAATGTTTTCATCTCATTATCTGACATTTGGTACAGGAAAATACACACAGCTCCGAAAGAGTGATTTACACATATGCCTCATCCTACTCAACATGGTCAACAAAGAAAGCCATGAAAAAGCCAACTGGCCTGTGCTGGTACTTGGCTGGGTTTTGTTGCACTCATTAAAGCAGTCACATAATATGAACTGTGGGCCGAAATAAAACCACACTGGGGGAAAATCTCTCATGTATTTATACAAGTCAGTGGGTGATGCAAAGTAACACAGAGCGAAATAAAGCCAGCACCCATTTGCAACAGCTTTGGGATTGTATGTGCAGCACTCCAGGGCAGAGGGGAGACCAAAACCTCTGTCCTGCTCTGCTGCTCCCCCCTGCCCAGGGCAAGGGCAAACTGCAAGGCCTGGAGAACAGGAGAGACCAGGGCAGAGACATGGATCTCACCCACAGGCACGACACAAGTACAGTTCAGTTTGTGCTGGGGAAAATAAAAATATGGTGGGACAGGGTGGAAGAACCAGAATGGGAAGAAGATTTCTGACAATGCACAGGAACAGCTCATATTTGGACACTGAAACCGGATGAGTTCAGGTAAGAATCAAATGATTTTTTTTAATGCCAGGAGTAATTAATGATGAGCATAATATACTTAGGATATGGTGGACTCTCAATCATTTGAAGTTTTTAAATCAAACCTGATTATCTACTGGAAAAATATGATCCTAGTTAAATCATAATTTATTAATTTGGTGCAAGAGTTATTGGGTGAAATCCAACGTCCTGGACCAAAGTATTCACTTCCATACATTTCTCCTGTTAAAGTATTATTATTAGTTAATCAGTAGAGCACGATCAGAAATAATGCTGAGCTTTAACAGCTGAAATGATTTAATGTCAGCTTTTCCATCTCTGCTCTATGTGACTTTACCACCTCACATTTTGACTACTTGAAATATTTTTGAACTAATTGAAATACTTTGGTGTAAACTCTCTAAGACAAACCTCCAAAATAAATATTTTCATGTAGATTAAAAAGGAAATTCAGAAAAATTATTTTTCCTTCATCAGCCCAAAGAATGCTTTCTGCTAGTCCTGCAGAATGTCCAAATCAGAAGCTGACCTGGAAAGCCTGTCTGGACAGACCTCAGGAACTAAAGCTGTTCAGAAGAAAATATTTCCAATTGAAACCCAAATACTTTGAAACAGTCTGACTTCTATTTCTGAAACAACACACTAAACTTGTGCAACTATTCTACACTTTTTAAACTGTTCACTGAAGGGAAAAATAATAACTAATTAGTAAAATATAGTTGAAATCCACCTTAAGAATTTTTTTCTTTCCTTTTATCTGGTGCTTGAAGATTCTATCTAAAATGCCAGGGGCTAAGAAATGCAGTTCAAAGCTGCCTTAGAAAAACAAACCAGACAACTGAATCCTGGGCTGGTTCCTCCTTTTTTTTTTTTCCTTTCCTCCCCCTTTAAATAAATACACAAGTATATCTACATGGACATACAAACCCACGGGTATGTCTGTGACTGTAGAAAATCTACATTCTTTCAGTAGTCCTCCAGACATAAAACTTTACACACTGAAAAGGACTGTAGAGTATATCAAAATAATATTTTCTATTAAAATAGCCAATTTTGTTCCCTTTAATACTTGTCTCTAGTGAAATTAGTGCTGTAACAACACTTTGCTCCATCTGAAAATCTCAAACTGGTTTTCAAACACGAGTGAATTCACCCACAATAAAATTTCAACCACTGAACATCAATGGAGAACTAGTTCAGGATTAAAACATGAACCAGAAGTGGTTCAGTAGCATTTGCACACCATTGGGGGGAGATATTCATTCACACTGAGGATACATTGATCATGTATTTGTAACACCTCCTTCCTCCTGAGGTGCTAATGGGTTAAAGTCCCAGAAAGGAGGCCTCGAGAAATGCTCCATCCTGCCTCATCCTGCAAAGCAAAGTGCAAATTCTGAAGCCTGAAAGCTGATTTTGAAGCCTTAAAGATAAGGCAGCTCCTCTGGCTTCTGTGTTTACTCTCCACACTGACTAATCTCTGTGGCTTCACCTAAAAGAGGGTGATTTACCAGGCATCTGATGGCAGGCAGGTAAAGGGGCCTGATCCTGCAGAAGGTGTTTCACTCCCTGCATAACACTCAGTATTTGCACACTCCTGAGCTCAGCCTCCACCATCTGATCCATCTGGGTAATACTGGCTTTTCCCCTCAATAGCTCAGCTATGTCACCTGCAGCTTCACAGAGCACATTTAGTGCAAAGGAAGACAAATGTCTAAGAGCGACGAAAAGAAAGGGTGAAAAAGCAAGTGGTTGATACATCACTCAAATGTAGTAGAAAGATGAAGTTTAGCTTATTTTTTAACTAAATCAAAAATAAAAGAAGGAGAGGTATTTACTACTATACTCTCTGACAGTCTGCTATTGGCAAGTGACTTAAAATTGGTTCAATATCAATACTATTGATTCTTAAGCCTGTCCTGAAAACAGTAAATGTCCTGTGTGCATAAACCTGATTTCTGTCTATGCCATCATATACTCAATTCATTTTTCTGCTTCCAAACATCTGCTCACGTTGTGAGGTTAAACCAAATTCGATAAACTCCTTACTGACCCACTGTATGATCTCACTGAGCAGGATGAACCTTATTTACCCCATTTCCTTCCAAGTTCTTGCAGTGGTTTTTCAGTTCAATGGTAAAGTCACAGAGGTACTCTATTACACTGCTGTTGACAAGGACAGGACCCTCACAATCCTGATTGTGAAGCTTCAAGTGTCAGGGAAAGGCATAAAGGAAAGTTAGGCAAAGGTAAATTAGTGAATTCCATGCTACCTGTTCAGCTGCTTTCATTCATGCTAAGCAGCATAACAGGAAACACACACTGTTGTTTGGAAAAGTAAGAATTATCTTTATATGTATTTTGAAAGACAGCACTGCAGCATGTGCTTTTATTAAAAATAAATGTTTAGTCTATTTATAAATAACAGAGCATCTAGTAAGTGCATCAATTAAAGGAGGAAAGTAAGGACAGAGGTTTAAGTCCAATACCAGGAAAAACTGCTCCTGGATCTCCATAGATGGTTACATTAGCTGAGGCCAATTTGACTTTTTCTCATTATTAATCTCATAAATAGAAGTTCTCAAACAGGTAAATAAAAAGCACAATGATGTGATCTTGTCCTGTTGTCTCTCAGCATTTGATTTGACAAGAAACTGCACAGTGAGTTAGGAAAGTCGGGTATCTCCTGCAACACTGAATCTGAAAATCCTATGGCTGACAGGTCACTACTGAGAGCTGTCAGCCACTAGAAAGCAGCACTGATTTCAGCTGAACCTAAACTACAAAAACCAGAGCAATCCAAACAAACCTGAAGATATTAAAATGATGTGGGAAAGGACACATGGAGAGGAAGCGGTGGCTGTTTAAAGACCCGTCGTGCGGTCGAGAGCACTTGAATTCTAAACACAGCTTTCACCCTGATTGCCTTGGGTGCTCCCTTGTAACCTCTTGGACTATTTGCCCACAACCCCATCTGGACAGCTCCTAAGGGCTGTGGGGCACATAAACAGTGTGGGTTTGTGAGGTACTGCAAACATCAGAGCAGACCTCTGGGTGACACGTTCTCAAGTCAGAAGTGACGGTCTCAAATCACTGTTGAATTTTAAAAATACTTCCAAGAAAATATGTCTATAGATATATCATCAGACCAAACTAAATAAAACCTTAATTTCCTTAAAGACTATGATAATCATTACTTTATCATGATCTCTAAGCTGGTGTCTGCTATTAGCAGAAACGTGCCCGTGTAGGGCATTTTCTCATGGCTGAGAAATCGGTGTCTGGACTTTAACGACACTAAAACATATCTCTTGTCCTGTAGTGAAGAAACTTTGCATACCTTGGAATGCACATATATCCATTATATCCACTCTGATATGATGTATCAGTTCTTAACTGATGCAGAAGCCTGATCTCACAGCAAAAAGCCACAATTACTGCAACACTGGAAGCTGACAGCATTTAATTACATCCCACAGCAGTTTTTAACTACATCCACTGTGCACAGAAATCAACCTCCAAATAATCTTGGAGTAAGAACACTGCAGAGCTTATCTGTGAACTGAACTTGCCTTTTAATACCATGTCCAGCAAACAAGTTAAAAAATATTCTGCGGCTGACCTCTAGGAACAAGTTCCTATTTATATGTTCATCTCGAGAAAAAGGTTAATCCACAGATTACAGAAACTCTGGGCAAATGAACTGATGATATAAAGCTGCCTGGTCCAACCTGCACCACAAAACACACACCTGACCTATTGACTTCCTCCTGGCAGTGACAGGAAAAGGCTGTTTGGGTGGAAAATGCTGTCTGAGGAGCTCCTCCTGTGTTTGTCCCCGGGCTGCTCTCTGAACTCCCAGCCCCGGGTTGTGACTCTCAAACCTGCTGCTGGAGCTGGCAGAGGAGGTGATGGTTCCACTACCAGGAGCAGCTTGGACTCTCTGCAGATAAGCTGGTAGAGGCAAGACAATATGGATACTCCAGGCTTTGAACACTGCTGAACCTTCTTCAGAGTGTGTTTTAGAGGCATTGTCCACAGCTTGCACTCAGTGCTGATCATCTGCACATTAAAATTCTCTACTCTCTCAGGTAAAGGGTTTAAAGAAGTGAATTACTTTTGAGGAGGGTTATTTACATCTCAGCTTCTCCATCAACTATATCTGCTTTATCAGTTCTGGAGTTCATGCTCTGCCTCAGGTTCTGTACTTTCCTATGAACAGCTGAAGACTTGATTAATATTTGCAACAAATAAAGCATAAATACAGAATTCCCTGTTACCCTCTGTGTGAGCAAAATTATTAGATTTTTGGTGGCAATATACAGAGTTACAAGGGCCTGAGTTCTAGTTTTAGCTGGTAAAACTTCTTTTTTAGTTTTAAAAAAACTGGTTAGTTAGTTTTTTAGGTTTAAAAAAACCTCATTTTTAAGTTTTGTAATTCAACACCCTTCATAAAGTTTGGATTTTGCCTTTAAATCGTTTTTAAACAGCTATAATTCAGCTTTACATTTGATTAATGACTTCCCTTCATGTGACATCACTATAGCTTTGGAACTGGCTACTGCAGGAGTATCCCAAGTTGAAAAATTAATGGATGGATTAAAAATTAAGCCATTCTTTGCACAGAAATACATCATATGTTTAGCTAAAATGAACCTTAGAGTTTTAACTTCTCATTATAACAAATAAGAGTAGCAATTACTTTCACAGAGAACAAAACCCACAATGATGAAAGCACAGTTAAGGCAGTGTGTGAGCGTTTATTTTGCTTCCTAAAAATTTTGGCCACGAAATGCCCACTGCCTGATATAAAAGAAAGCTTTTTGGTGTAAACCAGTGCACTATGCACCAAAATCTTCCCATGGCCAGGAGCCAAAAGACACAGCTCATGTAAGAGAAAGGCAGCAGGTTACACACGACAGCCCCAAAGGCTCCGCAGGGTCCCGGCGCAGCGTCACAAGGGTGGAGGTGGAAAGAACACAGGGCTGATGGGGGCTTGGAGGCCTTTCCAGCTTGTTCCATCCCCAGCCACGAATTTGCCTGGGCAGCTGTGCCAGAGTTCAGTCCTGCTGCTGGTCCCCTGCCAGTGCTGCACTGCAGCCAAGCTGAACTGCTCCAGGCCTGGCCGGGACACCCTGCTCTGCACCACCAATCCGTGCAGGGAGCACGAACCACAGGGGCTCTCTGTGCTGCTCAGCTGTGGGCATGGGGCTCCTTCCTTTGTAAGTGGATACTCTGCACGTGTGTACTTCTATTTTTCCTACAGAACTGATGGCAAGTTTAAGTCTTGTCAGGATATACAGTGATCATCCAGGTAGGAATTCTCATGTACCCGACACCAGCAGGCAGGCTGCTGGGAGCAGCTTCGTGGGAAACAGAGCTGTGTCATTTCTAAGCACAGTGACACCTGAACCTGATGTCAAAAAGAAATTCTACTTCTAAATAGATTTATTACTTGTAAGGATTCAAAGGATCTGCTGTTGGTTCTGCCAGTAGTGTCCTCTAGTGGAGACACATCGGATGCTCAGAAAACAAGCAAACACAAGGGGCTGAGTCCAGAAATCATCCTGCCAAGGAATACAAACACCTCACAGCCACAAACCTGCCTATAAAAGCCTGGAATCTCGACCAAGCTTTTCATTACTATAATTAAGTATTACATTACTTAAAGGTAAATGTTAAATAACTTTTTAAAGTTTCAGTCCAACTGAGAAATGAACCCATTGTGGGGCTATACAGAATAAATGGTATATTAAACAATATACACATAATGTGCCTGTGTGTGTATGCATGTATATATATAAAATCAAAATACAGACAATGTGGGTAAAGCCACTAGTCCATGACTTAGGTAAATTCACTAAAATAAAAAAAAAAAAAGATGCTTTTTCGGACTTAGGTAACATGGTGACAGATGAGCTGCCACCTCCAGTGATTCCTCCAGCCCTCCATGAATCCATGTATCAGGCTCTATGCTGGGTTTCTTCCAGAGGTCTAAATATCCTTAACACAAACTTAATTAGTGACTGCAGCCTGCCCACAGAAATGCTCTGCTACTGAAATGAGCAATCTGTTCTATTCACA
Organism: Manacus vitellinus; assembly: GCF_001715985.3. Taxonomy (NCBI): domain Eukaryota; kingdom Metazoa; phylum Chordata; class Aves; order Passeriformes; family Pipridae; genus Manacus; species Manacus vitellinus. Next base: position 1,190,609 of record NW_021940637.1, on the reverse strand, counting down.
GCTCCCAAACTCCTTTACTGTTGTCTTCTCTCCATCTCTTCCTTTTCATACAGTCAACCAAAACAATTTAGTATGGGGAAAAAATATCATCAATATTGCAGATTACTGAATCATTGTTCCACCTGCTAACACTCCTGCTTTCTTCAGGGACACTGATCATCCTTGCCTCCATGGAGTCTAGCTGATTAGCAGAACCAAGTTCAACTTGGATCAATTCTTTTTAGTCAAAATTTAGGTTTAAAATTTGCTGCTTCTAATTCACACTTGACAATTTTCTTCATTTAAGAAATAAAACCCACAAACCTCAAGCTATGGCCTGTGTGCTATAAAAAGTCTGATTTTTCCAGAGATGTAATGGAGCATAAAATACACTTCCTATTTATGTCACTCTTGTTTAGCTTATGAACTCAAGTTTCCTTCAAAAGTTTCATATCAAATTACAGTGTCTTGTCTAATACTAATTCAAGGCAACACAATTATGTGCAGCAACAAGGCCACATCCAGTCCAAATATAATCAATAGCAGGTTAAGAAAAGTTTAAAGGTACATCATTGCCTTTCAGCTGGTCCAGAATTTTATTCTATTGAAAAATAAAATTCAGCCATTATATTCAATATCTTTCAATTCTCTCTGATGGCTACCCCACTCTGCTACATGAGGAACACACAGGTCACCTGCAGCACCAAAATTAAAAGTGTAAGAGTTTCGAAATCACAATTTCCACTGTATTCTTAAATATCCTTTAACTAACAATACTGAGTCTTTATAATGTACAGTATTTGCTTCTAAAATGTATTTTGTCTGTGTATACATGTCATATATATATTTATATACACATACTCACACATATATACACGGGGCAATTTTAAATCTCTGTAGAGATATTTGAAGAAACTTACCACGAGCAATACAAAAGCTCACATGTGCTCCATTCCCATACATTAGTTCTTCAACAGTTTTTAATTTTATTGTTTCAGTTTCTGATGATTAAGAGTACTATTTGGGGGGGGGGGAAAACCCCTCCTCACCCTGGCTGTGGTCACCATACCCAATGGGCCCAACAGTTTAGAGAATAAAACATAAATACAGGGCCTGAGTGTGCTGTTAGAGCCAGCCATTCCTGACAGTCTTTACAATGGGATAAACACTGTCTGTCTACAGTCCCCATGTATTTGAAAGCTACGACAAACATTTTACTGAAATGTAAATAACTGACATCACCACTGCTGAAGCAGGAGGCTGAAAAATCTCTCTAAAAATCCCAAACCCAAAAACATTGCCTGACAGAAAAAAACCCATTAATGGTCACTGAGAGAGCATGTTTTAGAGGTTGTAAGCATTGAGATTCTTTTTTTTTAAAAAGGATTAAACCAGAGCAGTCAATTACTGGCTCATATTCACACATTTTTCTGTTACAAAATTATTCCTTTTCTAAGGAAGTATATTTTCCCCCTGAAATCTGTTTCCAGTAAGAATACTATTCTGAATTAGTAATGTAAATAACTGGATCGAAACTTAGCCTGCTGGAAAGCAGCTACTTTTAGATTTGCATGAAGAGAGCTGGTAAGTAATTATAAGCACTGTGGCCCAATCTACTAAAATCCTCCTCTTTTTGTTTCTGGTTCCATTTTACTACCACACTTTAACAACTTGTTTTGCACTTGCTATTATTTACTGAGATTTTTACAGCACCTAGAGAGCCTGAAGGAGATCAGGGACACAGCTATCCCTCAAACCCATACAAAATTAGAGTAAGTTTTATCAACAGAACCAGTGAAATCTTGTTTGTTAGGACTTTGTGCCTTGTGAGGACATGGGAGCTTCAGCTGTACTGTATGTTTGGGATGGGACATGGATCAAACCTCTGTCCTGCCCCTGAGCCCTCTCTTTGGAGCAGAGCTGCAAGATCTTCAGTCAAATCACTTAGTTAAAAGAATCTTATAATTTGTATTGTGGTGAAGATCTTTTTCAAACTAGTGATCAATAAGAAGGATCATATACAAATAATTCCAGTTAAGCAGATTAGCTGTTGCAATTGGATTCCAAAAATCATGAGGTTCCCTCAGAGTTGCACTGAATCTCTGTCATATTCCCAGTCAGATGGATGAGAGACACCTTATGGGCTTGTCTGATGTCACAAATAAGTATTGTACAAATTTAACTGAAGTGATTTAACTGCAGTGTTTGAGCTGCAGCTGAGCCAGGTGAAAAGGCCACTGCCCCCAGTTGCTGTCCCCACCCTCACTGCCAGCAGCATCCTGCCACCCTGCCACCACCTTCCTCAGAATAACAGTGTCTGCCAACCCTGCCCAGCACAGACTGTCCAAACCCACAAGAAATACCTCTAACATCTAAAAGTGGGACTTTTAAAACACAGAGCCAAACCCGAAGCTCTAATAACAAATTTTAGGAAGAACTTTAGGGAAGTGATGTTCTGCCAGCAAGTCTAAGGATGAGCATCTGAGAGGCAGCAACCTCTGACCCAGGTCAGGGTCACAGCCTTAGAAATGTATGCACTTCAGGCAGCTTAATCTCTATATAGTAGACACTTTTTAATCAGTACATTTTTTAATCAGCAGGTTTTTAATCAGTCCATGTCACCTCTTTACATTGAGGGAAATAAATGATAAGCATAAGCAAGTTAAAACTGTACCTGTAGTCCCACTAACAGGATATACAGCTTTCAACATCCTGGTTGCTACAAGAGTTCCCTATTACAGGACATTTCTGTGTGAATGCTCAAGTCAGACTCGAGCAGCCAATTCAGTGAAACACACTTGCCCCTGGTGATGGATGTGTAAGATTAGTCCATCAAGGAATGAACATGCAAAAAAATAAAAAGAATCGTGGCAGAAAAACAGTTCTAGCTCTGCTGTTTCAAACATCAGGTTTGCCTTCTGTAAGAGGTTACATGAGTTTTACTTTGAGCATCAAAGGTTGATTCATGGGGGATCTTAAACTGAGCGTTATCAGATCTTATTAAGAGCTTGAAGAGTCCCATATGACAATCTGCCAACCTCAGGCCAGGGCCCTCTGGGAACACTTGCACTCTGTTGTGGCTCTGTGTGTGTTTGTTTTCTTACTGTACTTTTAAACAAAGCAGAGGTGAAAGTGAACACAACTTACTTCCAGGATTTCTGCCAGTAAGGATGAGATGCACAAAACTCAAGGACTTGCCTTCCAACAGTGTAGGGCACACCCAAAGCAGCAGATACACCTTGGGGACAGCACACCAGGTGTATCCAACACCATCAGGATTTGTGCCTCCTACCAACACGAGTGAGGACATGTGACCTGAGGGGTGCAAGTCTATTTAAAATTGGAACCACGTGGTGGTTTATGACCTTATAGTACCTCTTATGTACATTTAATTTAAGGACACGTGAACCACAGGTTTCATGTAATTAATGGCCATGCTCCAAGTTAGATCCTCAGAACCTGCACTTCAACTTGCTCATCCTTATACTCTGCAAATACTTTTCCAGCAGAGGGTGCAAAGCTTCTAGTGGTTGTAGAGCTTCATCCAAGCAAGCCAACATGGGCATATCAAGAAGTGTCTGGAGTTCTGACAACTACCTGAAGCAAAGCAAAGCAACATCTCTTTCATTTGCTGGCACTCAAATCGTGCCCTGGATTCCAAAGAAAAGCCGAGTTCCATGGGGAGCTGGGAGCAGCCTCATAATTCTGTGTTAAGGAGAAGCAGGGAAGGTGCTGCAATATACAGCCAGGACTCCAAAATAGACAGTGGTTAAGATGCATCTTTGCCCAAGAGAGACATTCCTTATATTTTAATATCTAGAGGACACACTGATATAAAAACCTTTTAGTTTGCATTAAACAAACTCTTTTTGCTGTTTTGCACTTGGCCCCAAGTGCAGGATGTGCTTGTGTCCAGCAGACCAGGAAGGCAAAACAAGAGCAAGTGTGACCACAGTAATCACGCAGGCATGTGGCATCCCAGAATGTTCTCACACTATGACAGAAGTTCAGGGGTGAGAAAAAGCCTTACTCAGCACTGTGGAACACAACAGATGAAGGCTGAGTCCAACCAGAAATTGTCAGAGTGATTGCACTGTACCTGAAGGTAAAACCCAGCAAGACAGGGCTGCCAATCCTCCTGTGTGGCTTTTTTTGTGATTCACGTTTGCATACAGAATACACCCAACCCTTTAATGCTGTTTCAGCACAGTCATGGGATTTCTAGTGAGCTGAAATTTAATGGCATTTATTTTTCTTATTTGCTGTTACCAAGTACAGCTCAGTAATTTATTTAATGGTTTGTAAAACAAATCTTTATTTCCCTGGTGAGCCTGTATAAATAAATTTTTCAGGCCGTGTAAACTATTAACAAAAGAAAAATCCAATGTTTCACAGCATGAATGAAAAGAGGGTTTTGTGGATCAATTTTATTTTGCAATAGTTTTGCACGACTTCTGAGCCCAAAGAATTTCTAGTAAGTGGCAAGGATCTATTGTAGTGAACCCTGGCCTCCCTCAGGGCAATTCTTTATTCAACCCAGGCCATTAGCAAGGGTAAATCAATGTTATCAGCTCACACACACTGACAGCTTGTGTGGTTCCCACTCCCTCCTTTCTCCCCCCACATTAGGGTATATTTTTATGCTCTCCAGGGAAATTCAATTAACAGTGTCAGTCTCCTCCTCTCAGCCCATGACTGACACCATCAAGACTCTTTTCACTGCCCACTGACATGTAAGATGTGTCTGCTGATTTCTGGACTCCCAAGTTAACAAGAGAATTACTCCCCACTTCTACAAATGACCGTGTCTGATCTGTGCCGTAAACACAGCGACAGCTACTGAAATCAATCTTTTTTGACCTTATTGATTAGGACATTCAGATATAAAAATACTTCTCCAGTGGTTGAGTAATGCTTTGAGGGTAAAAGCCCAAATCAACAACAAAATAATGCATGTCTGGTAATAATATCAAATTTAGCTCTTAATTCCCCACTGCAGACTCAACGACCAGCAAAATGTTGTGAACAATTAATGACTAACACTTAGCTGCAATTCACAGCATGTTAAAAAATCTCAGCAAACAACTGCTGGTAAGAGGCTGGATACAACTCCACTTTCCAAAGAGTTTCCAAGAATTATTTAGACAACTTTTGAAACAGATACATCTTTTTATAGTAGCTAGGCAACAACACGATTTCTGTATTTTGAAATAAAAAAAGATTAACTTTTCAGTAATTAATGCAAACACTGCAAAATCTGGAAATGGCACAGCTCTTTCAAAAACACTACTAAACTTGATGGACTAAGAGAACACTTGTAAGGACCCCATGTAGCCCAGGCAGCCTTCAGCAGTTAAAAGCACGTGCCACTAGTAATTGTGTTCCACACTAAGTTGTGAAAAGTATCAAACAGAGCTCTCATTTTCACAAACATTGACCCTGAACCATAATGATGCAGCCCCTTCCTCAGATTTCAGTAATTTAGTTTCTCTCAGAACTAATTTTCATTATTTCTTGATTACAGATAAGAAAGAGAAGTATTTTCTAATGGTTAGAGAGAGAACACAACATAATGTCCCAGCTGAAAGCTCAAATACTCTGTGGTCCTAATGGAGCAAAAAACTATATTACAAGACACAAAGCACTGTGGTGGTAGCAGACTGACCATGATGAAACAGTAAAGAAGATGCAAATCCTGTGCTATTAACTGAAAAAAAAAATCCAACATTTCCCATAAACCAAAATACACAGATTCAAAAAAATTCAAAACATAGAAATATCCCATATATAAGCACATCAGCAAAGACCTGCTGGCTTTGTTGTAGCTGGGAAAACTGAACAGATTTGTGCTCCAGCAAAGCTGGCTCCAACTCTTTCCTCTGTTCTCTGCTAATTGTTTGTGGACAAGCACTATAAACCAGATGGCTAAAATGACCCAGGTTAAAAAAAATCCTAGCAAAAATACAGTGGGGAAAAAAAAATGAAAAGTCTAACAGCAGAAACTGCTTGTTACACAGAGGTCACTTATTCATCCCCACGTTTAAAACAGTCTCAAATCCAAACCGATGAGATTTGAGGGCAATGCACTTCATGGGATATAAGTCATACAAGTAAAAGCCACAATACCTCTTTTTCCAGAATACGAGAGATCTCTCCTAAAGTCCTGTCCAGCCCAGGCACTTTGTTGTTCCCCAGTGAGCAGCTCTCCTGCATTTGGAGGTGCTTTAGAAGGTCTTTTGTCAGTCGCTGTAACCTTCAACAGAAAACAAAGAGCGGGTTAAGCAAAAACTCATGTTAACTTTCACCTTTGTCATGAACCTCTGCTAATGATAAGGGAATCTGAAAATCTACGTAAAAATATTATAATTGTCTACTCTGACCAGCATGTCAAACATCCCAGGAGATACAGTCAGCTTGGACTGTCTGTGACACTTCACTATCTACTTTTTCAGGGAAACAGCACAGGAATAGTGTGGACAGTACAGCCATCAAGGTGCTTCTTTATTAGCTATATTTGTTTCTGTTGTTGTTTCCCTATTCTTCCACAGTTTATCCTGCTAGTTTTTGCCATGCTCCTTTCAAAATGGTTTCATCCTGCTTTGCTCCCACCATGCAATCATTTTGGCTCACTCAGCTGAGCAATTCACTCTTGAGATGAGTAAGGGAAACAGAACAGCAGATTAAACAAAACCAGCAAACATCACCAGGCTAATTTCTTATAGGCATCATAAAAGAAACGGCTCCTCAGGGTTATCTGAATAAGTAAAAAGCAGTGGCTTTGCAGTCTACCTCAGAAAGGGCATTTTATTAATGAGGGTCAGTAATGAAGCCAAAATGCAGAGGTGGGAGAGATGCAGACTCACATGGGTTAGGTTTCATTTCCATTTTATATGTCTACCTCTGGGCTATTCCCCTTTGCTCCCCTGCGAGGCAGTGAGGAGAAATATGCAGTTCCAAGGCACCATTCTCTCACCCTAAGGTCTAAAACACAGCAGTCAAAAGACACTCATAGTTTATCCCTCTGTGCCTTGAATGTGAAGGCAGTAAGGAGCTCAGGGGCACACTTTGCAGCTGGGACAGAGCTGGGAGCTGAGCAGGATGAGTGGGAGAAACAGTGTTGTGACCAGAAGCCAATATACAGAAATCTATAGAAAGGAAAAGAGAGGGGAAGGGTAACAATGCTCATAAAATGGAGATATCAGTGTAAAAGGGCCAGAAGGTTTGCACAAAGTGACCACAGAGTAATGGCAAAGAGAAAATTACGTTAACTGGTCCCCTAGAGGTGAGACAGGAAGGCTGGAGATGGAAAGGCTGGAGAATGTACCACAGTAGTCACATGTATCCAAAAAAAAAAAAATCATCAATATCAGAATATTCATTTGGGGAAGAATAGAGAGTTTCCACTTAATCAAGAGGAAACAGGAAATTCTGTGCCTTCTCTTTGAAAAAATTCAGAGCTTTGTTAATGGCTTTCAAGACATGCTGAAGACACAGATATGTTCTTAAGGTAAAAATAAAAATGATTTGCAGAATTTCGAATCTTGGACTTCTTATCATCTGGTCAGCTGAACCCATTAATATTCAACCAGATTTTTCTATGGCAAGAAAAATAAAAGGAGATTACATCCTGATGAGGTTTTTTTGCACTGCTACTTCCTCTGTGGAAAATGAGGTTGGAGGAAACTTCTGTCTATCACAGTAAGCCACGAACTAAAATGGGAAACAAAATTAAAAGCCAAAACTCAAATAACTGCAGGACTTGGACAGTAAATCAAAAGACCAGAGCACCAATGAGAAGTGGAACTGCTGCAGTCCAGAGAGATGCTCCAGAAGCAGAGTATTGCAGGTATTCTCACAGAATGGTATTTAGAATGGCTGTTGCCTTGGCAATATCCTAGCACATCAAGCAAAAAAGTCTTATTATTTCTTTGAAATATCTACTCTAATTGCATATTAAAGCATAAAGGCACTGAAAAAACCCACCACACTATATTGTAACTTCATCTCACAAAAGGCAGCAAGACAGGTTTCCATTTGCTTCATTTAACATCAGAGGAATGGAATTCCACCAGGATTAACCACAGAGGCTGAAGAAAGGCACTTTCCTAATCTACATCAGGCATCGGCACACAGAACGTGTAAGGTTTGTCAAAATGCTCCTCACAAGGACTCAAAGGGAACATAATCATATCACACCAATACTTCTGCTGACAGAGGAACAGAAGTTTCTTTCTCTTCAGCCTATTAAGATGCTCTGCAAACTAAACACCACGTTCACTTTCTGTCCTCGGTTTAAAAACAAAGCTGTACAACACGTTAACTCCCAAGGAAAAGCTTCCAGTTTTCCATTTCTTCTAAAAAGTCTTTCTGGATACTTTTCCAAAATTCCAACTTTCTAAGTGTGTGTTCAGCATCACAGATTAAGAAACTTGAAGAAGAGATTTTCAATTCCACCACATTACAGCCTCATACCCTACTGTGTGGTGAATCTTCTGCCAAAAACAGTTAACGGATGCTGTGTGATCACATGGGGAAGAGAAGGGAAATAAAAACTCCCTCCTCCCACAGAGAAATTATTTTAATATCCTCTATACCAACTTCTTGGCAGTGTCAGAGAAATAAGAATAATTTTAGGACTGTTTCAAAGGACTAGAAATCTATAGAAGAGGACTTGTGCTTGGATGTAGAATTTACCATTGCTGTGAACGGATTTGGAAAGAGAACTCTGTCCATTCTGGACTCCTTGTGCACTCCTGGTATGCAGTGTGGATTACTAGAGCATGGCATCAACACCTGACCCAGTGGCTATGTGGAAATACTGCTGAGTCCAAATTCAATCATTTTAGGACAATTATTTAGTGTTCCTTCTGTCTCCCAATTTTCACTCCTCTAATGCTCACTATGCCATACAGGAATGATAAATGACTGAAACTTTACTGGGGCTGGATAAAAGGGAAGTTAATGTCTTTTTCTCTAAAACTATTTCCATCTCACTAATTAAGGTTTTAGTACTGCCCACAAACAGATAATTCAGAATGCAGAAGAAATATCAGAAAGGACACAAGGCACTGACTGGTCTTGGAATGTTACCATAACATAAACTTTCATAAATAGTATGTTCAGCAAATAAAAATACAGTATCTGATCTCTTTGCACTGCAAGTGGAAAAACAAGGGATATTCAATATCAAAGGTTTTCCTTTTTAGCACGGGCTAAATATTTTTAGCAGGTTTAATATATTTTACAGGCTAAAGGAAAGAGATCTGTTAATATTTATAGGCCACATTTCATCTTCAGAACAAAATAGCCTTGAAATAGTAACATCAATGTATTTCAGCACTTGCAGGTTTAAATCCATGATTTCTTGGCTGCACAGTGATGTATGCAAGGCAGGATTAGGGCAGAGCAGTGGATGCTGTGCAGTTCCTGCAGGGAAGGAGGGGTGACTCCTCCGGAGGTTCCGGCGAGGGCGGCCAAGTGCCAGCCGGACACACAGCCCCGATTCTTCCCGAGGCAGCCCGAGCCTGGAGAGAACTGGGAACGTCTGGGGAAGTTCCTGCCCAGCCCAAAGTGGAGCTTTGCTGGATCCCCTGGAAGCAACCTGCATTCCCTGCCCGCCCTGTGCTGCCCACAGTACAGTTCACACTGTGCTGGCACGCGGGGCACCCTCCGATGGCTCCAGCTGTGCCAGGGAAACACAGCTGGGCACAGTCCCAGGCACTGCCAGATGAAAAACAGCTACATCTGCAGCTTCACACACCTTCTGCAGTGTTTGAAAGGAAGTTCTCTGAAAAATGATGAAAAATTCCTATAAATCTCATTTTCTGAATGCATTTATTTGTATTCCTATGAGAACGTTCCAGCCTTGCCCTGAAGATGAAATCTACTGCTTGTCCAATCATAGACCTGTTATTTATCTGCTTTGAAAGTTTAACTGGATTTTATTTTACTTACACGTTGGCTCTTCTACAGTTTCCAGAGCTGTTTGGAAACTAATTTTGCACAAGTACTTCCAGTTTCAGAGACTGCTTTTTTCCTGCAGTAATCAGTATTTTGGTATATTATCTTATAGTTGGTCTACCCGGCCTCTAGCCTACTACACCAAGAAGACCTACAAGGTGAGTTTATCCTGTGAATTTACTGATATACCATAATGAAAGTAAGAAAGCACTGTATTGTTAAAGACATTTAGCTATGGCCCTCTGCAAGAACAAACTTCACACTACATTCCCATCTTGTTTCCAGCAGATTCTTACAGGAAATAGTTCTTCATTTTCTAATTCTCTTCTTTTTGTGCTGCAGCCTGTTTTCAGGTCAACAGTGGTTCCCATTTCCATACTACCCCAAGTATCCCTTTACACAGTGGAAAAGAAAAAGGTAAGTAAAAAAAAATATGTGAAAACAATTCCTTCTTGTGTGAGGAGAGACTGGCTAAAATATTAGATGAAGGGGTTAAATTTTCTCCCCCTGCAGTCCTGTTAACTCCCTTCAGGCACAAGGCAATCTTTCATTACCTTAGTTTCCCTGTTGTATTAAAGGATGACATTTACACTTTGCTACCTGCAGATTGCTTTAACACTGACATATATGGCCTTTGGATTAGAAGATCCTAAATAGATGTAAATAATCTTCTAACTCTGAGAAAACGTTTTGCTTCCCTTTTGAAAACGTGTTCTGATGGACACCTGAGAATGCTCTAATGGACACCTGACACACCTTTTGCCAGGTTAACCCGACAGACTGAACAATAAGTAAATAGTCAGATCAGTTCCCAGAGAATATGAATTAATACTACAAATCCACCAAGAGTCCACCAGCATTTATAAAATTACCCAAGTGCCACCAGTGACCAACCAGCAAATGCACAGTGGAGAGAGGTCAGGAGCAACACTTGGCTGCTCCAGGTGAGAATGTCCACAGTCCTTTTCCTTGGATGTCCCTCTTGGCACATGAAATAGTTCAGAGAGCAGAATACTTACTAAATGAAGCAGTATTTGGACTTATACCCCCACCCCCTAATGGGCACAATATTTTTAATAGATACCCAAAAAAAAGAAAGCTTTCCCAGTCATCTTTTAAAACCCATTTCTAAAAAAGAACTACTTAGAGCCATCCACAATCCCAGTCATGAATCAGTACTCTGGAACTGAAAAAGGGATACACAGTGCCTATCAAAGCAGGATAAACCCTGTCTGCTTATTGCCATTAGTGTAGTACCACTGCAGAGCTTAGAAAGCACTTGGATCAGTGCTTCCTTAGTGCAAAAGATTTTATAAATCTCAAACCTTAAACTAGTAAAACCCACTGAAACAATCTATCAGCCGCAGCAGGAAATCGGTGGTCTTATAATACTAAAGTGGCTTAATCTTAAAGGTGATCTAAAAAGGCTTTTTACCTGCCAACTACTAATTCTGGGTTCTGTCTTTCTTCTGTAACAACTGACAACATGACTAAGAACTAAAATCAGATAAGAAATTGCATTCCATAAATGGTTTTAGTTGTTTGTGAAGACACAATCAGTTTGGGGGAGAGGAGTGGGTAAAGAAATGTGGTATAAGCAAGGAAGCATAAAGGGAAGACATATTTAATGATTTAATTCTAAAACACATTTGCTTCTGTTAAGCAAATAAATAAACCTACCAACTGGATCACATTTTAAATGGAATTTATAAAAAAGAACTTTTCCATTTTTAAATTCCACGGCCCACTAGGTCAAAAAGTGTTTTCTGTTCATTAGCATACTTCCACTCCAATCAGAACACCTCAAACCTTCCTTTGGGATGGACAAAAAGTATTGGCATTTGTTTGGACACAAAGAATGCATTTAGCACTCTGAGTCTGTACCCCCTCTGTTCTGTGACATGACCTTTCTCAGTAACTTTGCAGATCTCCTGAGAGCTGGGCAGGGTTTACCTCCCAGCACTGGCAGGGTTTGCTCTCTCAGCCAGGTACAGTAGCAGTTAAACACCAAATCCTAGAGCAGCACATGGTGTTCTGGCTGAAAAGCCAATACTCTCACCACTTTTACAAGCTTCTCAATGTAATAATACTCAGTGCAGACCTACTGCTGTTTGCTCCTTTCTGCTGACTCCTCTTCCTTGGTCTTGGTTAAGTAGGATCCTGTACTTAGTTCTGTTACAAAGGTGCTTTCCTGTTATTTTTTCCTGTATTACATTTTGCCATGTAAACAGATACAGTCTGGACTAAAACTCTTGCCTCAGGAAACTTGCCCTCTCATGCTTTCCTTTACAGAAGGAGATAAAACTACCCTTCCCTATTCTTCCATTTTGTAATATGTGTTGTGCAAAGGTAACACATTTCAGTAGGAATAGACTGGGCTTATGGTTGACTCACAGACACTCCTCTCTTCTTAAAAAGCCAGTTCAGACTTGAGCTCCCACTGCTGCCCCCTTGATTTCAAAGAAGCTCACAGACATATGAGCCTCAGAGTAGATAAAGAGTTGTGTAAGTTTGGAAAGAACAATAACCATGATATCTGAAACTATGTTTTAAAAATATAGATGTAAGCATCTGCTAGATCCCTGGGTTTCTACAGGAAGACTGCAAAAGAGACCTCAGATCTGTGATGAGAGTGAGCTATACAGTGGCCACAACTCTAGTTTGTGTCTAAAAGGGTGCAGCAATAACAGAGGCAATAAAGGAAGAAACTAAGAAAGCAGGTGGAACAGAAGATTCTGTCTGAAAGCAAAGGAACTTTTAATCATGTAAAGAGAAATGAAAACTGTTAAATTTAAGATCAGTCAAAAGATTTGAAAATATTTTTAAAAATTTAAAAGTCTGAGTTTCTCTTGTGCTTCAACTGAGACACAACTGACTAAGTTACATCACTTATGATCTCAGAAAGGACCTAAAGTGGAGGCACTACAGCTTATCAATATTTTCATTTACTTAAACATGCACATTTCTACTTTCTGACAATCAGACCTTAATGTTCTTTGCTACCCTAATGGTAGCAAAGAAAAGCAAAACACAGAAGCTACAAATCTAGAAGTCTTAATATGCTACAAAATTAATCTTGCAAATGGAAGTGCTGATGATTAAGAAACAAAGCCAATTCCTTCCCCATGTGTTTATGCAGGTGTGCCATCTGCTGGAGATGGGGCATTTTCTTAAGTCAAACCTCAGTGATGGATTTTTATTATTTTAAAATACATCTAAGATTCAGTAGCAGGTTTTCAAGCTATTGAAAAGACTATGTAAAAGATACTGCCTGCAGGCTAGTTGTATATAACTGCAAGGATCTGAACTTCTCAACCACCAGTAACTTATACAAAATGCCACCTTCAAGTATATCAGCAATTTATGAGTGATGGAAGTAATCACAAAACATACAGATTATTACCTTGGTCTGAAGACAAATATCCCCAGCCTGGAAAGTCGTCACAATTTTAGGATGAGGGTTTTAGAATCCAACTGTGGAGACCCCAGAGCTCCTTGGCTGATGCTACAGACTCCCTGAGCCCAACTACAAGTAAGGCACACACACCATCTGCCCACTGTAAATGGATGTCTCAGGAAAATTAAGAACAGGGCAGGAGTGCATAATCCTCTTTACTAATCTGTTTCTTTCCCCATTTTCATCTTCAGAGTCTCTGGGGCTGGATGTCCTTTCCCAGAACTGCAGGAATGCAGGTAAAGTGTCAGCTATCACCTGTGTGACTTTAGTCAGGGAGTTCCATCCATCTCCCTGCACTCTGCTTTAAGAACACTGGATTTGGTTTCTTCCAAATCCGGCTCCAGCTCTACCCTGCGCTCCCTCATTCCGGTACCAGGAAGGACAGCAAACAATCACCATCCATCTTTTCCATGCCATTTATGACCTTATAGATCTCTGTAACAAAACCCCATTAGAACTTCCTCCCATTATCACATTTTTCCCCAGAATGAGAAGTACCAGCTTACTTATTTCCTAACACAGAAGTTACACGTAAAATTATTACAGATTTCCTTTCCTGCCTTCTCTGAACCTTTTACAATTCCAGCTTATCTGTTTGGAGACAAAGAACCAGAACTGCACATTGTAATCAAAAGATGCAGATGACCCAGGTATTTGTACATCACATTCTTTGTTCTGTTTTTGCTAGTTTTTAAATAATTTTAACAAAGGATTTCTATGAACTACTGAGAGGACTGAGCTGATATTTTCTTGGAACTACCTCTCACATCTGCAAATTTAAGGCCCACACTTTGTATGTGAAGATATAATTGAGTTCTGTCTTCCCTCTCTATTGTGTAGCACTCAATATACACTGGATTTCACCAGCCATTTTATTGCCTCACTAACTCTCTTCAAAATTATCATTCAGCATCAGCTCTTGTCCCTACTGTCCTGAATCTCTGCATGATCATCACACTCTGTCCTCTCACTGCTTGCCCTCTTTCTCCAAGTCACTTGTGAATATGTCAAACATTTCACAACTGCAGAACTCTACTGGTGACCTCCCTGTTCTGCCAAGGACTGAGGAAACACTCCACTTCTTTTCAACTTCTTAACTGCTTTCCACTTAAACTACAGCTATATAGTTTCTTTTAAAATCTTTGGTGATAGACCTTGTCAAAATCCTTTTGGAAATCCAAATATTCTGCATCTTTTCCCAACTGGTTTCAGTGAAATCAGAGAGTAAGAGTTGAGCAATTTTCAGTTTCAAACTAAGGAGAAGGAATTTGTCACTGAGCACAGGTCTTGTTTTAATCTTACCATCCAGCTGTTTTCATCTGTGCCTTATCCTAGACAACAAAAAGGTCTGTTCTTTGAAAAGCTCAGTGTCAGACTGGAAAACATCATATGCTTTCACCTTTCTTTCTGATCAAATGCAGGCCAAATATAAGATTTTCAGCCCCAGCATTCCAGTGCTGAATTTTCACCATCAGTCTGGAAGTGCAAGACTGGAACCTTCTCGTTTCCAAGTAAGAAAAGTATGAGCACATGTTTTCTTTACTACAGCAACTTCCATGGTTTAAGATACACAGTGTCTTCAAAAAAAATGCATTTCTAAGGTCTGAGCTTTTGTATTAGAAACTAATGTGTAACTCAAGATGGCAACATGCCCAACATTGAGGGAGAACCTTCCACACCTGCTCTGCTGGGAACTTCAGAAGCACTTCTGTAACAGACAGGGTAAAAAAGCACATGTTTAAGTAAAGAAAGTTTAATGCTTACTTGGATTTAAATGGGGAATCAGACACAGCATTTTTTGCTTCCATCAAGCTCTCATATTCCTTTGCCCTAGAGGAGAAAATATTCATTATTATTGACTATTGTCTAAAGTGTACAGGATGTAATATTAGTGACAGGGTTCAAACCTTTGGGTTTTTCCTGGTTCACAGTAAGGCCCAGCGTTTCTGTCAGAGTTGCCCTGTCAGAATCCAGACTGGTGCTGAACTACTGGCCATTAGCAATTTATGATTAATATTACTGTTTTAGAATAACATCAGTATATAAATGGCATATTTAAGTTGACTTTTGAAATGGTAGAAAACTGCACAAGTGATACATAGAAATGTAGTAATCTACTGCCTATTATAAAATTATTAGTGATATAACAATTTATATTATGATGTATAAATATAAAATATATAATTATTATATAAAATATTAGTGATTTAGACATGTAGTGCAGATCAGATCAGTACATCACAGATTATAATTAACATATAAATATTTGGTTATATTTACAGGCAAAGGAGCATTTTTATGTAACTACTGATTGTATTGTAATATAATAAATTTTAGGCAAACGACACAGAAACACCTCAAAGAATGACTGTTTTACTGCTGGAAACAGAAACACAACCTCTTTAGTCCCTTAAAACTATTATTTACACTGGCTATATGCCAAAAAGTAGGAAGAGGGAGACGAGATGTTTTTCCACTGCTTGTTTTCACTCCAGCCAGCCCGTGCCAACAGGTGAAAATCACGATTTGCTCGTGGACCAAAGCAGGATTCACGGTGCTAATCCTGCAACCTGCTTTTAATAACACACACACACACATAAAGCAAAACTAATCCAGGCACTGCAGCGATGCAGATGCATTTCTCTCAGGTATATAGAGTGAACTTTCCTTTATATTTTCTGTTCCCACAAATGGATGGAGTTTCCCAAAGCCACTCAGATCTTCCCTCGGCTGAACCGTCCCAACTTACGCTCCACGCAAATATTGTTACATCACCACCAGCTCTGATTTGTGGGTCATTAATAAAGCCATTAATCACAGCTGAATTCAGTATTAAACACAAAGGTGAGATTCCTTTATTAACCTTTTGCCTTCTTACCCAGAAACAACACATGTCAGCTTCTGCACAGACAAGTCAGCCGAACTTGAAAAATCACCCAAAATACCTGTTACTAAATGCACGTGGCTGGAGTGCTTTAAATCCACTGTAAAGCACACACCAACTATATGGTAGCCACCTCTCATGCTCAAATTTGGCTTTCATCAGGACTCCTTTTGCCATGGGAGTACCCAAATACTCTTCTGCCAGCAGCACATCCACGATAACCTGAGATAATTTACTCAGCTATATATCAGTTGTTACTGATAGCACCAGTTAAATGGCTTAGGGTTATAAATATAATTAATAAGACTAACAAAACTTCTCAACATATCTAATATCCCATTGATCACCATTTGTCCCCTCATTCACCTCCGCCCTTCATTGCTTTGATATTGCAGGAGTGATTTAAGATCTGGAAACTCAGGAGAGCAACAGGAACCTATTTGGATGCAGTTCTTATTTTTTTCCAGTTTTAGAATATCACAGCTTCCTAGAAACTGAAATGAATGCATCATTTCAAGAGCTGAGGTGTAAGGGTATTTGTTGTAACTGTTTCTTTTTATAGGGAAGAGGGAGACTTGTAGATATGTACTAAAACATGGTCTGTAGATAATCTACTAACACCTACAAAACTCCAAATTCTCAACATCAAAATACCTTTGCTTTATACCACTAATGGACATTTTTATTAGTAAGCCTTTTGTGTTGACATTAGAAAACTCATCGTGAAATCTTCAATTTAACTCTGAGTTATCTTCCAGGACAGCAGACCACTGAAAAGTTTAGTCACCCTTTAGTAGGAAAAACAAGCCTAATGAACATGGATTTCATGTCTTGCCAAGATAACTCCTCCTAGATTTTGAAGCTTTCACTGTATTTTAAATAGTACATCACCTTTGTACAATGATGTCCCTTTATTACTGTTTTAATTACAATTTTTCATGACGAATATGCTGACTCACCCAGCAGTCTGACACGTAAGAACTCAAGTTGTTCTGAAAAAGTTTTTCTCCTCTCAGTGCCAATAACAAACTATTTATCATTTGAACCTGTATTCTGAGGTCTGACAAATCTTTGACTAAATTCAACAGAAGCAGCTCTGGAGACTGGACCCAGTAACTGCATTAAATCAACAGGTCATATGAATAACTCTGCATCTTGAGCAATCAGAAACCTGGAAGAACGTTATCCAGTTTCAACAGGGTGTTCCAATGTGCTGTTCAGACAGTGGATTTGCTCATTCAAAGAGGAAAGCAATCAGAAACAGTAATACATTGTAAAAGTGTGGTGGTTTTGAAGACTGATGTGCCTTTATTAGCACCATCATGAGTTAATAAAACATCTCATTTTTACTGGAGCTCTAAAAATCCATGCAGGTGTTCTTCTCTTCTTTGAAGCCCTTCTTGCTTAAGAAGGTAGGGAAAATACATAACAATGACTCTTACCTACTGAGAAGTATTTTTAGAGAGAAATGCAAAAATATATTACAATATTCAATTAAGTATTAACCTCGGCTGGGCACTGTTCAGCTCTAGAGAGTGACACTGCCAGTTCATGATATAATGATGTCCTGCACATCATACTGATTTGCAGATGTCACTTTTTAGACTAAGAACAAATTGCAGGTCTGACAGCTCACTTTCCATTTTAAGATATTTTTATTCTTCTTGTTGTGACAGGCAACAAAAAATGATTAAATTTAGTCATGGGATTTGACACCACAGCGGGCTGACTCCTATTTGTTGATTACTATTGATTTTCTTTGATACTTCATTTAAAAATCAATAGCTAGAAAGAAAAATAGGCATGGTTTACACAAATTTAAACATGCTATTGTATGCTAGAAGAGGCTACAGTTTTGGCAGGGCACTGGCATCCAATTATGAGAAAAGCTCTTAACAGGTGAAACCAAGGGCTCCAGATCGATATTCAGTTTTCTTTCTCAATCAGAGAAAGTGGCCATAAATTAGGCTCATCAGTGTTATTTTCAAGACACTCCCAAAGCAAATAATTTTACATTTTTTTCAGCCTTCCACTGCACTCATACTAAAGGACAAAAGGTAAAGTTTAGAACAAAACTTAAAGGAAAAAAAAAATAAAAAGGAATTTGTACTACCTGGAGTTCATCCGTGCCTTTAGCTTCTTGGCTTTCTTTTTAATTTTTTGTTTCTCCTCTCCATCTTTTAATGGTTCCACAGGAACAGAACTCTCAATCACAATGTCCACAATGTACTTCTTTAATGACAGGTGCTCCTGCAGAAAACAGTGAAATAATATTTAATGTTATAGTATGTGATGGAGGTCACATATTACCTTCCCAGGAAAAAACAGTATTATTTTTGTCCTGTTTATAATATCTAACAAGAGGTTATGAAAATGAAGTCAAATTTTAAAATAGATCTTGGGAAAGAGATTATTTTACACTGGAGAGAACAAATAATGGGTATTTTCTAAAAAAGGAGAATAATTATTAAAAGAAGAATAAATACTGTGCCTTATTTTCAAGAAACTTGTCATTTAACAAGTATGAACTCCAAGCTGACATCTTCTCTCCTCCAAGCTGCCCTTTACAGCTACATGAAACCTGCTCTACTAATATAGCTCATTATATTAAAGAAGCTAATTCTGGTTTTTATTTTAACTCTTCATGAAAATCTAGACTTGCCTTAACTTTATTAAAATACATTGAAACTATTCACTACTTACAATATTACCATTTATTAGCGGGAATATTACTTTTCCTCTCACAGGAACAAATCTGAATTTAAGTAAAATATTGGTAAAATCTCCGCTTCCCACAGAAGAAATGCTAATCAATTAGTTTAATGCCAGTTATTAGAATGTATTTACACAATTTTTAATACACTGAGGTTTATATCTGTTTTCTTGTAGAATACCAAACATATTATGAAGTACAGGTTACCACTGCTTATTAGGATAATTTAGCCTTGAATATGATTAGGGTCACAATCAGAAGTGGTTATTCCTTCCTTTTTGGTAAGTATCCTTAAAATTCAAAGTAAAAGGTGAAGTGTTAAAAAATTTATAGACAGTATTTTCCAGAAAACAACCTATATTTTCTTTCACTGATTGAGGAAAATACTATGCCTGTTGAAAACAAAATAAATCTCTGTGAAATTTCCTGGAAAAAGACCACTTAGTTTTTGGAAAGCATTGCTGCATGATATAACCTAGCAATATATATTTGGTGAAAACAGTAAATGAAATAAGTATCTTAAATCATATAAATGCAAAATGAACACTGAATTAATATTAGACATAAGTAATCCAGCATAATACTCTAAGTAAATTCTAAAAGTAACATCGACTTTCACTTTGCTACCCTGGATAACTCCCAGCACACCTGAGCACTGTATTTGAGGAATACTGAAGTTCTTCAAACTGTGCATGTTGTTATATATTGCTACAGCCACAGGTAACAAGATTCTAACAGCTTCTGTAAGCATTTTCCCTGCCCTTAATATTATTTAATTTTAGCAAGAAGTACTTAAAAGAAAACTTCCTAAAGGTATCTCAGAAGGCTGTGCCTGTGAGTCTGAGTCAGGAGGGCAACAGTTTGTGATGAGTTAGTTCTTAATCCACCTGCAGCAGTGCAGAACAGAATCAAAGAATCATAGAATGAGCTGGGTTGGAAAAGACCTCTGAGATCATCAAGTCCAACCCTTGATCCAACCCCGCCGTGGTTCCCAGCCCATGGCACTGATGCCACATCCAGTCTGTCCTTAAACACCTCCAGGGATGGTGACTCCACCCCCTCCCTGGGCAGCCCATTCCAATGGCTGAGCACTCTCTCTGGAAAGAATTTCTTCCTAATGCTCAACCTAAACCTCCCCTGGCACAGCTCCCCTGGCACAGCTCAAGACTGTGCCCTCTTGTCCTACTGCTGGTTCCTGGGAGGAGAGACCAACCCCCACCTGGCTCCCCCCTCCTGTCAGGGAGTTGCAGAGAGTGAGGAGGTCTCCCCTGAGCCTCCTCTTCTCCAGGCTCAACAACCCCAGCTCCCTCAGCCTCTCCTCACAGCACTTGTGTTCAAGCTCCTTCACCATCCCTGTCCTGGCTATGAAATCCAAGTTCAATTTTGTTTCTTTAGAGAGATGTGGCCCACTTAAAAATAGCTTTTCCCCTAAATTTCCCTTAAAAACCAGAAGCCTGGTCATAAGGCTCAAACTTCACAGGAAACAATGAGTTTGAGCCTGTCAGTGTTGAGAAAAGAAAGGACTTCCTCAGAACAGACTATGGCACTACTGCTTTGCTACCAAGTTTCTGGGTACTTCACCTGTGACATCTATTAAAAAAGCTATTTATGAATTATTTTGGTGGGATTGGGGAGGTACATCCCTGCTTTCCAAACGGCACCAGTGCACCTTGGCACCACCCTTAGCTTAGCTCATGCCTCACCAGTGAGATGCAGCACTTGTAACACACAGAACAAAGGTTACTGTAGCTCCACATCTTTGTTCAACAGTGAAACTGGGACTTTGGTTCATCAGATCTTCAAACTATTGTTTCTTCCAAGTGACAGCAGAGCAGAATGAAGAGGCCACTGCCCTGTGGAATGGCCCCCACCCTCGAGAGGGGCAGCACTGCAACCACGGGGTCACACTTGTGCTGGGCAGGAATCAGGGAGACAAAGCTCTGCATCCCCTTCCCAGACACTCATCTCCTTTTTCATCATCTTATCTGTGGCTTAGCAGAGGACTTGAAGAGAACTACAGGGTTCACCAAGCACATTCATCCCCCAGCCTGTGGGGCCAGGAGAGCACAGCCCGTGGTCACACCCGTTTGTTCACCTGAACTCAGGCACCTCCGGGAAGGATGGTTCTCAGAGTTCTCAGCTTTCACGTGTGGCGGTTTGGGATATTATCAGACCTCATACATACAGCTCATTAAAGGCAGACTAGAGTAATAATACCTTGTGTCACAAAAACAGTCACTTCTTGTAGGTCCAGATCAAAGCGTGGGATTAGCACAGTGGGCAGATCGACACCATTCAGGTGTGAAACAAGTAAAATTAATAGCTTGGTGTTGGATGACAACTGGTACCTGAAGAGAGCTGCTGCCACAGCACCCTTCAAAGCAGGGGGAAAATATTTACTCCCAACCTCCTACCAGTTACCTGAAAATATTAAGGTCTGAAAATCCACTGAGTCACACTGAAGTACAGGATGTCCCATCCTTTAAATAACTAAATTAATGAGTAATTTTACCTCCATGGTCATTAGTTGGACAGGTTAACGTATCACAAAAGTAACAACCAAAGGGAGTGAGGTTAGTGCAGTGTTTTCAAAGCAAACTTTCATTTAAGCCATAATGAAACTCCTCAGTCTCAGGGGGTGTATTTCCAATAAAGGTAATGCAGAATAACTGGGTAATCCAGTCACTTCTTCCTGAAAGCCTTTCACTATTTTATGTTATTATTTTTATATAAGTAAATGCTATATGCTGTAAGAATTTCTGAGACTAAATTAATTTACCCTCTCCCTAAAAGCATTCTGAGTTTGTCTTTACGACAAGTGAAGGGTCATTATTGGCCTCATTCTGTGCTATGCTGAGCACATTCTGACCCCAAATCCCCAGGTCTTAGTAAAGCACCAGATCTTTGGAGAATTTAGGCCATTAAAAATGCAAAGTATTATTAAGTAGAGGTTCTTTTTTACTGAAATCTTCTGTCATTAAGATTTGTATTCACACCTACTTGAAAATGTTCAGTGAGGTTTCAGTCCTATCAGTTTTAGCTGCACAATTTCTCTAAATCTCTGTTTTAAAGGCTTATGAATTTTGCTGGTTCTGTCCTAACAGAACACTCCCTATCTCAGGATTAAAACAGAACCAGCTATGATGGTCATTATGTATCAGATTTCTGCCATCCCTTCTCATACTTGCCACTCATCCTCTCAGCTCCACAGCTGAAATCAATGCTGGCACAAAGCAAGGGATCAGCTTTCCCAGAGATGGCAGAATCTGTGCCACAAAGAGCAGCCAGACTGTTCCATGCTGGGATGTACAGCTGCAAAATATGGAAACAAGAACAGAGGGCTAATGTATTTCTTCATGATCCCCTGTGAATGTTCCTCTGTGTATACTAAGATGATGATGGCTCAGCAACCCCTGAGAGTAGAAATACTCCTGCTATTTCTCTCCAGTGTTATTTATGTGCATTCATCAAAGCTTAGGGTTACTTCTAAAAATCCCCAGGTATACTGGACCTGCTTCTTAGAGGGACACTCTCAGTCTCTAGCTGAAAAAGCTATGAAGCAGAAAAGTAACATAGTAAATATATTCCAGGTGATATTGAACTGCATTCTGTACAGACACATGTTGTTATTTGACAAAGCCATATAACCTCTAATAATTTTTATATAATGCCGAAGTAATTTTTAAAACAACATAAATTTCCTGTAAAAGTTCCAATAGTTGGTTTACAAGCAAGGTGATAAAGACTAACATTAAATGCACATGTAAAACTGCAGCCACCACGAAGCAGACAGAAATTAGGTTATTTACAAAAAATGACTTTGCTTTTCCTCCCTTCTCCCTCCATCCTCAACCGGTCTGACTTTCAGTCACTGAGAATCCTGAAACTTCCCAAATGCGACAGATGGGCCTCATCTACAAACTACAGGAGAAATTGAGTTGCCCAAACCATTAAAGCTAAAACTAATAAGGTCACCCCTGAAGTCACATTCTTGCTGGTTATTGCCTAGTCCCATTCAACTGCCTGAAACAGAAAATCTACCCTGCTCGTTTCATATCGTGTTGATAATTTTAGTTGACTAAGCACTTCTTATAACCAAGCTTTTCTCTCTACACTGAATTACACTCCTTTTTCTTACCTGACATTTACATTTACAGGAATAACAGCATTACAATCAACATCCTCTGCAATACATTTTCAGACTGTAGAACAAATAGAATTGCAAAGTTTTTCCACGAGCAGTGTAGCAAATACTACAAAATGCTGAAATGCTATATAGCTGAGTAGGGTCCACTTCTGCTTGGATGAGGAAAACCATACCATAAACTGGATTGTGAACCTCAGTAATCTATATAAAATACAACAGCTGGAGAAGAAATTTCCTAATTGACATCCTCTTCATACAATACCTATTCACAACACCAATACTCTTCACTAGCTCTACCCATTTAATATCCTGATTCCAGCAGCAGCATCCACGTATCTGTGTCCTTGCAGATGAAACCTTGGATATGTAAGTATTTATCAAAGCAGAACACAACTGCAAAATTATGTTCCTACCCCATCTCTGACTATGACACTTCTTGGCTGTCTGTATTACATATAAGCTATTATTTCACTACTCAGCAAATATCCGTAGGAACATTATTAAATTGTGCAGTGTGCCAAACAGAATCCTTCCCAACAAAATTCCTCAGTCTGAAGTTAGGACCAAGTGTAACACAAACACTGATTTCCCGTTCCTTTCTTGTTAAGTGTTGCCTTTTCATGAATTCTGCCTGGGGCAAGCCTGAGTAGGCAGGACAATCCTGCAGCAAAGCCTCTGAGCCAAGAAGAAAAGCCCAGCCTGGCTGTGCTGCTGCAGGGCAGCTGGAACTGCATCCCTGTGCTCCTGGGCACACTCTGGTCTGGGCTGGCTCTGCCACATGTGCAGGAACAGCCAGGCTCTGAAAACCCAGCCAGGTGCTGGCAGGAGCAGGCAGGACCAGCACCCAGCACATCAGGTATTGTCTGGTGCCTCCTCTGAGCTCTGGAGGGTCCCCCAGAGCAGCTCTGCAGTGAAATCCTCTGTCCAGCTCCAGGCAGGGGAAGGTCTGACTGTCCCCTGTCGGTTTGTCCTGCACAGAGTGTGAGTCAGGGCTCAGTTAACCCTGGTTCCATTATTTATAAACTAACCATGTCATTTAAGTGGAAAACCTTCCCAGCCACTGGACTTTCACTCGACAAACTGAGCCAGCATGACCTTCCTGAATCTGAAGAGTTTATAGAGGTTTTTTCCTCTGTTATTTTTTCATTTTCATTCCCTTCCATATTTCTGGATTCTGGCCAGAACTGAAGCAGGAGTGCCAGAATACCATAAGACTGGTTATTCTTATTATTTTTGTATTCTTTCCAACCTTGAATCCCCAAGTTGTGAAAGAAAAGGTATTCTTATAAGTTTTGTAACCCAATTCTTCAGACCAAGGTAACTTGAAAAACATCTGACTCTAGCTATTTACCTCAATTCCATATTCAGAGCACTCAAACACTTGTTGTTACTTGCCCCCTTATATCAGCATTAATATATAAAGAAATACTTGTAGTAGCTTATATCATATAATAATGGCTGTCATTCATTTACCATTTTAATAAAAAATACATAAACTGAGTATTTTCCATAAGGGTAAGGTACATAAGGAATATATTCTAACAAATCAATTGGTAACTATTCTGAAGGCTACTATACCTTTTGGTTCTACACCTCTACCTGTTACAAAATAAACACCCCCCTATAACTGCAGAAAATCATTTAAATATGTTTTCAATATTTATTACCAATGTCAGGAATAATGGTTTCTTACTTGTGTATATAGTCACTTATGGGATATCTTTGCCAAATTTTTAAGGTTTTTAAAGGTTCAGTTCTAAATCACATTACCACAGGAATATTTGTTCATGATTTTACTACATGTTTCAACAAAACTCCTCAATATTTTATTTTTTCCTCACGGCCTAGGACAATATTTAGTATGGAAAACAGATGCTGAAGCAGACTGTGAGTTATATCAGAAGCATATTTCGATTTTAAATAATGACAGCTTGAAACACAAATGATCATTAATTCTTAATCATAAAGAAATCAAATACTGTTATAAGACCACAAGTGATGATCCACTTCAAAATATGAAGATTCAGATTAAGAAAAGGTATTTACCTGTTACCATTAATAAGAGTTATTATACTTGATACATATATGAAGAAACAGGTTATAAAGTAACGAATATTCACATACTATTTCCTTCACATCTTGAATTTAATTAATTTTTTTTCATGATCCTGCTTTTCAGCATGCCCAAATTAAATACTATTTTTACTTCTAGTACCGACTTTCAGTCACCTTGCTTGTCCTTAAATTCAATGATACAACAGTCTGCCACTAAGATAAATAGCAAATAATACTCATAATAGTAGGGTCAGATATTTCTTCAAATTTTTAATATCATTCCCTTTCCCACTTGTCGCTCCAAAATGGGGCAACAGAAAGCAAAGTAAAGGTGTTTCCTCTGTGAGAATGAGAATTCTGCCTCCTGGCCATGGAAAGCATCCCTGCAGACGAGGGAGGAAAGCTGGAAGGCACTGACATTATCCTGAGGCTGCAAGGGCAACTGAGAGAAACAGGGAGATGAGAGTGCACTTGGCCCTGCCAGCAGTAGTTTTTCTTACTGGCTGTGAATATCCAAGACATCCAAGCCAAAAAGAGGAAGAGTGCAGCTGCTGGCACTGATCTATCACAATTAAAGGCACAGCCAATAAACAATCACGTACGTTTTTGCCAAGAAAAACAACACTTTATAATAAATTAAAGGTAAGAAGCTACTGCTACACAAAGTACAACAAAGCAGAATTGATGTATGGAGCACTGAGAGACCTTCTGCAAGCTGCACCGTGGATTAGACTTTCTAATTACTTGATTGTTCGTGACAGCTTCTTCCAGGACAGAAGCATTCACAGCAGAATGACATGGTCTGAGTTCCTGGGCTGAAAGGACCACAGGTATCCAACAGATATGAAAAATCCATAAACAAAAAATGGACCACAGATGCTTGGCCCAATTCCACTCCTCTAGCAACACACAACCCTTCTCTAAAAAATAATCCTTCCTTCCTCAGGAAAAAAACATTGAGTAAAGCCAACTCAACCAGAACCTGAGGCTTTACTGGGATGGGGGAGTTCTTGTTTGCAAGTGATTTACAGGTTGCTTCCACTGAGCCACAGAGAAGAAAAATGGGCTACTGTTGGAGAACTATAATCAGATGCCAAGAAAAAAAAATTACTTTACAATGAAGTCTATATTCTGTAAGTTTGGGGATAAAAGACACAGGAATATTGTTCTACATATGACCAAACTGTAGTTTGCACCACCATACTACCCAGGACTGGTTTCAGTGCTCTGTACCACCAGAGTTGAGTCAGGATCATCTCCCTGTACTGCACTGGTCTGACAGAGCAGGCAAATGTCCCCAGAGATGAAGTGCAAACACACCCCAGGGCTGCAAACATTGGGCACACAGACTTCACAGTTGGGGCTGCCCCTTCCCTGGAAGTGTCCTAGGCCAGGGTGGATGGGGCTTGGAGCAACCTGGTGTAGTGGAAGGTGTCCCTGTCCATGGCAGAGGGTGGGAACAAGATGAGTTTAAAGGTCCCTTCCACCCCAAACCATTCAGTGACTGTGAATACAAGTAAACATGTAACACACACGTGAATGTTCCAGAACAAAAAAGAGAACTATTAATGTGTGTAATAATTTTTAAAAGACCACATACCTGTGGGTACAAATACCTCAAACTCCTCTATTAGATGACACTAAAAAATTAATAATCTTTATTATTATTATTTTCCACTTTGCTTAATCATATCTTTTAGACAGGTTACCAAAGGAGTTCATAGAACACTATTATTCATTTAAATAGAAGAACTTGAAAACACTGATTCAGAAAGGAAAACAAATGCATTCTTTTCAATACTGTTAAGGCTGAAGCAATTAAAAAATAGTTATATTTAATTGTTAATGAAAACATAGCAAACAAAAAAAAAAAATTTAGCAAACTCCAGGCATCATCATGTCCCAGACAAGAAAGTTCCTTGTAAATACTGAAGAAAAAGAGCAAGGGTAAGGCATGAAACTATTCCCACATCTCTTTCCATCAGTAATTTCCTCTGCAACAAATAACGGAAGCAGAACACAACTTTAAGAGAACAGCTCCATTTCTTTCAGAACGACAACTCCTCACCCTAAAAAGCTTTTAGAAATTCCAGCTGCCAGGAACACCAGCTCTGCCCGTGTGCTGTGCTGGCTGTGACCCCCACCTGGCTGGCACAGCCCTGCCCAGGCTGGCTCCCAGCACGTCCTGCAGCAGCACCAGCCTGCCCGGGGGAGCTGCCAGCACAGCACAGGCTGTAAATCACAGCCTGGGCCCTGGGCAGGGCTGTGCCAGGCAGGCTCACACTGCAGCCCTGGCCAACTGGGCAGCAAACACTCCTGAGGGAGCTTCAGGCACTGGCCAGCTGGTTTTTTCAAAGGAACGTGGGTGGGCTCAACCAACCATGTCCTTATATAAATCCTCACATTTTAGTGCTGTCAGTCTTCAGACAACAACCACCTCTCTGCTCCATCATGGGATTATGTTTTCATTTGATCTAAATACACCTCTTAGAAGTTCTTTGTTTCATTTATATAACGACAATAGAGTCAGTTTTCTTCCCTGATAAAAAAAAAAGCACATTTTTCACATATGCAAACAAAGGTTCATTAATATTCCTCCATCCTGCTTCAGAATACATAAAATTTTAGCATGCACCTTATATAAATTAAGCAACTCCTGCCAAGTTATCTATTTCATCTGGTTTTTAGAAGTACTTTTCACTTATTGGAAACATTCATAGACCACATGGCATGACATGATTTATATTCTAAAAGTACCTTTAAACCATGGCATATAAATAAATGCCAGGAGATACAGACAAGAGCTGGGACAATGGTTCAAAGGGAGCAAGCTGTAAGGATTACTGATCTTAGGGGTATTTCTCAAGGCAAACTAGGACAGGCAAGAAAGGCAAAGACAAAAGGGAAAGCAGAGGGACACAAAAATGAATCAATAGGAGCTACAAGTGGGAGCAAACATCTACAAGGTCCTTGCAGAGACCCCTCAGCCTAATGAAATCACCAGGTGTTGTCCTGTGGCTTTCACAGGCACCTTCTCAGGGAGGTCTTTGTGTCACACAGGCTTTAATTCAGCAAAGTAATTAGCCAGGACTACAAACATACTAATTGATTCCAGTGAAGTCAATGAAAGCAAATTGCTTACACTGTTTACATCCTTTGCTGAGCTGAAAGCAATATGGATATTGAGAGAGGGGACGGGAAATCAATAGCCCAGAAAAGGGCAATGCAAAAAGGAGGGAAAGCTGAGAGTTTGCTGGAAGAAGCCAGGCATTTAAACAGGGAGAGATAATGGAGACAGAACGTTGTTACTGCACGGGGAAAGCACGTGGGACAGAGAAAGCTTCAGAAAGGGAGGGAAGGAAAGATGGCTTTTAGCCTGCTGGAAGAGTTTTCACCAACTATGTGAATTCATCTATCTATAAAAGGCCAGAGAAAAGTGAAATTACAAAGGAAATAAAAAATGTGAATAGAACTTTAATTTGCTTGCACAAGTTTCAAAATGTTTCAAAACCTGTAGGTGTTCTCTGTAAGAGAAATCTCCATCTGTTTCAGCTGGAGACTAATAAACCCCTAAATGAGGGGATTTTCACCCAAAAGGCTGAGGTGAAACAAAGCTGTCACACAATCTGAGAAAGAACTTCAAGCTTTTTCATTTTTAGTATCTACCTTCAAAGCAAAACTCTTTTGTTTGTGTGTTCCACCAAGCACATCACAGCCACAAGTGAATTCACCTCACATGATGGAATTAAACATAATACATGTTTAATTCCAAAACAATGGGATGCTGCTCCAACATGAAGTCTGCTTTTATCTCTGAAAATGTCTGTAAAAGTACAGAACTTGTAAATGCTACAGCAAAGGGAAAAGCCCTAGAATGTATCAGTTTCTTTTTCCATCTGGCAAGATCAAATCCCAGCATCCACCCAGCCTGGAAAATTCAGTGTCAATGACCATTTAGTACAGTTTTTAACTTTCTGTTTACAGTCAAATCAAGCAAAAACAATCCTTACCATGTGAAGAGAAATGATACAATCATTTATTTAAATCAGTTTTTGAAGTCTTAAGGAGATACCTAAATCTTACCTTCTGAGACACCAATACAGACAAAAATATTTCAAGTCCTGTGATTTCTCAAGTAATAACAAAGAAATTCTATGCTCAGATTACAATTTCAAAAAAGCTTTCTTTCTAGGCAGCTCCCTATTATACTGAGCAGGCTGAACACAAAATGAGTCAGAGATCAAGAGTAAGTTATCTGGGGTGTCAAGTGCATAAGGTTAAAGGTGAAATTTTATTAGGTCAAAGGTGATATAAATAAAATCTTTTCTGTCAAAGAAGAAGGGTCACAGGCAAGACATATATAATCTAAAGACATCACAGATGACAAGTAATAACTTTAAGTAGTACAAGTATGTTCTCACTAGAGTTACCTTCACTGACTAAAAAATTGAAAACAGTGATAAATAAGTAACTATGGGTATTATAAAGCTTCCCTGGGATATGGTTTTACTTCTATGTAATACTCTTGATTTTTTTTCTCAATTATTTCAAAACTTGAGAAGTTACTGAAGGCTTTAGTTGTGGAGGTGGCATTAACTGTGCATGCTGAATAAAGAGGTACACAAAGCAGACTGCTCCAATAAATAAAACTACTTTCCTACATTGCAGTGACCATATCCCTAACATGCATATCTTACTACTGCTCTTTGGAAAAAATAATAAGTAATGAAAAGCAGAGAGGGCCTCAAGCCAAGGAAATTTCAGATTACAAGAATATAATTCAGAATGTTATACTCAGACTAATTGAAATATAACTATACATAATATATAAAATATTTAACAGTGGAAGCATCCATATGTTGCCAGCATGCTAAATACTATGCACCCCCTGAAGAATATTAAAATCCACTATCATAATCCTCAAACTGTTCATTCAGTTAGAACTGTTCTCTCCTTTCTCTCCTGCATTATTATTCAAGAGAAACATACATTTAACCCTAAACTTGGTCTTAAGTTCACATCAAAATTTTTTGCTGAGAAACCCTGGATTTAAGCACATGATGTTGGACCCCACAAAAATCAGGATCTCTGTGCCCTCTAGTGGAACTTCTGTTTCCATCAGCTGGGTGCAAAAGCAGTTGTTGGTACGTGAAGAAAATATGCTGGAAAGTACATGTTCCCTATGCCAGAATAGAGTCTATCACACCTTGCCCTGCTCTGGGATTTCCTGGGATACCAGAGATCACCAGAGCATGTCTTGTCACCATCTAACATGGGTTCAGGTTGTCCAAAAGGAAAAATATGATATTATTTGCTTCCCAAGTTCCTTAAAAATAAAGCTACCACTGCATGTGAGAGAGAGCAGAGCTGTGTGGAATGGAAAGAGCAAAGGAAGAGTCCTGAGCAATGCCTTTTTCGGGAAGCTGGAATTGTTATCCACATCAGAGTGGATAATGCTAAATCAAAAGGAGATCCAGTTCACTGTTTTCCTCCAGATTCATCTGAGCCAGCTGCCCAGCAAGAACCACAGTTCAGTCACCAGTGGCCAGACAGACACCAGCAAAGGCTGGAGAGATCCCAGCCCATCCCAGTGCTACAGACTGGCCACACTTTGGCTCCCAGCTTGTGTTTCCAGGCAAAGGGATGCAGCAGGGAGCCTCCTCCCATACATCCAGTGAGGTATGCCTGGCACCTAAACACCCAATCCAAAATCACACAACTGCCCACTAACCACTGTTCAAGAGGAAAAAAAGCAGCTGAAAAAACAGTGTATGTACTTTCATTACAATTGGGAAGGGGTGGCAAAGTGCAGCTCAGCAAACATTTAACCTCCAGACTCCTGTATCTCTCCAATTATCTTTTTCTGTTCTTTCAGTGATAACCAAGAACCAACCCTGTGGGTTTCAGGACCTCAGAGACCTAACTCTCCAAAGCTTTTTAGAAAAGTAAAGATGTTACAACTGGATGTAAGAAACTGTAAACACAGATATTTTAGTACATAAAATAGTAACAAAAACTGGGAAGGAAAGTGAAAAAAATTACGACAACTGAACGGTGTCATCGGAAACAGATTTCCAAACATGACCAAGTTAAACCTGAATCAGCACTGAAGAACTGGCCTGCTCAGTATGTCCTCCTGACCCCTGGCAGATATAATACACAGGCATTCACAATTCTTTTGGGATGTGGCAGAACTCAAATTCCCATAGAAAAGGCCTTGACTTAACCCTGTAGTTAAATTCAGGCAGCAGCAAAGAAAAACTAAACCAGACAACAATTCAAGTGTGTTTTCTACAGCACAGTCTCTTGATTTAGTAAGAAACATCCTCAATTCCTAAAAATCACCCGAAGTGCCAACTGTTCTAAAGAAGCTACTGAAAAACTAACTATTGCTCTTCTTAGCAATGTTAATACTTAAAAAACATTTCCAACCTAACATTTTAAAGTAATTTAGCACTACAGTTTTGAGTACTCTGGACCTTGATGCACAGGACACCACTCTGACCACGTAAGGAAGGACTGAGGTATTTTCAGCAACAAGAAGGAACAAAGGAAAAATGCGAGATGCCGACACCTGCAACATACCAGATTTTTATGATAAAAGGATTATAGCAAGATGAAAACTGCCTTTGATTAATAGAGATTTGTCACATTTTATAGAGAATCTGTTTCAAATGGCAATTGCCTGAAGCATCTGAATGCACTGTTTCTTTCATTTATTTTCATTAGTCTGCTATGATTCCCACGCTAAATGTTCAATTCCTTTATAAGAATTCTCAAGACTTTCACAGGCTACTCAGCTGAATGGCATTTAAAACTAGAGATAATATAAAAAATATGACAAAACTTACCACTTCTTCATCTGAAAGCTCTCGTCCTTGTATACTACTGTTTTCTCTCACAGCTTGTTGGTGTTTTTTCCCTTTAATGTGGCTAAATAGATACACTTCTGATGAAATCTGTAATGACAGTGACTTAATAGTTATTTTTCCTTTGCAAATTCCATCATCCATAAATAACAGTATTTAAAATATAATAAAAAATATGCCAATTTGTCAGGAGTATGTTCAGAAAATTCAAGCACAGTACTTTACTCCTCAACCTAATTTACATAAACATCTTTTATGCAGGACTTAGGAGTAAATTACAGAATGATTTGCTAGCCAGTAGTGTAATAACAGATTAAAAAAATCTTGGCTTCTCATCTCATTCTTACTTCAATCTAACTCCATGTATTGGATTTTCATTCTGAGATGCATGATCAGTGAGTATTGCAAGACTTCAGTCTGCTGAGCCTGAGTTTCTGTTCCAGCACTGCCTGAGGTGATCCCAAGCAATGTTGCTCAATTTAGCAATTACAGGAAATAGTGTTTAGTAGCATATAAGGCTGCAATAATGCACAGTCCTTGCAAATCAGTGAAACCAGTTATCAATAAGAAGAGATCTCCCATCTTCCTGCTCAGTGAGTGTATGGCTTCTCTTCTGCATTTTTCCTGGGATACAGGGAAGGGCAGACACAAGCAGAGACATCCTGGGAGGCTGGAAATCTGCCAGGCTTCCATCAGTGATCAAAAAATAAGACAATGAAGGAAAAGAGGAGACAAAGCAGACACTAATTTTCCCTTCCATCCCTTTTAAGCATCCAACCAAACTCAATTCAAGAATTTCTTGAGTCTGATGTGGTTTCTCCATATCCTTCAGTGAACTTCAATCCAATGAAACCTGTCCAATCAACCCCTGAACTCACAGCAAATTCAAATATCCACAGGATCTTAGAACAAGGTGTTCACAGCTCAGCTACCTGCTAGGTAAAGAACCACATTCCTTACTTGGCTTTAAACCACCTTCCATCTGATGCTCCAGGATCCTTGCTTTTCTTGGCAGAGACAGGTAATAACTGGGCACTGCCCACACTCTCCACTCCACCCACAACTCTACAGTTCTTTCAAACCCTCCCTAACCCATCTTTATAGATTTACACAGACAGAAGAATGCAGAGTAAGGTGCAGAGCAGAGGGGACACAGTAGATGTGCAACACTCTCATCTGTGAGTGAAGCACAACTTGTACCTTCATGGCTTGGGTTGGCCCAGCAATTCCAACAGTTTTCCCTGGATCCAACTTACCATCACATTGCATAAGGAGCACTGTTTCTTTCGTTCATAGGGGGTGAGTTTTGGTGCATAATCAGTATTAGCATGTCTTCCACTACTTAATTCAGCTGCTTTCTCTTTTCTTTGTTCAATTTGTTCCATGTGCCTTCTAATACTTTCATCATGCTGAATGGAAAATAATCAAAGCAACGAAGAAAAATCACGTTGAATTACGGTGGAATCAAACTGTGCAAAGAAAAATGGATGTATTTTTCAACTAATGTATCCTTTCATACCTTCAGCTGAATCTTCTTCTGTAGTTCTTCCATGGCTTCTTGCTGAGCTGCAGTAAGAGCTGCCAACCTCTCTTCTCGATCTCTAACCAAAAGGCAAGAAAAATAGGGAGAACTTGCAATAATGTAAAGCATGAATAATACTGACAGATTTCTGTTAGAAATGGAGAAAAAAAACACCCAGAAATGAAGCTGAAGATGGTTCAGGAGAAAAGAAAAACAGCAAAAAGCAACTTAGTTAACAGAGAATACAAATATTTTCATTGGAATGATTTAATAAAGACAGACACAGAACCTCTGCAGCAGTGCCTGGACCATCCTTCAGTCCAAATCAGAGCAATGACAGTCAGCAGTGAGGAATGTGAGACCATGTCACCCTTTGCATCCTTCAGCCAACAGCTGCACTCAGTGAACCAAAGGGGAGGAGTGGAACAGCAAATTGAAAAGAAACTTCCCAGCACTGAGGGCAGTGTGTTCTACAGAAACATTTCATCAGAGGAAGTCTGAATACAGGAACTTACAGATGAAACTCTGACCAACATCCAATGGTACAGCTGTGAGGGATAAACTGATGCTCTGGAATCCTGCAATTCTAAATGTTCAAGAGACCAAAGGAGAGCAAAAGAGGAGACATTCATCTGTCACCTTCTCCTACTTTGCTCACTGAACCTGTGTGCCCTACATCCCTCTTCCCAAAACTGAATCATGCCTCACACTTCACTTGTCCTCTTCATTTTGAGCAACTCTTCTTCCCCTCCCCAGCACAGATCTCATACATGTGGGTGTCAAAAGAGTCTGTGAATTCCCAAGCATCACCTGTTGAAGAGATTTGGGTTCTTTCCTGTCTGAGAAAAGGTAACAGTTTCAAGAACAACTTCCCAGTGATCAGTAAGCCAAGGGAGCTATGAAATCCTACAAAGGAAGACAGTCAGCTCCTCATGCTGTTTGTACAAGAAGAAGTGGGATGGGAGAGCAACACTTCTCTCAGAAGCCTGGCAGCTCTGAAGGGCCAAAAGCTTTGAGTAAAACTGAGCTATGAAGTCATTCAAAGCCATCAGCCATCTTTTTAAAAGGCATTCTAAAATTAAAGTAGCTTGAGGGACAGAACTAGAAAGGTTAACATAAGGAATATTACCCAAACTGCAATGGGTTTTGTTATGAGTGGATTTTGTTTCTTAAACAGAAATCTGATAAAAAACCCAAAATCATTTACATAAAAGTAGAAGGCTCAGATAAAGTAACATTTGAAAACAAAAAGCCACAGAAAATACAAAAGCAGATAGGAAAGAAGATGGGGGAGGAAGTAAGTCACATGATAAACACTAAACAACTGTTCTTTCAGAAAGAATAAGTGAACTCTTGAATTGCCATGGGTGTGGGGGGTGAGGAAGAGAAGCATTAGGTAGTTTATGTGCTGTCTCCCCTGAGGTATATAAAGGAAAACTGAACTACAGTCTTTGTATTTTAAAGAGCTCCTGACTCACATCAGGAACTGAAACAAAACACAACTAACACATGACCCAAACCCAAAGCTTATTTTAGCTGTTTCTTTCAGTTTGTGGTTTTACGTATTTGTTTAATGCTACAAACTCCAACAAATTATTATCATTGCATACTTTGGGTTAATAGTATTTGAAACAAAATTCTCAAGTTTCCATATATAAAGCACCAACATTACTCCTGCACAAGCCCTTCTGAAAGCATTCTTTTTACATGGTTTGGGTACAGTATATGATTTCTATTGACAAGAACAAAACTTTCCATATTATGGAATTCAACTCTCTGGAATATAAAAATACTTTGAAATTACAACGAAAACCTTACTGGAAACAAGTTAATGTACCATAAGGGCAGAGGGGTTTTTAAAGTCAGTTTTAAGTACACTATTCCTTTCATACAGATGCTTTAATCACCACCAGATGCACATGGTAAAGCTTATACTGAAGAAACTTTAAGAAGATATTACAAAAATTATTCATTCCAGCAAGTATTAAATCTTCAGGATACAAGCTAAATCCTAGCAGCAGGAAAAAAAAAACCAACAAAACACCAAATAATACCCCGAGGTTCCACCACAACACACTGAAATCCAGGGTGGAGGGGACAGCACAGCCAACTCCCTGTCAGGCTCATCCCTCCCTGAACTTGGAAACCAGGAGAGCAAATCCTCCTCTAATTCTGCTCTGTTAGAGAAACCCCAGAACTGTTATTAAGGACATGTAATGACTCTGAAGCCATTCTGACATAACAGATTGTAGGAAACCACAAATACATTCTTTCCTACTCTTTCCCAAAATTATCAGAAAAAAAAAAAGACAAAAAAGGCAAAATCTCTCCTGTGTAATCAGCATCTGGCAAAGAAAAACAAGTGCAAGCACGGCACTGCAATATCAAGTACAAAGTGTTTGAAAACTGAGTGTTATAGCAGCAAATAGAGAGGAAATTTGCTGACACACAATACTAACAGAAGGGAAATGGAAATTGCAGTTTCTCACATATCATAAGGAAATAATTGGGGTGCAACAAAGGGAAGTGGTAGATTATCACTGACTAAACAAAAGGAGCGAAGAATTACATGGTTGGAGCTGTTAGACAAGTTCTAACTGTAGAAGAGCTTAGAGGACAGAGATGTCAATGGGACAAATATCTCACATTTGCTCACTGTGAGGGTTTCCTCAAATTCCAGAAAGATGCAGAAGCCTTACAGATGCACTGTCTACCTTCCCAAAATAGCAAGACCAAATTCTCCCTCTCAGTCCTAACCTTCCTCAAGTGTCTGTGAACAACAGCAAGATACTGAAGGATTCATTCCAACTCACTGTATCCTATTGTGACTTGGCTCAATACACTGAGGAAAGGTCCACGAAGTCCTGGGAAAGGCTATAAATCCTACCCAGAATTCATTACACATCTAATGGAAAGCTAAATCTCTTTATGATGTCACTCATGACTTTGGAAGATGAAAGGTGATCAATACATTTCTGAATATTTTACTTGGAGAAAAAAACACTCCCTTTGTGACAACTCTGAAGAAAACAAGTCATGACAACAGAAATGGATAAAGAACCATTCGTAACACCTGTCACTGAAAAAATGTAACTTCTATCCAGGTTTTATGGAATGCCTGTAGAAGGAGAATTGTAGGAAAACAGGGAGTAATAGGAGGTGAATACAAACAGAATTTTGCAAATTAAACAAGCAGAATTGTAGTTTCCCCTTTCAGAGTTGAAAGTAAACCTCTCTCACACTCAGTGTTCACTCTCTGCACTTCATTTTTGGCATAAAAGAAAGGGAGAGGAGAGCCTATGTGGAATCCTCCTTATGAACTTTTGATTATGGACAAAACCATAAACCAAGTAGTTCATAGGCAGTAGAATTAATGAAGCCTGATTTCCCAATTTTGTGCTTCACAAATGTGATCTCTGGTGTCTACAAAATAGTAAAATTCAATTGATGCCAGTAAGTCCAAAAGTTACTGGAGAGTGGAGGAAATGGGGAACATGGGAACATTAATCTTGTTTCCTTTGAAAACGAAGGTAAAATATAAAAAAGGCAAATTACTAAAAGGTCTTGTCAGCAATAAAACTTAGATGAATGTAGTAACATATAGTCTTGCATCCTAACATTGTGCATGTGCCTAAGGAATACAAAAATCTGTTACAGAACTCATGATGACTCACCTGATTTCTTCTTTCAAACCACTCATCAAGAACAGTGATCAACAGTGATCAATGCTACCTTTGAAATTCCTGACGAGCCAGGAGGGTCCTGCTGTTCTGGGGAAGGTGCACTTTGCTGGAGAGGAGAATGGTGAGGGGCAGGGAGCCAAAGAAAGGATTGCCAAGTTACCTGGCCCTCTCCCGGGCTGCATCTTCCCGGGCTTTCTCCTTCTCCTGCCTCTGCTGCTCAATCCGCGCTTCCTGCTCCTTCCTCTTCATCAGCAGCTCCTCCACCCGCGCCTGCCGCTCCGCCTCCAGCGCCCGCTTGCGCTCCTGCCGGAGACAAGGCAATGCCGGAGACAAGGCAACCCCAGCCCTTCTTTTAGGGCAAAATTAAAAGGGAATCAACAGAAACCGTATTTAACATCTGCTGGTTGCATTTTGTCTTTCATGATGAAGTAAGAAGGGCGTTTTTAAGGAATAAAATGCAAATATGAGCCTGTTCAGAAGCTCGAGCGCACGCTGAAAGCAAGGCTGGATGAACTAACCTGCACATTCATTAACCATATATTTTGCTCATTCTCAAGAAGTCTATGCAATATAAAAGCTTATTAGTCTAGTTCACCAACAAGATTATTTGAAAATATTTTAAACATCCTACACAGGATACAGGTAATGAAGAAATAACAAAATATAGGGCTCAAAATGTATTGCTCAACTGTTAAGCAACTTGAGCATGGAAAAAGCACAGCAGGAAGCATCAGCTTGATCCTT
Organism: Manacus vitellinus; assembly: GCF_001715985.3. Lineage (NCBI taxonomy): Eukaryota > Metazoa > Chordata > Aves > Passeriformes > Pipridae > Manacus > Manacus vitellinus. Next base: position 1,152,596 of record NW_021940637.1, on the reverse strand, counting down.
GGTCTGGCAGAAAGGATACAAAGAGAACAGTGTGGCCATAAGTGGGATTTAGGACCGAAATCTGTCTGCAATGTATGTTCAACTGCCAGCCTAGGAACAGACCTATGTCTACACAACCCAGGAAAGGGCTAAAAAGAGGGTAGAGAGAAGACAGAGTTAAAAAAATCCAAAACCACAGAAAGGAATTCAATTATAACTGTGATCTGGAAAAAGGGAACATAAGTAACTACAAAAAACAGGATCACTGGGATTAGGTTTTTAATAAACAATCTAGAAGGGTACTTTTCACTGATAATTCAATTGACCCTTCGAAATCCATAAACTTCCAAATAATCTCTCAAAAAGAGTTTTATCCAGCCCTTTCAGAGTATCTTCTGTCTCAAAAAATGGCCTCAGAAGCACTGAAGTCAGTAACATGCCCCATTTTTCAATAAGGAGATAGGATCAGCTTCTAAGCCTAAGAACTAAGCTCTGGCAGAAACTGGATCCAGAAGTGACCTACAGTTGTGGTGATCTGACATATGTATAGAGAGGGAGGAGGAGTTTATATCAGAAGAAAGCTTGGTTTAGATTCTAACATAGAGAACAGTGCCAAAAAAGTGGATGCATGAGGCTGGGAAAACCTAGTACTGAAATGCTGCTTTAAAATAAAAAAACCCCAAACAAAAAGCAACCAGAACTCCGGGAACACAAACACGTTTGCACTGTGGTTTCCCCTGATCCTGTAAAAAGTACTGTAATTATGACAGCAGGCATATGTTAAGGACTATCTTACTGTTTCCTCTCTCAAAGTTTTAACTATCACTAAAACATAAGGATTTTGTTTATGAAGAAGTAACAAATATTTTCCAAAAAACCCTTAAGACAGGCACGAGTCACCTACCCAGCAGTTATGGCACTCCTGCTACGGGGGTTTTATGATTTACCTTCCTCCCTTTAACCATGGAAACATTTCAAAGGAGAAACACATTAGAATTCACTTTTCCAAAGCCGAACAAAGGAGGGAAGACAGAAAGCAAGGAGGACTCTGCAGAGCCAAAAGGAAACACAGCCCATGTTTCCCTGTCCCCCTGCAGCCACAGACATGTTGTACCTGAACTGCTTCATCACGGGCTTGTTTCTCCTCCTGCCTTCGCTGCCGCTCCTCCTGCAGCTCATTTAAACGCTGTTCGTACTCCTTGAGTTTGTTCAGCACGTCGTGACGTTTGTTCTGAGCTTCCAGGGTGTTTATAAATGCAATTTCATTGACCTGCAAATAATCAGAAAGCACAAGAAAAGGCCTGAGAAGCTGAAACGGGTTTCATTCTTAGGGAATTCCACTCATTTGATAAACTGGTGGGACGTTTCTCCAGAATGGGTTGGAAAACTACCAAGTTGAGAATAAGTCTTTAGAGTTTTTAATGTGGGTTTTTTGTTGTTTTATTGTTTTGTTTGTTTTAAATGAGACAACCCATGGAATATAAAAAGAGAAAACTAATTGTATCAGAAAAAACAAGAAACTTTGGGTAAAATAAAGGAAAATCTTCCCAATCCTCTCAGCAACGAGATTTCATCAGTCTGTTCTCTCATTCATAACATGTGGAATGTTAAGACCCAGATGGATAAATCAGTAAAATAAGTAAGTGCTAGTAGAATCCAACAGGTCTTTTTACCTGACTTTAAATAAATGTGTACTTACTGATTAAAAAAGTGAAACTATATATATTATGAGTAAGAAAAAACCAAACAAGCTAACAGTCTTCATATTTCTTATCCATATAGCCTACTTCATAAACATATATTACCTTTTTCAACCACAGCATAGTGCAATACACAAGAACAAAAAAAGAAAAGAAAAGGTAAGAACTTCAATGTGTACACTAAAATATTGAGTAAAGAGAACATAAATGGACAGACAACAACAGATCACGTAAAGGGTGGTAGGATAATATCTGTAACTTTGTTTACTGACTAGAATCCATTTACAGAATGGATTTTACAGGTCAGTAAACAAGCAAGCACTGGGAATTTAGATAACCAACTGGGCAGCAACAGTTACCATGGGCTGCAGTTATCCTACTCATCAGCTATTTCTCTAAAGCCTTCTGGCCCAACTAACCTTTATTTCCACAACACAAGAGCCTCACGAGGCAGCAGATCCTACACATTTAAACACACACAATATATGAAACATCTGCTTATCTGGGGAATTATGGCAAGTGTGATTTAGTTAATGTAATTACAGAAGTCACACTGTGTAATGAAATAATAATGAAGGTATGTTAGAGTGAATTAGGTCGTCTAGAAATCATTTTAATCCAAGAGACAGGAACAGCAACTAAGTAAAAAAGCTAAATCAGTTTTAATCAAAGTTTTGTTGTGCTTGTCTTGAATAACACGGATGAACAGCTGCATCAATCACAGCTGGGATACATGCTCATCATAAAAGGAAACATTTTGGTTTTAAGGAGATGGGATAAACAGTCTTTAAAAATAAGATATTTTATTTGTATTGTACTGCTTTTGGCTGGGATAGAGTTAATTCTCTTCACAGTAGTTACTATGGGACTATGTTTTGGATCTGTGCTGGAAACAGTGCTGATAACACAGGGATGTTTTAGTTACTGCTGAGTAGGGCTTGCACAGTGTCAAGGCCAAGTGACCAAAGGGATATTTGAGAGCACAGGACATCATGTGCAGCAACAAAAGCATGGGGGAGGTTGGTAGGGGTCGCTGCTTGAGGACTGCCAGTCATTTGCTTTTGCACCACTTGTCTTTCTTGGGTATTATTTATCTCTCTTTGTTATTTTCCTTTTCCTTTGAATTGATTTCCTCCTTCAGTTATTAAACTCTTTCTATGTCTCACCTTTACACTTGTGACTCTCTCCCCCACCCCACAGGTGTGTGGTTGTGTGGTGGTTACTTACTGGTTGGGGTTAAACCATGAAAATGTTTATCAAAGTCATATGAATGAGGCAAACCAAAAAGCACCCATCCAGTGCTCATCTTATGGAACTATGTGTTAAGTCAGAAAAGCACTAAACAAAATACTTATTTTAGAATAACTGCAGGTCTCTATCTATTTCCAGCTGCTTAACAAATCAGTGGTACAAAATACAGAAACAGAACTACTGTTAAAGGATAGAAAGCTTGATCTAGAATAGATGTTTAACAAAGGAGAAGAGCAATGAACTCCCCCCCTTCTCTTTCTACATGTGAAAAGCAGAGAGTTGACAATCACATCTCCTACTCCTTCCAGGACTAGGTACCACTGAAAATGCTGCCGTACTCTGCAAGACAACTATCAGCTCTTCTACTTCAACCCTCTTGTCTTCCAGTCCAACCCACCACGATGTCTAATAACAGCTAATTCATTTAAATTCATACTAGAGAAAAATGGTCTGTTTAGACATCAGCATCCACCTGCTTCACAGTTCACAGGTGTTCATGTCTAACTTGCACCCTCCCTCAGAACCTACATGAGCACTCTTGAGGTGCAACATATATAAAAGCACAACTCTTAAACTGTTCCTCTCTAAAACAAAGTAACCTACCTTAGCTTCTTCCTCTTGTGCTTTTTTCACAATTGCTTGTAGCTGCACTTCACGTTTGAATTCTGCATGGAGTAACTTCTCCTCCATCATCCTGCGCCTTTGATCTAACAATTCTTCTTTCCATTTCCTCACATCTTTCTCCTATGTAGAATGAGTAGATTTGTTACTAATACAGCAACTGAAAATAGGGCCTGAATTTTCCTCAGGGTTTTCTAATACTTGAAGCTTTCTTCATGGAAACAAATACTTTCAGGCCCTACACAAAGCCTGCATTAAGTTTAACCCAAAGTACACCCAAACTGCTTCAGTTTAGTGAGTTTTAGCATTTCTGCTGGATACATGAAACACATTTCTACTTTTTATGTCATCCTTGAGTCTGAGGCAGTCTAGTATGTCGCCAACACTCTCACAGAAGTTCATAATTTGAAATAATGTTTTCTTTAATAGCTGTGAAAACTATGTAAACTCAGATGCAAACTGCATTTCAACCAGTTTTAATCTCTAACATGTTTAGACTGTGGAAAAAAATGTCTTTTCTGAAAGGCAGCAGAGCAGCTCTTTACATTACAGAAAGCTTACCCTCTCCATTAATTTTTGAAGCTTCAGTGTCTTTTCTTCACGTAACTTCTCTCTCAACTGTTGAGCTTTCATTTGTTTCTCTTCATGTTTCTTTTTGGATTCTGCTATTGTTCTTTTAATAAAAACCAAAGCAGAGCAAAAGCAAGTGAGACAACATTAACTGACAGTGTAGTTAGCATTTCTATGTCATTTCAGAAAGAGGAAAAAAAAATAGGCCACTGGAGGGCAATTATTTCCTGTAAATGTGAATACTTTTCTTCTAGACTTCAAATCTTTAGTGGACGATGCAGTACGAGCCCAGACCATTATGAAAAAGTACATCTAGAGCTTTCTGTGACCCTTTCCACCCACAGACTCAAACAGAGTTTCAAGTAGCCATGGGTTTGGCTGCCTGTTTTCCCTGGCCCAGGCAGACAGGTAAGGAGGGAGGAACCTTTTGCGGGAGGGCGAGGACAGCTTCTCGTGCATGTGGATCCCGTGGCCGGGGGGACGGGCGGGCTCCTCCTCCACTCTGTCTCCCCAGGAGTTGCTCTGGCGCCAGGACTCACGAGCTGGGCAGGAGGAAAACAAAGATGGGAGAATTTCAACAGCTTTTCTGGGAAAAGGGTGATTAACAAGCATTAGCTCCTCTTGAAGTTCTCCCTCCGATGGGTTCCCTTGAGCCTAGGTGCAAACGCAGCCTGAAGAATGTTACATTTATCTCTAATCTCTGCACATTTTAAGGCTTAATTATTTTATCACATTTATCTCTAATCTCTGCGTATTTTAAGGCTTAATTATTTTATCACGCTTTTATCCAAATGTTAAGGTAAAACCGGATAAAAAAATGTAAAATTCTAATAGAGAGATGGGTAAAGAAAGCTGAAGAACAAAGACACACAGAGATAGTCTGAACACACGAACTATCCCTCTTCCCTCAGGAAATAACATAGAAAATAACATAACCTGGAACAATATTTAGGTGTTGGGGAAACTTCTGAATTAACGAGCCATGAGTAAAATGGGCATTTTTCTAAATTTTTGCTGTCATTTCCATGTAAGTACAGTAACGTGAAAATTTACCTTCATAATCTGCCAGAACATCATTCCAGTCCATAGACAAACCACAGAAAGATATGCTTCCATTGCCCATGCTAGCCTGAAAATCAATATGAACCAGACAGTAAAATCATAAACCTTAACTCACAGGTGTACACACACACTAAACAGTGCCAAATCAGCAACATTCAGCAGTGTTTCCAAACTGAACTGGGCACTCCAAAGACACATGCTGCTCCTGCTCTTTCTGACAGCAGAAGTGGAGACTTTTGCTTCACCTACTCTTGTGTGGTAGTAATGAAGATAAAAGTCCCAGTTCCTCCCTGTTTTGCACCCAGAAACAGCTGCAACATCAGAGAGCTCTGTACCACTCAGCAGCACTGTGCTGGGAGTTTAGTAAGCCTAAATACACCTTAGTGTGGTGTAATTATTACATGACATTATTTAGCTCACACGTAAAATAGATTACATTAACAAATTCTATATTCATACTCCACTGACAACAAAGACAGCTTGAACTTGGGTGCATTCAAATAAGGTGGACACTCACAGAGAAGTCGCTGTCGTTGTCAGTCTCGATATTGATGTCATTGTTCTCCTCTGCCTCAATCTCCCTGGTTAACTGCTCCTCCTCTGCAATGGCACTGGCAATGGCTTCTTCATTGGCCTTTTCCAAGCGATCTGCTAACTCCTCTTTCTTAGCAAGGACTTCTGCCATGGACTGCAGGAAACACGACACCAGAGAAAAAACAAAGTCACCAGCAAGCCCAGAAAAGTGGATTCCATACAGTTAATGTGAATTATATGCTATTTTGTTGAACTTCTCGTTACTCGTAGCTCTTTTACTGCTATACTTTGTGAAGGTAACTGAAATATAAACCCCACTAAAACTGTTAGCAACCATTAACTCGTTTAATAGCTATGTGAACATTTACAAAATCAATTATCATTCACATCATTCCAAAACATGACACAAACACTGTCATTAAAAGCAACAAAGACAGTTCTTCTGTAATTATTGTTTTAAATACCCACTCATAGGGACTAAGCAAGGCATACTCTGAGACATCAAGGCATGGCCTGCTGTTATCTTTTTAAACAGAATCATGCTCCAAAGTACTATTTAAAGATGAAAATTATCTGCATGAACCATAGCTGGAAACTTTACTGTAGTTAATACAATGGAATCTCAGGCTGTACTTATTTTTTCAACATGGGTGACAAGGGAGTGAGGCAGGAATGTAAGCCTGAAAATGCTGACTGATTGTCTTTTCCTTCTCTAGTGTTCGGTATTAACCAGTTCATCTCCACTCCAGCAATCAAAAATGTGCCACAATACACAAACTGGTGTTTAAAGCAGTGTAATCTGCAGCAGTAAAATGCTTCCAAGAGACACAGATCCCACCAACCTGTCAGCACCCTGAAGTGTTAATAACTGAGCATCTGGAACAATGTTAGTGGATGAGTTGCTAGAAATCAGTTCTAAAAGCAAACAGGTACTTGGCTTGGCAATTACCTAGCAGGAGTCCAGTTTGCAAAAGATGTTAAAGGGAAAGTGATTTACAGGAAAACCTCTGCAAATCAGAATTTTAATCTAGTTTCTGAAACAAGAAAAACAAATAAAAACAAAAAAACCAAAGCAAAACCTGAAAGTATAACCTGGATTTTATGTAACATCACTGCAACTCTCCACTCAGACAATCCCAGCAAAGTAGACACACCCTGAGACCTGCAGAATTCTTCTCCAGACAAGAAGGGACATTGTTTTTGGAAAACCACATAAAAACAGAATACTGACTTCACATTTATTGCTTAAGAACAGAATTCCTCCAAATTGCTGGTTGTAAAGGAAGACCCAGGAGAGCAGCTCAGCTAGTCTAGGGCAGAGGTCTACCTTTGTTTCTAACAGAATTTTGATACCCTAAATGTTTCCAGCTTGAACAATTAGCAAAACTGGAGTAAGAATTTAATGATTGTGACTTAAAATGATTGACAGTGGAAGGAGATAAAAAATTAGTGCAAATATCAAAAGAGTGAGAGCACTGAAATCTTTTTTCCAAATAACACATTTATATCTTTCTAGTTAAAGTTCAGAAACTTTACTGGAATTAAATTCTGTCTTTTTTCTACAGTACCTGATAGATTTTGCTGTAATTTTTACAGCGGGTTAAAAAAACACACTGTGCAACACAGAGTGAGAAAATTAAGGCTTATATTTATTATTCACTTGGAGATCTTACAAGATTTCTTACCAATCTGGCAGCACTCACATTTGAAATATCTGAGGCATCCATTTCAGCTTCAGTTTTAGCTTTTTCTGTTTGATGCCAGTGCACAGGATCAGTGCTCTGGGAGGAGGCTTCGTTCAGCTGCAGAGCTCTGGAAGCACAGTCAGTGTTGGGGAGAGCTGGAGGCATCTCAGGAGCTGCTTGTGAGGAATCTCCTTGCAGTGGTGTCCCAGTGCTCCTGTTGGTTTCTGAGGCACCTGCTGGGAACTAACAAGAGGCATTTGCCAAATTAACACACTGATTTTTAAAGTCACTTAGAGTCAAACAGATTTAAAGAAAATACATAGTAACTTTACAGTGAGTGATGCAAACCACTTATTTCAGGGGCTCATAACCTTGCCAAACTTGGATCTTTTTACCTGAAATCTATGTATGAGATGTGCCTGGCCCTGACTTTTTGGAAACGATGGAAAAGCTGTCCACATAATTTTAATTACCCTATTTGTGCCGACATTTTAATGCATTTCCATAAATGTAACTTGAACTAGCCATTACTTCTTAAATCCTTTTCCAATCTGGTCAGTGCATAAAAGCTCTAGACAACACCACCTTCAGAAAAAGTTCTGCAGAAGAAGTTGTAAGATTTAAGGTTAGAAAATTGTTTAAAATGATGTACTGACCTGAGTCCTTTCAGTCAGAGGACCTTCAGGCTGCTGTAAAGGCTCCTGCTGTCCCGGCTCTGTGCTTTTGGATGCTCCACTCTCCGTGACTGAACTCCCGGGCTTGTTTTCTGCTGGTGGAGAAACGGCATTTTCTTTGTCACTGTCACCTCTGGACTTGAGGGATTCTGCAGCCCCGGGAGGTTTTGTTGCCAAAGCTGTGGAGCGGGATCGAACGGGCCTTCCGCGCTGAACCGTCTCCCAGCCCTCGGCATCCCTTCGATCTACAGCAAAAAACACACCCCGGGCTCAGAAAGGAGGACTTATATAAATAGAAGCATTAGAAACAACTATTTTATTACAGTATTACAGGAGTTGTGCGAGAAAAATGTTCTCTTTAGAAATCAATACCAAACAAATCGATGAAATATTCTTTAGCACAGCTTTTCGCTTCAAGGAGCGCTATTGCTTTCACAGACACTGAACAACTCTATTCATGGGACCTGTTCTGTCACTGCAAAAAGGGAAGTTGCTCATGGACAAAACTGTGTGGAAAATGGCAACATGTACTAAAGTTTTCCATGCCCATGTTGCCGTTTCATGAGACAGTAAAGAACAACAAAGCAACCACACTCTCGCTTTTCTTTGTAACAACAAAGTGCACATACAGACATAACTGCACGACTTAGTGTGGAAAGCACTGCCCACAAATGTGGTTTACTATTCTTCCAGAGTATTTTCTTTACTTTTTTTTCCCCCCATTTGCTCTACTCTGATAACAAAAATACACTAATCAGTGTCAGCTCTCGGAAAATTTCTTTTCCTGGATTCCAGGAAAGAGCAAAACATTGCTACAGTGGGACTGCAAACTGAAAGAGAAAATAGAAAAGCAGGTTTTCCCCAATTTACTTTGATTTCTATGTGGTTGTTACATAAAACTTGCTGATCAACATTTATGATATCTAATCTTGGTACATACCTGAAAAGTTAAATTTGTCTGCCTAAAGCATCAAGTCTTAAGTGTGACCAGATTTGCAGAGTATCAAGGTGAACCCCCTCCTAAATATGTAACATTTTTGTGGCCAGCAATTAATAGCAGCACATAATTCCCCATGTGTCTTGAAACAACTGTGAGTGATTCTTTGAGGCCTGACGGTACAACTCACGACTGTGACAGGTAAGCTCACACCTGTCTTATTTGCTAAACAAAAATTCCTGCAAAAAACTCAAGAACTAACTTGTAACTAACTTTTATGATATTGTCCAATATAATTTTAGCATAAGCTGGTTTTAGGACCATTCACATAAAAGGAACAGAATGGTGTGGGAGAATACTTTTACCCGGAGGAGCAGAGAAGCAAAAAAACCAACATTAAATGGCCTGTTTTAGAGAGAGAAATAATCTAGAATACAACTTGTATAAAAAAATCATTCTCTGGGTTTTTCTAAAGTTTTTACTAACAAAGATGATCATGCAGCTCAGGCATAAAGATTAGAGCTTGAGCTCAAATATTAAGGTTTAACATATGAACTGGTCTAAACAATCTTTAGTAACCAGCAAACCAGAAATGAGTCTAAACCACAACTAAGGGCACTTTCATCCTTTGCTGCCTTTGCACCGAGCATTTTACACACATTAAGTGCTCATTTAAATACTGGGCTCTTTCAGTGTCTCAGGATAAAACACAGCAGCCTGGCCCACAGGCTGGTGTAAATCCTGAGTTACCAGGGAGGTTAACAGCACTGTTCTGAAAATTATCTTTGCTGCAGCTCATGTAACAGCTGTTTTTATGTAACTATATAACTGTTCACAAACATAAACAATACTGGTAATGACAGATGCAAAAAGAGAATTCAATTCAATGTTTTACTATTGAAACTTTTACTCTAGAAAAACGGCTGTGTGTTTTAAACCAAATTCCCAAACTCTGTGTGAATCACCTGGCTAATCTCTTCAGATTCCTGCTGGTAACTAGAGACAGGACAGGTCTGCAAAGAGCCTTTCTGCTCTCCTTCCCTATGTGCACTTGCACACATTTCAGTGTGCCCCACTGACTGCAGAAGGGAATGGAAGTCAGAAAAATACCAACTGTATTTTTTGCTTTCCATTTGACCCCTGTAAGAGACTTTGGCTTTATTTTCATTTCTTCATCTTCATATAGACAAAATATAATTATCTACAGGACCTAGTGATGGAAGCATGTTATTGTCCTCTCAGAGACAATCTTATCTCCAGCAATATTCCAGGGAACAGGGGCTTAATTCCAGAACAATCCCAACCAGATTTACTGCAGAAAGCTCACGGCACACAGTCTGTGCCAAATGTGTCCCACTCCATGGGACGAGGCCTGCTCGGGCCCCTTGGGTACCACAGCTCCCACCCCACCGACCTCAGGAACTGCCAGGACCACAAAGGCTCTGCTGTACAAAGCTTAGGATAAAACTTGGCCAAGAAATTTCCCTGGCAAGTAATACAGAGACAACAAAGAGATTGTTCAGAACTGCTATAATCAACCAACAAACCGCCACTGCTTTGCTGCAGCAACTGGTGGGTTGCAATTCCTTTTCCTTGCCATTTGCAAAACTAAACACCTCACTTCTACTTGTTCTGAAAACTGGAGTCAGCTCTTACCTAAAGGCATCTTTTCTGCATTAAAAATATCAGAAGATACTCTTTTGTAGTAACTACTAGCTAAAGATAATTTTATTAACATATAAATAAGATATATTAATCCTACGTATCTCTTAATAATTGTACTAATATCTTCTATTATCTTTTACTAATATCTATTGAAGTTAATTCTACCAAAAAAGAATATTCTTGCCTGTCTTGCCTAGTTGATTCTTTGTCTCATGGCATATTTCTTAGTAGTCTAAAATGACAGAATTAATCAGAATAAAATTAGTCAGAGCATAGCAAAGCCATAATCACACTTACTAAAGTAGGAATGACTCTTTCTGTAAAAGCCATACATGTTCAATTTTTAATTTCCATTTGTTCCCTGTCAGATCCATAATTATTACTCAAGACTCAACCAAGCATTTTAACAGCCCAGAAATACTTGTGTTTGAAAGAATATTGTTTGGTGAATTCTTTAAATACAAAGCAGTTTTTAATGCAAACATGTATTCAGACTCCTGAACTACCTGGAATCAGTTTAACAGTGTGATGCCATCTGACAATTAGCTGTGCACAAGAAGTTACTTGTTCCTTTTAATTCACCCATCAGTTTGGTATTCAGTCACTTCCAGACACGCTTTTAACAAAGAGTTTGCAAAAACATTTACAAATAAATACATTCACTGACATTAGATCACATCTAATCTGAAGCAAAGTTAAAAGTCAGTAGGGCACCAACCTTCCTCCACGTTTTTTCCCTAAGTCTGGAATTCTTATAGCCCAGTAGCCATCTCCACAGGCTAAGTATCACATGCTGGATTTGATTACTGCCAGAGTTCTGTTAATGAATAATTCATTTGACTACCTGGATCATTCTCTAGTTTCATGTGAACTTCCCTGTCCCTGCCTGCTCTTGTGTTACATGAAGTGACAAAGCCATCTGTTACCTTGAGGCCCTCAGAGCCACCAGGGCCCTGCTCGCTGGGAGCTGCTCCATCTGGAAGAACTGCCCAAGGAGCCTCCCTGGAAACATTAGGAACTGAAATCCAGGCAGCTATGTGCAAACTCCTGGGAGTTCTGCCTCAGCACATGTATGGCCATTGTAAAATTTACTTGCAAGTCATATCCTACCAAAACCTATCTGACCTTCCCCAGTCATTACTAAATTTCAGCCCCAATTTTTTTGAAATCTAAAATAGTATGACTGTTATTTGAGAGGCACTTTGGAAACCACTATTACCTGAGAATATGGAAGCAAATCTAGAAATATGAACTCAGACAAAACACAGTTACAGGGCAGAAGACATGAAAATCAAAAGAATAAAATAAGTTTTTTTAGAAAAGAGGAAATTTAGTGGTGTAAGCAACGGTAAACTTACCTGTCATAACAAGAGATGGTGTGTTAACAGCCAAGATTTTAATTAGAGAAGTTAACTGTCAGACTAGTTTTTATGATCACTTAATAACAGAAGGGGAGGAAGGAATATAAAAAAAGATTGAACTTAAAATTTTCAACAGAAATTGTGCTTAAGAATTTGACAACCCAGTCAGGAATACACTGTCCCTTGTTGTCTGTGCTGACATTCCTGCAATTTGCCCTCAATGTGCAGAAGTCACAGGTGCTTCCACAGGATCAGGTGGGCACAGCTGAGCCCAAACAACAACTAGATTTCAAGTGTGGCAACAGAAAAGAACATTCAATATTTCTGAGAAGTTCACATGTTCTGGATTACCCTTTCTCCTAAGTTCTATTGTAAGCACCTACTTCCATTTTTAATACACAGTCTGAATTTGTATAACCTGTCTCAGCAGGGCACCAGGGAACCCATGACCAGAAACTGGTCAGACAGGAAGAATAGACTGTGTTTCACATTGCACAAAATACTCAAGCATTAAATACAATTTTTTTTTAATTCATTAACATATTGAGGGTAATAGTAAGTTTAATGAGGGAAATGAGATAAGATGATTTAACCTCATTTAATTATGCATCCAGAAAAGGAAAGATTAAAGGACTATCTGGAAAAATAATGCATTTTCTCTCTCCCTAAGGACTTATTTAGTTAAATTTGGAAATTGCATCAACCATGAAACAGATACAGCATCATACCACTCATCCACATCAAAAAACCATTGTGAGACCTAATGATAATGCTGTTGGAAATCACTGGAGAAAAAGTGTTTCAGGGAAATCCTGCAAAAAGCTGTAAGCCCCAGATGGGCTTTTGGTGGGCAAGAGAGCATTACAGGGGGCAGGGGGGATCCTCCTTCCCCCAAGGCCCACATGTCCCCAACAGCTGGGAGTGCATTAGCTGGGGAAGGGGCAGAGCAGATGACACAGGAGCCTCCCAGCTGCTTCAGTAATGCGTGTGAGGAGCCTCGGGGGCTCCCTTTGGGTCAGCTTCCCAGATTTTCTTGTGCTCCACTCAGTGAGGATAACTGGATTTTACCAGAGTGGTTCTAGCTTCCACATGGAGGATTACATGCTCCTACAGAGAACTTGATTAGTCAAAAACATTACAGTTCAGCCACAGGAAAATCACTGAAATTCTCCAGTGTTCAATGTCAGCAATCAGAGATTCTTAAGAATACACAAAGTCTTTAGCAGGAACAACTGCTATTTCTTCAAATGAAAGTTTCAAGTTTGAATTTATTAGTACATTTGATTTGAAGATTACTGAACCCTTGTAGGTGGTTTCACTCTTTTTGGGCCTAAGTGGTTTCACTCTTTTTGGAGCTCATTAGCAGCAGGTAACAGCCAATAAAAGACAGCACAAGACTGACTCTTCATCCCTCTAAAGCTAACATAAGGATAAGGTCTTTTGTTTTCCTTTTAGTCTCTTAAAAATACATTATCCAGATGGAAATACAGATCACTTTCCCTCTGTAGCTAATAACATTCTCCATATGCACAAGAATCCCTGATAAACAGCTTGGAGCCTGTTGCTTTAATGTGAGCAATAATCACCAGAGAAAGGTTTTGTTATGAAGAGCTTCAACTACTGACACATACTAAAAGTGGAATTGCACATCAATTATTGTGTTGAAAACTCAGCCAAACAGCTCCTGCTCTCTAACCAGCTCAGGGCAACTGTAGAGAGCAAACTATTCCCTCACACAAACAGCATCCCTCAATCCCCATCCAAACCACCTTGGGAGCACGGTTTGGACAGTTCTGCTCCAGCACAGGAATCCACAGGCTACTGAACTCACTCAGGTTACACTGCAAGACACCTGGACAAGATATTTTAGTTCTATAATATGCCACAAGTCTGCAAGTCACTATCCATGACTCCTCCTACCACTAAGTTGAACGTACAACTATCTTAAATTAACACATCCTCGTCCCGTAATTTTTCTTTAAAAAATAAAAAAATGGTTTCTTTTTATTTTCTTTCAGAATATCCATTTCTACATCCTGCTTGTTGGTTTTGCAGAAAGTCATCTGGGACCACACATGAAAAAAATAAATTAAAAATGCATCTCTGAAGACAATCTCGGGGATCCAGTGTGGGTGCAAAGAAACCAAATGGCAGCTTTCTGTGTCTGTAACTAAACAAATCCCTTCTAGAACAAAAGACCCCGAATCAAACATTCTCCAAGGAGAATCTTTAGAGAAACAATTCAAAACTAGAGGTGGCAACTCTTGTCTTCAAAGGAAAAAACACAACTGTTACTTCAGCACAGTTCTAATAACGTGTTCTCCCAGGGCACACAAAACTATCTTGAGCTCTATACAGATCCCTGGACGTGCAATATTCTTTATATTGTTAAACCACCCCAAATTGCAGTCAGTTAGACTGCCAGTTTGTAACCAAAATTCTTTTGTTTTCCTGGCTGTTATAAACTGGCATTTTAACAGATCAAATTCTAGTTACTGACAATACAGTGGAACGTTACCTACACAAGAAAACATACTTTTGGCTCAAACTTAACAGTTACAACGTAAAGTGGCATTAATTTTTTATCTCCATACTCAATTTAAATGTCGTACGTTGCAAAATTAGATCTAATTTTGCTTAGAACATAGGTCATCACATTCTGAATGAACTTTTTACCACACAGTTTGTGCAAAAAGAACTGAAGGCACTGAAAGGGACTTGCCATTTTTCCGCAGTGGCTTCTGTGCCGGAGGTGCCAGACAGGCTTGTGCTGTTGCCAGCTCAGGATGGGCAGCTTTAGCTCCATGGTTGGCTTTTACCTTATCAGCCCAACTTACAGCAGCAGGAGCCAGGCGTGTAGCAGAGATGGGCACTGCAGGGTTCCTAAATGAAAGTCACAGCTCTTTTTAGTGCCTGATCAAACAACAGAATGGTTTGTTAGAAAACTTCACCAGAGTCTGTCAGAGACCAGCACAGTGGTGCTGTACAGAACCACCTCTCCTTTGGAAAACTACCCAGGTTGCAGCAATTTGCACTGAAAAGCTGTTGTAATTCACTCAACAAATCTCTGTTTTTAATAACCAAGATGAAATTTAATCTTTGTGATACCGATTTCTGAAGGAATTCATGGTTTTGGTAACCAAAGCATTGCATCACAATGAATTCTACATACTAAGTCTTGAAAAACATTCCTGTCATTTTAACCTTGGTGTTTGAGCATTTAACATTCCTAATTCCTTTTCATGAGAAATAATAAATAAAATTTTCCTACTCATCTTCTGTGTAAGTGACTTTATTTATCATACCCTTCTTGTTATCTCTTCTCCAAATTCTTTTTGCATTCAATACTGTTGGATACTTCTGATTGTTCCTGTTTCCAGTTTCTGTACTTTTCCTACACTGCTTTTGGGAAGAGATAAAGGTAATCACAGTAAGAGTCATTCACTATGAGTTTCTACAGTGGTACACCACCACCTTCTCTTCTGTCCCCCATTCCTTTCCTAATAATTTCTAACATTCTGCCAAAAATTTCTATAGTACCAAGTATATCTAAGCCTTTATTTTCTATCCTGTTTTCTCACACACGCACACAAAATATTGTAGTTGTCTGAGGCTGCCTGGCTTTGAGACACACAAGCAGACTAAGACAGAAGAAAAAGTTTGCAAGTGTGAAGAATAGAAAACTCATCTTATTCATTGCTGCTCTAACACACACAGTTGCTCATCACCTCCCTGGGATGGTGAATAAAACTGTTCCAGCAACAACAGTAACGTGTAATGGCATCAGAAAAAGGGCTTAGGTGAAAGACAGCATTATGCTGAGCTGTTGTGTTCTAATAAAAATAAAAAAACATTGATTTCCAGCAGATTCCAATCTTTCATTTGACTATTTGTGCATATTTTCTCCCCATCACCCCTCACTCAAGCAGACACCTCTCAGATATTGTCAGGGAGGTATCAAGACATACACAGGGACTAACACCACTGGTCCCATTTTTCCACCAAACACATTTTGTAGCATTTCTGTAGAAATATTTGATATGTAAAATTTAAGAGAGCTCAGTACTCAGAGGTACTGACCAAACTGTTCAGCGTTACATCTCTGCTGAAGACACTACTCAGTTATGGAACAGGAACAGTGTGTGCCCTAGATCCCAACAAACCTGAAGGAACTAAAACACACACCCTAAGAAAGATTTAAACTGGACACACTGAGACAGTACCAGACAGGGCTGCTCTAAATTTATGCCCATTTTTGTTGAACTGCTTTCAGACACTTTCATTTTAACAAGTGAAAGATGTTTTCCTGCAGTACATAACCTGCTCTACATTTTAAATAGTATCAGTTTTGCCATTAATCAGAATCATCATAATCTCACTTTACACTCACTCTTTCTGACCTATATTTACTTCTGCACACTCAGCTGGCCATTCACATTGCATCACTGGCAATTTTAAAATGCCAGTTACAGGCATTTGACCTTTGTTTTGTAGAGGGAGGAGAGTACTAAAATGATAACATGAAATACACTAATAGTATTTTATCTTTAGCTCTTTGGAATGACCAGTAATTAAATATATAACAAAATAAGGAAAAAAATTAAGACCTTGATAGAAGGCTTTTCTTTTACGAATGCATATAATTGCTTACATGATTTAATAAACAGTAAAACAATATATTGGTTACTATAGAAAAATACTGCCTTCATGAACTCTGCTTCCAATGAATCTTTATTTTAGCTTCAATAAACTGAGTAGGTAGTTTCATACCCAAAATTTAAACTTCTCCGAGCGTTTGATGTCACACTGATTCTATCTGTGGATGGACTTGGGATCACGTGGCGTCCTGGAGACATTTTCTTCACTTCCCAGGCTAGTGAGGTAGGTCTGCAAATCCAGGAAAGAAGAGTTTAAAAATACAAATCACAGTAACTATTCCTCTGTCACCTCAAAGCAAAACCAGCACCAACAAACACCATGAAGTGTTAACAAATCCTGGTGAATTTAATCATTCATCTCGTCTTAGCAACTGCTTCTACACCAACTCCAACCCACATTAGCCAGAGTTACATCAAAAATAATGCAAACTCTCAAGACTACAATGCTTATTTCAAATGTCAGTGTGGAACTAAACATCAAACCAAGCACTTAAAAGGAAAGGATCGGGGTAGGACTGGAAATATCCTCCAGTTCTAGTGACAGTGACAGTGCACATAAAATGTCCTCACACCAATTTGTCCAAAAGGAAAATTGGTTCTATTTGCTGAATCTCTGCTACAAAATGAAATTTACTGTGAACTTTACTCCCTGTAAAGATTAAAAAATATATAAATCTAATTACCTGCTCTGAGCATCAGCTTTTTCTAGCTTCTCCTGTAGCTGTATCCAGTCAATCAATGCTTTGAAGTCCCTTACATAGTTATCAAGCATCATCAGGACTTCCTGAAAAGCAACCATTACATCAATCTTTGTATTGAAAATAAAGGAACCGAAAAGAAAGTAGGAAATTTACTACTCTGTAGCTTTCTCATTAAAAATAAGCCAAAGAAAAGCCAGAGAGTTAAGATTTTTATATGAACAAACATTAAGACATCCTAAAAAGAAAAGGTGTGGATTTTCTAAGATCTCTGTGAGCAACAATGTGTAAGGACAAAATGGCAATATCTGGCAAGGAAATAATTCCTAGCACACATAAATATCACTGTTTCATGATTTATTCTCTTTTTTTGGTAAGAGCTATCTTTTAAAATATGCTGAACATACATCATCAAAGAGGGAAAACTGTCTGTAAAACTTGACAGACCTGTGGAAGACTAAAAATGTCACAATTAATCTGTTTGTGAAGTAAATTTTACAAAACCACACAAAGGTAACTCCATCAGATCCTGGGTAGGATTAAACATATGCTGTCAGGAATAATGTGGGTGTGCTGGAAATTTATTCAAAATATTGCAAAATCTTGATTAAGTAGTTTGAATCTAGAACTTCATGTTGGTCTCTAACAAATAAAATTAACTGTTACAAGAAAACACATCAAATTAACTGCACTTCACACTAAACCAGGAAGAAATTCAGAAATAAAATGCCAGTGGCTGAACAGTAGGGAACTAAAAGACTTGTTTCTGATAAAAATACCCTTAATTTGGAGAAATTATTGACTGATTTCCAGTTTGCTCGAATGTGAGTGCAGTATTTATAGTAAGGTCAGATGACATACAAGAAACAAGGAAAAATTCCAAGGTAAGTTGGGGTCCTGCTGCCTTTACTCAGCCAACAGCACCATTTCTTCACGGCAAAGCAGAGCAAAACACAGTATGATTGAACTCTTAGTTTTGTTCCCTGAGCAAACTACAGCTATCCACTGCCACTGGTAAGGAAAGGAGCAATCCTTTACCATGCAGGAACCTGGGAGAACACTTGTATTCCACATATAAGCTCAAAAATCATTGATTGAATGGGATAAAACACACACAGACATCAGGCACCTCCTCAGCAGAGCTGATTATCACCACACATGAATGCCTGAGAGAGAGAGTTTGAGCTCCTGTCAATCAGAAAGAGCAGCATTCCTACTCCTTCCAGGACAAGACAAATGGATCCTGTACTCTGTGATGACAGCATGCTGAAAATAATAAAAATCCACGACTAAAGATTGAATTCTATGAAACTTGCATGAGCTTCACGTGCAGAATGTGAAGCACAGACATAATTTTATGGTAGAATGACCAAGTGTTGCTGTTTGACAAATTCTTTACTATGTCAAAATCATTCCTGCTGGTGTTAAGAGAAACTTTTCCCTCAAAGCAAATAATAATTATTTAAAAATATTTTGGGAAGAATTACAAATGAAGAGGTATTGGTTCTTAACAGTAAAACTTTTGACCCTGAAAACAGTAAAAACTCCCCTACAGTCCAGGTAACTAATGCACATTTTTGTAATGTCACATGCCATTCATCTTTACTTTTAGTTGTCCTTTTAACAGAAAAAGGACCTCTAATGCATGCCAAGTGCCTTTTCATATAAAATCATATGGATTAATATGATTTTTGTTTAACCCTAACTTTGAAGCTCAGCTTTGGTTTTCACACAGGTACCCTTTTAACCCATGTGTATGACACATGGAGGTGCTGGTTGTTGCAAGGGTAAAGTCACCAGAGAGTCAGGCACCAGGGAAACCAAAGAGAATCCCATTGCTGATGTCAAAGTTGCTCTTTGCTTTGAAATATTCCCCAAAAAAGCTAAGAGAAATTTTTCTTACAATGGAGTTGGTTTACAGCACCAAAATAATTCTTAAGTAAGGCCTGCTACTAGAAATGAACGAGTCAAGTGTTTTAGCCAGCTCTTTTTTCAGTTTCACTAATAAAATTTCAGCTTTCTAATCCAATTCATGTCCATTTAGGTCAGCCCATACTAAGTTGCACTGACTGTTACTAACAATAAGAGCATAGAAAGCAAAATTTAATTCTGAATCATTTACTTTTCAAGTCTGCCACTGAGATATTCCTCACCAAAAAAAAAAAAAAAGAGAATTCATATGAGTATGAGTTGTATTTCAGATGTTAGCTGGCACAGGAAAAAAAAATGCAATAAATGGCTTAACCTATTTTAAGGAATGTTTAGCTGCACATTATCAGAAATGATCAGAGCAGCCCCATGCAGCTGTAACCCGAGCCATGTTTTATGAACAAGGGAATACAAACAAGACAAGCAGCTGGAGCGGCCCCATAGCCACTGATGCACATCTTTCTCCCTAAAGCCATGAGGGCCATTTTGTCAGGCAGGATGAAGCAGAACAAAAGTGGCTCTGAAAGCGCCGTTCCAGGCCTGCAGATAACTACATATAGATGTACAGCTAAAATTACCAATTAGTTTACCAATTGGCTGCGACGGCTTCGATTGGTTTGTAATTCACCCTGGTCGGCGGCCGGGCGGCGCCGTCCCTTTGTCCTCCTGACACACAATCCCGGCCCGCCGGGCCCGGGGCTCCGGGCCATCGATACAGCCCTGCGCTCCCCCCGGGCCATCGATACAGCCCTGCGCTCCCCCCGGGCCATCGATACAGCCCTGCGCTCCCCCCGGCACCCAGGGCAGCACATCCACCCCGCGCTGCTGAACCAGGGGAAACCTGCACCACTTGAGAAGGTGCTGACAAAAAGGGACCTTTATGGGCTAGACTGTGGCTGCACCGCAGTCAGAACAATTTTAAAGCTCGTTATTTTTCAAGGTCATATCCGTCCCGTCCAATTTTTAAAGAGACAGTTCAAACTAAATAAGAAAGCAACACTGCTAGAAAACAACACTTTAAGGAAAATCAGTGGCATAAAACTAAAATCAGTCACGCTTCTGTTTCCTTCTCCTCCCTGTTCTGGTCAATTCTCTGATCAATAGTTCTGCATGTCAAAAAGCCCTTTTTGTGTTTCTGCTTCTTTTCTCCAGCTCTCAGTCATTACTTTGGTTTCTATGTATTTATTTAAAAGTTGTATTTCTAGTCTCCTCAGCTGGGTGATCATACAACTTACTTTGTAATCAATGCAGATCTTTAAGAGCAGCTCCATCAGAATAATGCTGTATTGCTCAGTCAGGACTTGAGTCCTAGATAGGCCCACTACAATCCTTCAAAACCAACGTTCACTTTGTTTGGAAATGCCTTAACAGCTCTGAAATGTTGTCTTCTCCATTTATTCACCCACTCTCAAACAAGGAGGAGGAAGCAGGGATGATATGGAAGACTGGGATTTTAAAGGTGCTACAACCCAAAACAGCACCATGTGCATCAGATAAATTAACTCAGTCATCACAGCTATACTTTAGCTTATTCTCAAAGCTAAAAATGTCTGTTCTATTCTACAAACTGTGACTGCTTTATACTGTTTCCTTATCTATACCTAATATTTTAGATTATGTATTTACCAAAATAAACTCCGGATTTTCGTAATGCAGTATGTTTTTAGCACACAAACTAAGTTTATCCCTTCCTTCTTTCTTTAAATTTTCAAGGTTAACTGGGTGTTTCAGTAATTTGACACAAAAATTGCTTTAAAAAATTCCTTGTAGCCTTTTCCTACAGTTGAATTACAGATAATTAAAGCCAGCTCTGGGGTTAGGTTCAACAAACATGATTGCCAAAGCAGTTCTTACAGCTTTGGGAAAGGATGAGAGGAAGCAGCTCCTCCAGCCAAAGGACTCTCATTATATCAACTTCAGTAGAGGGTAAATAACATTTTAAAAAAGCACATGGTCTCTTAGATCCATGTGTTAAATGCACCTCAGTTGCTCCCCACTGATTCACCTCCAACACAGCAGCCTCAATCCACTCTCTGCCAAGGATGTGCTCTGGAGGAGCACATTACCAAAGAAAATCTCCCTAAGAATTAGGGCAGCAACATGTGCATGGACTTAATCACATAGAATTGAAGAGTGTGTGTGTATATATGTATGTATATATATGTGTGCATATATATATATGTCAGATGCAAAGGATGGAGGGGCAGGAATAGGGATACCCAGGCTGCCAACTGAAAGCCATGCCAGCTTTTCAGTATCTGGCTTTTCAGGACAGATGACCATTTCGAAGGATCTCATCCCTTTTCATGTGAGAGACTCACTGCCCTTTTCCTTTCCTTCTCTGTTGACTCCTCTGTGGAAGATGACAATGATGAACAAGTAAATGTCCAAAGAGAGGCAGGAACGCTCACAAAGAGATCTGCACAGCGCATGGACTGCCACGAGACAGCCACAGGGTATTTATTTATGAAGATATAAACACCCCCTTGGTAATTATGTCCAAGTGCAGAACTCGAAGGTGTGGTTTTTCTGATGGGAAGGGGCAGCCTTGCACACTCCTGACACACCCCAGGGGCAGAAGGGGCTGTCCCGAAAGCCAGCGATCGATCGGGGACGAGCCCAGGCCCCAGTCTGTGTGCACAGATAAACCAGGAGAATTTACACACCCAGAGCCAAAAACAGTCCTCAAAGAGGCTCCTCAGCTTCTGGGAGGCCTCAATCAACTGGCTCTCACTCACAGACATCCCCCTGATTGAAAGGCCCTCACGAGAGCTGATTCAGTTGGTTCTTTCCCGTAACATTGTGCAATGTGTCAAATCCTCTAAGGGAAAGGCTTCCCCAGGCTCTTTAGGGTACCCTGTGCTGCCTATGAGAAGCAAAACAACAGAACTTCCCTGCTGAATTTTCCATTTCATAAGTGGGAATAAGATCTCAAGTAAAATTGAACTGTTTCCACTGAATTAGGCTGATCTAAGAGTGCATCCATGAGCTTTAGAAACAAGGAGAGAATCAACCCTGGCCAAAACCTTACAGAAATACACCAGTAAGTAAAGGTGAAAAGACAAAAGACTGTACAAGCTTTGAGTAGTGCTAAACAACAACTTAAAAGGAATAGAGATTTAGATTTTTACGTAATAAAATTCAGCTTTTTTGAAAGGAAAAAAACAGCTGAAGCTGTTATTTCATCCTAGAAGGAAAAAAAGTTATAGCCAAATCTACTAGGATATATCTAATCTTCTATCACTATTGCACAAACTGATTTATGTACAGTAAGATGATGCTTAAACTTCAGAACTCTTTATTTATTTCAGAAATAATTCAACCATGTTCATTTTATCTTTATATGCAAAGCATCCAAGCCATGTCTATATATCTATATACATGATTTAAGAGTTCTCAATTCCAAATCAATAGGAAAATACCAACTTCAGCAGTGCCCAAAGCTGAGAGAAAACACACACAGCCAGTGATCCTCTTACACACATTCCCACTGTTTGGATCCTCCCCACAACCCTCCTTCTGCAGTTTCAACCACAAACAGCCACTGGAGCCCTTTCCCATTTGGGAGCATCAAACTGTTATCCTCAGTGGCAACATAATCAATGAAACTATACCAACTTGTAAGGGTACAGGAGAGCAGAGGGTACAAAATAACCAAAAAATGTAACTAACACTTTTATACCAGGTTAATCTGAATATTTGAAATGCCAGAAGTTGTCATATTTCATCTTTTAAGACAATCTTTATACGACTAAAATGTTTAAATAGAACAGCACATGCCCGTGTGACCAGGACAGAAGTTTGAGGAGACATCATTTAAAAAGTCAAAATGAAGGAATTTTTTGATAACATGAATTTATTTTAATTGAAAGAATTTTTCAAAATCCCACTTAAAAAAAAAAACAAATGAAGGAGAGGTTAACAGTGTAACCATTTTGGTTTCTTATTTAATATTATTTCCCACCTATGTCCAGTAGTAAGAATAAAAATGGTACTTCATGAAAAGGGCTAACAGGATACTTTGTCAAATGAGCCCAAAAATTAAATGTGGCAATGTGAAATTTCTCATTAATCAAAAAATCCTCTCAACCCTTTAGGTATAGCAGAAGTGCATTAATCCATTTGTAACTGAGCTGACAGGTCTGTTAGCATCTCCTGTAACATTTTAACCACTGGATACTTTTCTATGTAGTATAAAAAGTTTGCAAAAAAGAACAGAAAAGTGGAGCTAATCCAACCCCATTTTCAGGATGAGCTTTAGTAAAAGTTTGCTACAAAAGGAATTTTCATCTTAAAATCAAAATATTCAGAAGACCAGTACTGTCATACATAAAAATGGAACAAGTATAAGAATTAACTCCCAGAAATAATTTAAAGAACCTCAACCCAACAAACAAAAAACCCACAACAAACCATCAGGCAGAAAAAGTCAAAGTAGTTCTGCAAACTGTAGGTGGTGTGGAGCCTGTTTTCCATGTTCTTCTTTCTGATTTCTCTGGTGCCAGAAGTGACATCACGACATGCACATCAACATATTCTTATGAAAAACCAAAACCAATGAAACAAAAACCCACCTCACACACAATCCCTATTCCCTCAGCTGGTGTGTTCCTGTCCTCTTGTTCCCTCTCTGAATTCCCTGGTGCCTAAGAAAGAGTGAGGGGCAGTTTTTCCTGCACTGTGAACCTTAGCAGGACATCTTCTTCCAAGCTAGTCACCCACTCTCATAAAATCTATAATGACTAAATTAACTTAAATTGGTCCACTGATATTAAAAGTTATTGCAGGGAAATCATGGCTATGCAAGGGCAGACAAGACACACTGTATGACTGCATCACACCTGGCCCCCTAAGTCCAAAACAAAAGGATAATACTCACTACAGACATTCCTTTCCTGTCAGTGAAGTGCAATATATTTTGCCAAGCCACATCCACATCATTCAGCAGAGTCAGGGAGACACCTCATCAGAGCACACAGAATTCACATTATGCCATTATTCCCACACACCTCAGCCAGAGGCATGAATCCTCCCAGTCTGGGATGGATCCTCCTGCACCCTCCCAGTCTGGGATGGATCCTCCTGCATCCTCCCAGTCTGGGATGGATCCTCCTGCATCCTCCCAGTCTGGGATGGATCCTCCTGCACCCTCCCAGTCCTGCACAGCCAGTGGCTGGAGCTGTCCCTGGAATGACAGGCAGGCCCTCACCCCACACATCACTCCTGCACCAGTGGACACCCTGGCTGACACAAACAGGGAATGCAGATCCTGGTCATTGCTTGAATGTTTTCAAGTCACAAGAAAAGGCACGACCAGAGATCATCCAAGACCTGACCAGGAACTATCAGAACAGCCAATGCAAAGTGTGAAACCTTGGGAGTAACATGGTACCAATGTCTCGAGGGCTGCCAAAGCCAAGGCAGTAAAACAACTCAGTGTTTTAGACACGCAAATGATGATTATTTACCTGCACTGAATCCCACAGGGATAAACTGTAGTGATGAAACCAAAGACTGAGTTAAGCTAATTCTAAGACAGGACACAGGCCCTCTATTAAGCTGCATGAATTCTTGAGAAAATGTCACACAGGTGCTTCTTAGTCAATACCATTTGCCAGCTGAACTCTCAGACTTGATTTATGAACTCCTAAAAGCCTGAGGTACTACAGTAAACACCTCCTATATATTCCATAATATGAAAGCTGCACTTAGACAAGATATTTCAGCTGGTGAAGGACTGCAAGCACTGGCTTTTCAGCATCAGAGGTGAAGAAGACTCAGTTTGCACAAGGATCTGTTGTTCGCTATCACTGATATTCCACCCATAATTAAACACATCTCCACACTAATGATGAGTTTGATCAACCCCTAGTTGAAGCCCATGTACACAGTACCTAAAATGTCTATTAAGAGCTATGCAAAGCATTTCCTTCAAAACACAGAAGCTAAGACACCCTGCTGTAGGAGATTAGCTACAAACATTGACAGCCTCATCTCTGGTAGACACTGAACTGCATCTGTCGAAACCACCACAAAATAATGACAGTCAATAGAATTGACAGAAATGAAACATTACTAGTAATAATAATTTGCAAGACTAAACAGTTTTATCCTACATATCTTAATTAAGAGAAATATTAGTAATTTATGAAAAGAATAATCATGATCATTTAACAGTAACCTAGAAAAGAATATCCCACAGATAAAAGACCACAGCACAAACACATATTCCAGATGCTCAGGTAAGGCCACTTGTGTGCTGAGAAAAAAGATCTTTTAAAAGGTAAGAGGAACATGAATGTCACATAAGTCTTACAACAGATGGCACTGGACTGCCCTGCGTCCTCATTTTTGTTTTTTTTCCACCTTTGTTTTGCAAACAAGTAACCTGGCCTACATAGATAAGACATCATTGCCAGGCATCTGCTAAAATGAAGACTTTTCACTCAGGCTATGCAGCATCTCCATCCCAGAGTATCCAGTCCCCTGATTAAAATGTTGAACAACATCTAACCCCAAAAAAGATGTGATAATGATACAAATACGCTTCTGTTCCTTCAGTCACAGAAGTTTAAAATGCTAATCTAATTACGGCTCAAGGCTGGCTGATTTTCTTAAACCAAAAAATTCTAAGGAGAAGTTTCCTGAGCAGGAAGACAGTTCAGTAACAAACTGGTAAATTGTGTTAGACCAACCAGTGCCTTGGAAGCCTTTAGCTACTGTTCAGCTTTCCAACCTGCTTCCAATGAAGGGTATTTGTATGCTAATCCCAAAGTCCATTTGGCCGTGTCTGATTGCAGCAGAGAAAGAGATGCAGGGGATAAGAAAAAAGTTTACTTAAAGTGATATGTAAAATTTTTTACAGTGATTAGATAATCATTTCCAGAATGTGTTGAGTTTTCAGCCATGTTTAATATGAAAACAAAGCAACATCTTGAACATTTCTTTTTATAACATACTCTGGCTTCTCTTAATGCTTGTGATAAATTCAACTTCTAAAGAATGAGTGATTTCTATTAAATGACAAGGGTATTTCTGCAGATCTACTAGAAAATCATAATAAAATGTAAAACAGATGCACAAGCTACTACAAACACAGGTTATTTGAAACTGGGAAGTGACTTACAGTGACATCCCAACCAGACATTGCTTATACTCAACAACCAATCGTTTTCTGAACAAAGAGAAAATCTGAAGAGTGATAACTATCACTGCAGAAAGGGAGCAGTGTGTAATTAAGCCACTTAACAGGAAGCAAACAAATGTGAAAAAGGCTGAACCACAACACTGCCACCTACAGTAAAATACTAAAAGTATTTTTCCTACAGGGAAAAATAAATCAGTGTTCAGTCAGAAAAGTAACAAACTCAGAACTCGATAAACAAAATCTGATTTCCCCAAAATACTGAGATCTAATAATATCACGTGCATCACAAGTTTTACACACTTTAAAAAATTGTCACTGCACAATATGAGAGCATTTCTTAAATATGAATACATACACCATCAGTTTTCCTACTTGCAAGCCTTCAGAAAACACAAATCAAAAAGTACCGTGTTTCTGAAGCTCTAATTCCTCACTTAAAGTATAAAAAAAGCCCGAAAGAAGCCAGGTGAGGAAGCCAAAGCCCAGCTGCAGCCTTACCTTGCACTCCACCACGCTCTGGTCCGACTCACACGTGACGTAGATCTCATCGACCGCCCGGCGCAGGTTGTCAAACAGAAATGCCCAGTACCGAGCCCGCAGATCCACCTTCCGGGGCTGCCTTGTTTTGGTTGGGCTTTTGTCAAAGTTTTTATCTCCTGCTGCTGTTAATTTACAGTCTAGGGTAGTGTTCTGAAAACAAGATACATGGGGGAAAGGAAAACAACAAACAGGAGTATGGTAAGGGGTTGGGTTTCTGTGCAACACGCGTTTTTTAAACATATTGAAACACTTGTAAACAAGAACTTCTTCACTCTGACTTAAAACATGCTTTCTTAAATATAAGCAGCAGTTATGTACAGTTAGATTCTGTTTCTTTGACACTTATAATGTTCACATTGCACAGTGTGATACTCTGCCCCTTAGCACATTGGAAAGTTACACTTTCTATTTACATATCCTGCATTACTTATTCTGACACGTGTGTGCATCCAGAGATGAAATAACATTTTACTAATAAACATACCAGCAATATTCCATCACAGGTACATTCTACTACCAAGACATTGCACGTGGCATTATTGTTTTTAACCCTCATTCTAAGCCTAATGCCACTGAAATGCTGATGTGGCCCTAAAACACAGAGTGACTGATCCAGTGGGGACAGCCAGCATGCTAAATGTGATGGGTGCAGAGGGAGAACAGCCAAAGCTCTTCACAAATGCTGGCACGTGCAGGAATCACCATGTTGGAAGCACTTGGAAGCACTGTTGTGTTGCCTCAGTGTTATATTTGCCCAGGTGACCTGCTTAGTGCACAAAGGAAAGGCTGGGGATGCTCCCTACTGAGACCGCAGTGACAGGACAACAGGAAATGGCCTCAAGTTGTGCCTGATGAGGTTTAGGTTAGATATTGAGAAAAACTTCTTCACTGAAAGGGTGGTCAGGCACTGGAACAAGCTGCCCAGGGCTCACCAGGGATGAATGGTGATTCCCAGGGATAGAAGTAATATCACTGATTCAAAAAGAGGTGTGGATGTGACACTTGGGGACACGGATCAGCGGTAGCACACTGGTGCTGGGTTAATGGGTGAACTCTGTGATCTTAGAGAGCTTTTCCAACCTTAATGATTCTGTGACTTGGCATCTGTTGACCTTGTGCACACAGCTCAGTGACCCACATGGGGATACATCTCCCTGACAGTCACTCATCTGCACAGGATATTCCAAAGGATCCTGAAGCACATCTATTCGACTGAAAATACCAAATCAGCACTTGGCCCCATGACACTGCCCTTATTTAACTTGAAATTCTCTACCACAACAGAAAAAAACACAGAAAAATCCTGCTGCCATAGCAGACTTCCATAAGCTTCTGCATTCCATAGCCAGGTGGAAGCACCTGCAGTAAACCCAAAGGGACACCCAACTGTGTCCCATCTTGTGATGGAAGTATTAGCTACATGTTAAAATAGTCTGGTTTGGATTGGTTTTTTTCATTAATGTATTTAATAGCACCTTCAATGCAGCCTTGATGCACTGATCCACTGTGGCACAGAACTCCAGAAAAATAATTCTTACTACAGTTCACTTGTAGGGATTACTGCAAAATACCATTTTAAAAACTCAGCTTCTGGTGATTGAATAAAAACAACCAAAACCAACCCTGCACAAGCCAATGCACAGTGTTTATAATCAGAATATCTAATCATTAACTAGAAATACTGCAATTAGCAAAATAACTGGCTGGGATTCAAACCTTTTTGTCCTGTACCACGTCATTAAACAAATTCCCCTTTGTAATTGCTGTCAAAATGGTTATGCTCTCACCTGCATTTGTGTTCAGATGCCAATTGTTCTGTAAGAAGAGGGGAAATGGGAACCTGATTTACAACCATCACACCAACATCTCTGCTACTCTTACATCTCAAAGTGCTCCAAGTGTATTCCAGGTGAACCCCAGCTAATGTGGGCATGAGAGCCACACTGAGAAAACACACATGTCATAAACCACCAGTGAACAGGAATCTCAGAAAGGTTTCATATTTTTTCTTCTATGGCACCACAGTCACCTCTGAACAAACTGCTTGGAGAAAAGATGCTCCTTAGCTGAGGTCTTGTATATAAACCTTTAAAGCAAAGCTTACACTGGCTAATTTACAGCTCCTTGAAACTACAGTTTATAACGATGCAACTGTAGATAGAAAATCATAAATAGCTATATTAAAATAACTTTGCTACTTGGTGCTGCCTGTACTTATCAAATGTGACCTTGATAAAGTGAATAGCTTTACATCATCCAGCTAATAGTGTTGATCCAAAGGATAGGTTGCTTTGGAATGGTAATGATGCATAATCCCTACTGTTTGCAAGATGCATTTTCAAATGTATCTTTAAAAGATGGTGTCATGGAACATGTTTTGATATTTAGCAATAAATCCATCTGCTGTATTTGGCATCCATTTATGTGAGCCATATTTTAATGAGGAAAACAGCACATGTAACCTCTGTAGGTTGTTGCAGTTCCATTATTACCCTGTAGCAAGTTTTTAGGGTCTCAGTAAAACCTAAGCAACATTTACAGTTACCCATATTCCAGCAGAAGACCTCTGAAAGGATGAAACCCTCTAAACTACCTGATTTCTTGTAAACACAAGCAGGTAAGTATTAAGTTGGTGGTTTGTTGTTAGAAATAATACTTTAACTTGCAGTGATAGCTCAAACCTTCAACTGCAGAAGGTGCAGTTGTACCTTTGAAGTTAAGAAACATGGGAATAACCCCTCTTCCATCCCAACTAACCCAGTGTGGATGATGGAAGTGATGTTAAAACTGAATCTCTTTTGGTGTTTTTTTCTGGTTTGTTTTGATTTTGGTTTTTTTTCTAACAGTTACAGTAACTTGCCTTGGACTTCTGGAAAGTATGAAATGTATATTTTTGCTCTCAGGATGCCAAAATTTATTGAATGTAGATTTGCCAGCACTCTACTGAAAGGAAGATGAGGTTGATAAGATCATATGAAAGAGCTCTTGTAAGTTTATTTTCTTGAGATTAGTGGCCCATTCATATGTAAAGGGAAATTAAAACTGAAAACTCAACAAAACCAACAAAAAAAGCCCCCAATTACAGCAGTATCAAGTGTCTGAAAAGCAGCAGAAGTAAAGGTGCTGAATGCCAAACTGAAAAGCCAAGATGCACAGACAGTCAGCACTCCATTTCAACCCTTAATTGCACCCACTAGGAATGCACTGTGTCTACAGGACAGTTTTAGTACAGCAATCCCACACAGAGCCAGTGAACAGCAACCTCCTGAGAACTCAGTACTGACATAATCCCAACAGACAGAGCCCAAACTGTGCAGCACTTTACTCTCACACCCTAAAGATTCTGAGGGGAAACCCTTACAGGGAGCCCCAACTACACTCACAAAATGCAGTCCTCACAGACAAGGAAACCAGGATATACAGTGTTTGTGAGGTATTAGTGAGTGAACAGAGAACACAAGGTAAATAGTTACTAAACTACTGCAAAAATAACATGTTTATGTTTTAAACACGCTCATACGTCTCTATGGAAGCAAAACACTTTCTTTTTTCAAAAAATAACATCTTCCACATGCTTTATTGTCAAATTCTGACAGACTGCCACAAAATACTAAATGGCTAAAGCCATACTAATGGCCAAATCCATTAATCAAAGAAAAACAATGGTTAAAAATATGAAACACAAGGAAACATTGAGATATTACTTTATTGATGGAATAAAGACTGTCAGCCACACAGAAAAAAATATTAATAAAAATAAGAGCAGTTTCTTCTCTACACTTCTCATTCAGACTTGCCTTCCAGTCATAACTCTTGGAAATTTTACTCACCTGGACTTTTTTCCAAAACAGGGTATACTGACTTCAAATAAGAGCATTTCCTCAAATTAGAAACTGGGGAGAAAGGCAGCCCTTGTACAAGCAGCATGCTTACAGGAAGAATATTCTGTAGCATTTCACTGAACAGCACTTTCCTCAAAATAACTTTCAGCCATGCACCCAGAAGGTAGGAAGGGCCAAAAGTAAAGGCTGAGGAAGATAACCTAAGTTCTGGCAATTTTAACTTCTGGATACTTGACTTTGAAACCTGTATGCTTTAAAAACACAACATGTGCCCAGTTTTGGACAAGTATTATTCAGCCAAAAATGTATAAATGATCTCAGAGGAGAACATTTTTATGTCATCCATCTGATGTCACAATAAAAAACGAGCAGATACCTGTTTTGCAGTCTTGTGTGTTCCTTGAGTCACCCTCTTTGTTTTTCCACCAGACTGCCATTTCGATTTTCCTGTGGAGGGAAGCAACCATTTTAATCAACAACAGTGATTTTAATTAAATAGAGCACTCATATCTCATCTTGCATCGTTCTGAGAGGGGCACAATTTCTGAGTGAAGAGGTTCGGCAAATTTTATATTCCAAATATATATTCCACTGTTCAGAATGTGGATAATGCCAGAAAACACTGAAAAAGGAAAAAAAAATACAAGATAGGCAAGAATTACAGACTTCATTAAACGAAGATAACCTATCTTTGAGTGTTCAGTGCCTCTGAAAATCATACCATTTCAATGTACATGCCAAATATACTAGTTTTCTAGGTAGATTTAAAAAAAAGTCTTCTCTTGAATGACTGTTCAATCAGATATTACAGAATCAAAACAAGAAATATATTTGTTAGGAAAAAAAAATGTAATAACTTAGTTTTTCTGGAACTGTTCAACCTCCTAGTAGATTAAGTATTTTCTGCCAAGAAAGACAGGGAAAAACAGAACTTGGGCCTGGATTTAGTTCACCGACATTCAGGGAGCCAAAGAAAGAGAGAAAACATTCCCAGAAGACAAGTCAGTCCTTTAAGATCTGAAATGCCCTCTGAAAGGTACCTGTCTCCCTTCACTGCTTATACAAAGTGACTTTAGCAACTCTGCTTCCCAAACCAGAAGTTTAAATGCCCACACCCAGAAAGGATGATTCCAGACCTCAGTGCTGTGGGGGTGGCAATTCACTGATTTAGACTTATCTTGGCATAGAAAAGTCTGTGTTAGCCCAGACCAACCCCATCTGTCAGCACTTCATCTTTGAGATTTGCTGGGGGGGTAATTTGAAAAATTTTATTCCTCCAACTCAGTATCTGACTTGCACAACATGGAAATCATAGGATCCAATTACCAAAAATGTAAGCGAGCTAAGACAAAACAGTAACCATGGCAAGAGAGCTCTCTAGCACAGATTACATCTAAATAAAAGCTTCAACATTATTTAGCTGGATGAAGCCAAGCAAATCAATGAATTAGTTGAATATGGTCCTCCCCTAGACCACGAGATCATTCTTGAATTTCAGAATTGTCCAGTTGAGTTTTTAGCAGTTCTGAGGCCAAATTCCCTAACACAGCCCAGCTGTTTTACATTGCTCTGGTTATGTAAAGCAGCTGCAAACCTGTCTCCATCAGGCAGTTGTACAGCTGGTTTGCACAGCTGGGTTGTATCACTGGCTATTCCAGGCAACAAGGCTTTTAATTTAAAACAAATTAAAACCTATTTGCTTGATAATTCATTTTTTAAATTCTACATTAGCCGAAACAACAGGCACAAACTAATATATTGAACTCAATTCAGCAGCATTCAGGAAAAAAGTCATTCAGCTACTGGAGGAATAAAATCTTCCTAGTCACTAAAAAACTTAAAATGTGGGACAGCTCCATGTCAGAATAACTGAATTATTTCAACCTCCAGTGTCTCTCTTCTGATGTGATTCACACTCTGCAAAGACAATGGGAATACAATGGCATACAGGACTTGCACAGGGAAAAGGTTTGCAAACAAATATGGGTATGTTAGCATTTTAAAAAGGGCAGATGAACATGAAGTTACAATCTCTTTAGATTCTATAAAAAACAGAGTAACAATCCATCAGCTAAGAACTGTCTGAACAAGTCCCCTGTAAAGACAAAAGCAAGTTTTCAGGCACCTTCTATATGAGGCAGACACTTAGAGAAAGCAAAACTTACGAATACAGCAGGTTTTGCAAACCTAAAAAAATATAGTGTGGGACAAGGACTAACTTCTTCTTAAGGCCAGAAAATTTTGCATTTCAGCAGCAGCAGCCACATTTCCAGGCTTTGTTATTCTTTTTCTTACAATAAGGGCTCTGGTTATTCAAAGGTTTCTGCTTTTGTCCTTTTACATTCCCGAGCAGTGACAGCACAAGAGCACTGCTCAGTGGTTATTTGTATGTTCAGAGATTACTGGGGTGTAACTGAGGTGTAACTGGGGTGTAACTGGGGTGCAACTACACCGTGCTGGCATTGCTGTGAGATGCACAGACCTCAGGGACACGGGAAGGGCTTCACCTGCGAGGAATTTACTGAATTGTGAGGAGAGAACAACAGTGACCCAAGATGAGCATCTCATCAGCTATTAAGTTGCCCATGTGAAATATATAAAGTAGCAAAGTTTTGCAGCATTCAGGGAGCTACAGCCATATTTTACACTGGAAGCCCATTTCCTCCCTGTCTGGTGATTGAATATGAAGCACACAGGGTTTATGATTTGTGAAGACTTCCTGTCCAAAAAGCTGAGGTGCCGTATCTGCCAAGAACACCCCACTGATAACCTATTTTCAAAGGTATCTTTTATACTGAAAATCTCAACAATCACACTGCTCATCTCTTGGTTTTGGATAGTTTTACTGGTCTGAGAAGTGTGAGAATTGCCTTCAAACTCAGTAATTAATCTCAGTGTTCGTTTCTGTCCTGGCTATGGCAGAGAGCAGCTGCAGGTGTTGTTTCAGTGTCTGACACTCCTCATCATCAGACCTTCAGCAGGGATGATAACTTTCAGCTGAGGAAGCATTTGAAGTTTCTAGTAGTATTATAAACCATATCTTCTTAGAATTTTGTAGAGCAGTAGTAGATGCTATTTTTCTAACAGTACATTGCTAAGGATCTGGAGAAATGGATGCCTTCAAGCATGGATAGAACAAAACTCCCCATGTTTTTACCCCTCCAGATTGAATTACAGCAACATATTTTGCACAGAATTACTTTTACAAATCACTGCCACTGTTTCATACAGAATATAATGGCCCTGTATTCACCTACCAGCACCAGACTGGATTCCCATTCATTCCAGTAAAATTAAAGGTTTGAAACTTATGAGCCTCAAAGAATCCCCTTCCCTTCTGCCAGTTCCAGTCAGATCCAGCCTTGCCAGGGCTCCAACACAATGTTTGCAGTCAGGACTCTTCCAATTCCTTATGTGGCCAAAGAGAGCCAAGTTTCAGGACTTTCATCACATCCTGCAAGACCCACTTACTGCAGCAGGCTCTTGTTAAAGCAGTGGAACACACTGCAGGTTCCCCAAAGTGTGCCAGGCACCTTTCAACCAATAAAATATGTTTCCTTCCCCTGAAATGCTTAGTCTGCAAATGAATTCTACATGGCAAGAGCCCAAGTGATATTAAACAAATAGGAAAAAAGAAGAGAACAGTGACAAATACAAGGTTTTCCAATTTTTTACACATCTCAAAGTTCCAAAGGTATCTTACTTTCTATTAGCATTTAAGTGTCAAGCCTCTGCAATGTCACTGATCTGTACTCATAACTAGAATTTCAGATCTGACATAACTAGGGGGCTTGCTGCTCCAAAACATGCAACAGAAGTGTCACCTGTCACTCCAGAAATCTCTTTCCTTTTTAATGAAATATTTCTCACTGGTAGGAACTATACATTTCCATCAAGGAATTAGGAGGTTTTGATTGCAATTCTTTCATTATTGCTCTTTTGCCCATGCACTCTATATAAAAAACACGAGTCTCTCAGAGGAGGAGTTAAATGGTAAGAAGGACACAAGCACACAATTTTTAAAGGAAATAGAAAAAGGATACAAATGGAAAAAATTAATCCAGCATTTTAATTTATAAACCCTCTCTAAAAAAATGCTTATATCCTCACTGTTTCTGGAAAAGAATCTCCTAATGAATACCAGCATATAATTTAAAATGTTAAATCACACACTGGTGCTGCCAAAGCAATACCTCTGAACATCACAGCAGAAGAAACTGCCCAAAGACAAAATCCTGCTTTGTACAGAAGGGTGGCAGGACTGGCTCAGGAAACCCAAACCTCTGGCCTGATTTACACAACCCTTGAAAGAGCCAGAATTGTCCTAATTCATAATATTTCTGGATCACCCCTCAGGGACACAATACATATTGAAAGATCAGCACACAGTGAATCAGAGCTCAGTGACACCAACACAGACACCTTCCATGCCAAGCAAGGGTCAAGAGATAAAGAATCTGGCTTTGCAGACTTTCACTAACCACAAGTTCCTTTCCACAGGGAAATTTTCCATCAGGCAATTATCATTAGATCCCTTGCATTGTGCAGAAAGGTCAGCCTATGATTTAATGATGAGATTCTAACAAGAAGAAAGCACCAATTTAAAAATTACAATGGTGCTAATATGACCAAAAGAAGGAAATGAATACAGCTACTTGGATTTTAATTACTGTACATAACTACTATTTAATGAAACCTAAAGGTCACTTTTACATTCATTCTTCATGTTTTGACAGGAGTTGTTAGAGCAAACGTTCATCTACACATTAGAGAGAGTGGTTTTAAAGGAAAAAGTCCTAAAGTTTCTAAAAGAATATTACAGGCAACAATGTAACAGACTCTTTAAACAGAAAGTGAATCAACTCAGGAGTTGCTCAAAAATACTGTTAGAAATATACTGCATGTTCCTTTCACACACACTCCTCCATATTACCACCTTCCCCAAAAGTGCAACTTGGAATCTGGAAGTACTTTGGGCCCCAATTCTATTCTGCTTAAAGACAGTTTAAATTTTGCATCAGACATAGGGTTAATTATCTTGCAACTAGACATAACATTTCTTAAAATATCCTTTCCACTGGCAGAATCAGAGAGCAGCTGAAGTGGGAAGGAACCTCTAGAGATCATCTAGTCCAACCTCCAGGCTGCCCAGGGCTATGTCCAGGCAGGTTTTGAGCATCTCCAAGGAAGATGAGTGCCCACAGTTCCTCCAGGCAACTGATTCCAGTGGTCAAACACCTTCACAGCACAAACAAATTGACTTTTAGACACTTAAAAGCAGCAGCACCTGCCCAGGGACATGCAAGCTACAAAACCAGAGATGAAGTCCTCAAGAACAGCATTCTGACCTCTGGAACAGCTTGAGCAGTGTAAAAACAAAAGTCAGTTCTTGGCTCCTGAAGTGATCACACCACAAGAGAGTAACAAAACTGCTATGAGGACTTGCATTATGGAAAACTGTCCCCACATATCCCCTTCCTTAAAGATTCTTCAGAGATGTTTACCAAAGCTGAAGTGATACCAAGAGCAACTTCCAAACTCCTTTGTTTTAGAGCACAGAGAACAATTTGTTGGATTGTTCTAAGCCATCCCTACAATTCTGAATTGCCAAGCTGCAAGAGATCAGTTTAGGACAACATTATTGTGTTACACAAGTATCTTGATAATATCAGCACAAGAAAACAGACTTAGATGTTACTTACAGACAAATGGAGATGATTTTTAATCTGCTGCTGGAAGGTTTTATAAAGTGATCTGCCAACCACAGGGTGCACTTCGGAAAAAAACTTTTAAATTATTCTATGTATGCTAAACAGAACCCCTTTTTTTTTTTAATAGGGAAATCCTATGTAAAAAAAATGTTTCCAGGTGAGCAACTCCAGTGGACAGAGAGATGGGAGTGGAAAGAGCTGGTGTAAGACTGTTCAACACATACCATCATCTTCCTTGTTTTCCAGTGGAACACTCCAAGCTATCAGGTTCCTTGCTGTACGTCCCTCTTCTGCCACTATTCTCCTCACTTTATCATGGCTATTGGAGCGTTGGAAAGAAGCCTGAAAACAAGAAATACACGGATGGGGAATCAAGAAAGAGAAATTCTGGATTTGATACATTAATTTCCTCCAATTTGTGGTTACACCACCCAAACTGGGACGCTCAGGTGCTGAATTTTCATCAAATACCTGAAGCAGGTTTATGCATCCATTCTCACCACCATTTTTCTGCATGATAAGCAGAGTGATTCATCAACATGTCATGGGAGTTATTATCCAGCCCACAGTATGACATGCCCAGACCACACCACCTTCATCTAATTGACTGCCAATGCTGCTAGAGAATCACAGTGGGCTGCACAAACTTTTTAATTACCTTGTGTTAATTAGAACTAATTATTCAAGATAAAAGCTGCATAAGACCAAAATACTTGTGTTGGCTGACTGGTGAGAGCCTGGAGAAAGGCACAAGAACCTAGAAAGTATTTCCTGGCAACTGTGATGGGCTGTTACTACGAAGCTGCAACTACTGAAAGATGGAATGAGAGACACTGAGGATGAACTTCATTCACCTAATAAACATTTCCCTGCACTTGGGAAATGCACCATCAGGAGACATTTGAAACCAAAAGCATTAAAAAGTATTTGTACCAACTGTGAGATATCAATCAGATAAAATCTTGCCTCTCCTACAGTGTGTGACGTTATTCCTCAGAAAATAATTTCCAACAAAACCAAACTATAAACTGTAATAATAAACTTAGGTACCCTGATAGCACAAAACTGCTGACCAAGTCAGCTTTAAACACTGGCAAGTGTAACCACAAAGAACTTACATAAACCTACATATTATTTAGGCATGAACAGACAGATTTCTCTGTAAGACTAATCAAGAGGTACAGTTTTCCTCTTTTCATTCTTACCATCATATAGCTCAGGCCTGCAGCCACTTTTACATCTTTAGAAAGAAAATACAGTAAAATTACAGTAAAAATGAATACAGCAGATGAGTGGCTAGAAGTTATTAAGGTGGTAGGAAATGCAACACAAATGAGAAACTGCTTTTACTTCACTATTTATATAATATAAGTTTTTAACTTGTTCTCAACTGCCTGTTTTGAAGTCACAGTGTGCCATCTAGTGCTCCACAGACACCACAGGTAACACAGCAAGAGCAAAATAAAAATACCACTGCTATCAGTGAAATTTTGGAAAACCTAATGTAATAAATAGAGCATATTACACACTTTGGCCCAAAGAAAGCCAAACAAGCATGTAAAAAAAACCCAGGATCTGTACAAAATTGGCTCTAATCTATCCTTATTCTATACAACTAATTGCCTCTTCTCACTAGGAACTTTTACTAAGTGATAACTTCTGCTGTGGCAAGTTTGGTTGGGGTTTTTAATGCCCTGTTGCTTAACAATGCACTTTCCATCATTGATCTAAGAGTTAAAGATTCACAAATGCCACATAACTATTTTAAATCCCTTTAAACCACTGTATAAACTCCCAATGTAAATACTTGTGAAAGCTTACTCAATTTTAACTTGATCTCCTCTGAGATGTGTATTTAAACCAAAAGAAGAATTTTCAGACAGCATTTTACTTTAATTTATTCTCAAATCTTCAAAAAAGATCCAAACACTCACCTTAGCTGGAAGTAAAGCTAATCTACAGCATCCATAACTGCCAAAAATGAAATGAGTAAACAAATAAATCTTTACTCATCTATAGCATCTTTTTCTTCCAAATTCCCCACCAGCAGACAGTGTTCACTCAGCACAATCTATGTGAGATTTGACTGTGGCTCTCCTACAGCACAAGCCCACTCAACTCTTGACTTGCACAGGGGACTTGGAAACCATTTCAGTTTTTCTTCCCTACTTTTTGTGCTGTTATGTTCCATTTCATCCTTCATTGGTTTTCCTTATTTTCCAGGCTTACCATCCCTACTCCTTTGGTCCTTTTACTCATGTTTTCCAGATCTCAGATTTCAAGTTTTCTGAATCTGAGCACTCAGTGTTTTCTCTTCCAGATTGTCTCCAGCTGATTCTGCCTTTGAAATACAACGTCCAAAAGCACATACAAATACTTCAGGGAAGACTTTCTCAGTGCTAAACACTGAGGACAGGTTATCCATATCTTACAGGTGATCATTCCATTTAATCACCTCCAAATGATGTGTGGGGGCTTTTTGCACTATGAGACTACCTTTGCATCATTAATGATGGTAATTTTTGACATATCACACATAAATTAGCACAACTTACACAGTCACAGAAAAACAAAGCCTGGAAGGGCCCTTTGCAGGTCCAGTCCAACCCCTGGTCAGAGCAGACCCAGCTCTTCCCAGGACATCAGCAGGATTTCTCTTGTTGCATATATGACCTCCTATAACCTCCAGGTTCCTTTCTGCACAGCTGCCACCAAGACAACCATTTTTCAGTCTCATTTTGGAGATCATTACTCCCATGGGAGTGTAAAACTTCACATTAGTCCCCACCACCCTGACTTTTGAAATTATTTATTTTTATACAAGCCAGAAAGGCTTATAAGGGAAGTGTAAGTATCTCATCATGACATTTCAAAGCACTTTGTATAACAAAACTAGAGCCTGACTTTAAACTCTCATCTCCATAACTCAAATGTCAGTCAAAAGAATCCAACAAAGCCTCAAGGGAGGCCCTGATGGCACAGTTAACAATGAGGAAATGCACAGCCACTGAGGAGAGAAAATTGTGCCAAAGTGCCTGTTGTTGTGCCATGGTTGGTACCAACAGTCTTTTCATTTGACAAGAGCAAACTTTAACACCCCCCTCTATGTGAGGTTTGACTGCTTCCTCAGCCTGAACCCCTGCTCTTTGCTCCTGAACTACCCAAAGAAGTCACCTTCTTCAGAGTGCTCTGGATACAGAGCCAGAGGACCGACCAGAAACTGTTTAGCTTGAACAGCAAATGTTTGTTATTTAGTCTGTACTGTTTCTTTTACCATGAATATTAGAGGATCTTTCATGAGGATTCTTCCTTTAATGGTGTTCATACATATAAATATATTGATATAAACAAAACTACCAATTTCACCCACTGCATTCTTGAAGAAAATTACTCCAGGTCTGACCTCAGCTTCTTCAAAGAACACTCTTTAGTGGTACCAAACATCAGGGCCTTGCACTGCAGCACAGGTTGGATGAAAGCAGTTTAAAATGGGAACTGGCTGAAACAAATAAGTGCCAAAACCCCCATACACTAACACAACTGGAAACTATGAAAAACAGAAGAAATACTCACATTTATCCTACAGTAAAATTCCTTTTTGAGGGTTTCCTTCTATGATGCTAATGAATAAAATTTATTCAGCTCCTACAATCAATACTTTCACAGAAGGTAAAAATAAACTGATTTATCAATGAATCCCAACATGAAAAATTAGTTTTTCTGGCTGTAGAAAAAATACTGTACCACATACTGCTACAGTAGCTGAACATCTTACCATCATGTTATAGCCTTCATCTGCATCAACAGGCTCACTTATTACATTTTTGGACGACCCCATTGAGTTTTCATACCTGTGTCAAAATAAATGCAATTAATTATTTTCACTTCAACCACTTCTAAAATTACTTTTAGCTTGTTGGCAGCATTTATGTCGTGGACACCAGATGAACATGGTAAGATTTTCAGAAGATAGTTTTATTTTTAAAGAGTTTGCACTGCTGCTTATTAAAAGTAGCCAAAGGCCCAGGAAGAAAACAAAAAAAGAATGATCCTGTAGAAAAATGCAAATGTATGTGTAGTAAGATAGTAAACAGTACAAAGAATAGTAAAATGTTAAAACAAATCTTTGCATGGGCTGCTCTGGAACAGTGAAGCAAGGAGAATAATCTTTTCTGTAACAGAGGACTGGGAAAAAAGAAGAAGTTCAAAAAGAAAGAGCCAATCAGAGACAAACAGACCATCAGTATCAGATAATTAGTGGTGAAGCAAAATAAAATGGAAAACTTCTGTTCTCATTTACCTCTAAAATCTGATGGTTCCTGTACAAGTCAGCTCTGAGGAAGTGAATACTTTTATCCAGCTGTGAATACAGAACCATTGCCAAAAGTGCAGAAGTGCACAGGACTAAATATTTATAGGTTTATCAAACATTTCCAAAGCAGCGTCAACAATTCTGAAATAAAATTAAACCCTTGGCTTCAAGGTTGATAAATTCTGGATAGCTGCTGATTAGAGCATGAACACCCTAATCTTATTCTTCTGAAGAATCACGTGCTAACTGGAAACTAAGAACACTTTTACGTTATCAGAAAGTAGGTAAGAGAACAAGATTAACCTTTAATCACATTCAAAGTCAGATTTTGTTGGCCTTTATCATTAATGACACTGCTGTTCAGTGGGCTGTTCACTTGTTCTGACATTACATCTCGTGGTTCTCATAAATGGCCAAATTTTCTAAAA
Organism: Manacus vitellinus; assembly: GCF_001715985.3. Classification (NCBI taxonomy): domain Eukaryota; kingdom Metazoa; phylum Chordata; class Aves; order Passeriformes; family Pipridae; genus Manacus; species Manacus vitellinus. The sequence goes on along the minus strand of NW_021940637.1, from coordinate 1,111,292 downwards.
GCAAATAGCCAAACCTGCATCAACAAGCAGGCAGTTGTTTATGTGCCTTAAGACAACCTACTGAACCCATAAAACCTGAAATGTTCTGCAGCTGAATGAAGGGAGCTGCGATTCTGAAAACAAAGACTGTACTTCACCATCACTTGAGGCATCAGGGCAGGCCCAGCATGAACCTTCAAACACTGAGGTATCCTCGAAAGCTGTGCTTTTGAACACCAAACCGCCTTGATTATATTCAAGGTGCAACATAAGCTCACCAAACTGACATATATACTTGAGGAAAAAACCCGAGGGCCCAAGTGTTTTCCCAGTACTGCAGTGCATTTGGGAATAAAGCAGAAAGAAGAATCTGTGTTTAGAGAAGTGTGCAGAGAAGACAGTCCCTACCCCTGAGTACTCGCTGAGACCTACTGAGCTGTCAGCTCCTGGAGCCGTGATTTTCGCTGTCAGCTAAGGAAGACCACTGGTTTATACTCGGGACAGCACTAGTAGTTTTTATAATTCAAATACTCATACACCATGTGGCAGTTTTTAAGAGCTGACAGTGAAATTCCCTCCACGTGTGCCTCTCCCTTCCATACACACACGCAGCACGGGTGGGCCTGTGCAGCTCCGCCGACCGCCGGGTTCACACGCACCGGGGTCCCCCTGACACGGAGCAGGTCCCAGTTTCCCCACAGCCAGCGGGGCTGGCTC
>NW_021940637.1:875409-1110066 GCF_001715985.3 Manacus vitellinus | reverse complement strand
CATCCAGTCGAACCTGTGACCGAACACCACCTTGTCAACCAGACCGTGGCACTGAGCACCACATCCAGTCTTTCCTTTAACGCCTTCAGGGACAGTGACTCCACCACCTCCCTGGGCAGCCCATTCCAATGTCTAATCACCCTTTCTATGAAGAAATTCCGCGTAATGTCCAACCCAAACCTCCCCTGTGCGGCTTGAGGCCGTGTCCTCCTGAGACCTTTCAGGCAGCTGTAGAGAGTGACAAGGTCCCCCCTGAGCCTTCCCTTCTCCAGGCTGAGCCTCCCCGGCTCCCTCAGCCACTCTTCACAGGACTTGTGCTCCAGACTCTTCCCCAGCTCCAGCGCCTTGCTCTGGACCCGTTCAATGTCCTTCGTATCGTGAGGGGCCCAGAACTGAACACAGGATTCAAAATGTGGCCCCACCATTGCCCAGTACAGAGGGACAGTTGCTGCCTTGGTCCTGCTGGGCACCCTGTTTCTGATACAGGCCAGGAAGCCCTTGGCCTTCTTGCCCACCTGGGCACACCTGGGCTCATGTTCAGCCGCTGTTGACCAGACGGGACCACTGAGCCGATGGTGGTCACTCCCTCAGCGTCCTACCCTTCCCCACCACTGGGAGCTGGGAAAGCTGCAAACAACTGTGTGCAGTACCTGGGGTGTATGTATAACCCAGGCAAATAGCAAAATGGGTCCTAATCCTGGGGGGGGATCACTGAGGTGTAATTTAGGGTGTTGAGTCCAGCTTGGGCACTGAACCTGAGGAAAGGTGGGGCTTGTGGACAGGCCAGCCCTCCTCATGGGGTCTGAGGCCTGGGAAATGTGATTCTCGAGGAAACACTGGACAAGTTGAATTTATTTAGCCAAAAGAAGACAAAAGGACTAGGAGTGTTCAAGCATGTAAAAGCACAATGTGTAAAGAGAGAATAATCCATTTCCCTCAGTATGACAGGAATAGTGAGAAGAAAGAGGCCTAAATTGTAACCTGGACAGTCCAGGCTGTCATCTCTAAAACATTAAAAATCCTACAAGGATGGGAATAGAGGTCTTGGGAGATCATACACACTTCAGTTGGAGTCTCCAGGAACAGCAGCAACAACATCTCTCAGAAATTCCACATCGGTTGACCGTGGATCAGAGCAGAGAGCTGAGCCAGGAGGTCCATGAAGGTCCCATCCAAATCCCTTCTACTGCCATGGGGCGATAATGAGCTTGATTATTATTTATCAGTCTGAGTTCCCACAGCTGCCTCCTCAGTGTGTGGCTGAGCTGAGCGCTGTGATACCACACCTGACATCAAATCCTGCTGTTCTGGTTCGATGCCAAATCAGACACCACATCAGAGGAGTGTCCTTTTACAACCTATTTCCTCAGATATTAATAACGGCATTAAACGCAAAGAAGTAGAAAAACAGGTCAGTAATGTCTGCAGAGTCTAAAATACCTCAGGACACTTAGTGCAAGGTCATATGAAACAGTTAGAACACTCAAAAAGTCATATCTGGGTACTACTAAAGCAAATGACTGTCACTTTAAAATCCAAATGCAGGGTATTTGAATGTAATTATCTTTATAAGTGAATTGTTGCTCAGTTTTTTCCCTTACTCAAATCCACATGCCAAAATCAACAATTTTTATAATGGAAGGGTAATCTTTGCATGCAGGTCTTAGGGCTCAACTGTCTCGTATGCAGATTAAAATTTTTACATGGGATAAAAACAAATTTAGGAGAATGTGTCAAAAATGGAAGCCTATCTAAATAAAACTCCTGTGAATACAGTTATTCTAATAGTGTATACCTGACATGCATTAGAGTAAAGAAAATTAAGGGTTCTTCAAGTTGGGCAGTGATTTATAAAACTGAAATGTAGAAATCTCAAAAACGTACAGTAAACACCAAATGGATAACTTCACTTGCAAGAAATAACTTTTCAGAAACTGTTTTTTGTGCTGCTGGATGACTGTTCTCATGCTGACAGTCTAACAGGACCAGATTTACACTTGCAGATCTCATAGAGAAGAAGTCATGTGGAACGTGACCTTCTAACATTAATTCCTTTGTGACCAAAAGAGTGGCTCCAAACAGATTAGTGGCAGACTGCATGCAATTTGGCTTGAGGGGAGGGAGGATTTTCCAAGAAAGTCAGAAAGTTCATCACATAAAAAAGGTTTTATATAGCATGACTTATATTCTAATGTAAAAATAGCTTCAGTGATACTCCCTTTTAACTTAAAATAGTGATGTATTTGTTATGCACGTGGTTAAAATAATGGTGTGAACAAAAGAGCCTCTTTTTTTTTTGTTCCCTGCATCCATACCAGAGTGATCTTGAATTTATTATATGACTGGTTTAATTGTGTGCTGCAAAGTGTCTGGCTTGTATTTTGACACAGAGAAGAATACGATTTCCTGTGTTTTCCCTCCTGCTGGGATTCTGATTTTTTTCCTCACGTAGAAGATATGACTTTCATGATAATAAACTTGCTCTTGCACATCTATGTTGAGTTTGTGATTTGGAGGCTGTTACAGTTGTTTAGGCACTGAAAGGTATAATGTGATACACTTGTCAACCCTTGAGATGTGCAGCAAAGAGGGTTTTTGGGGTGTTAGTAGTGCATTAGAAAAAGAAGACAAAGTATCTTCAGTGCTACTTCAGAAACGAATCAAATCTTATTTCTGTTTTGATTGCTTACAGGATTTGCTTTGGCTACACACGCCACAAGCAGTAGGACAATTCACATTTTGTATATGTGATTTATATAAATACTGGTGGGAAATTTGACATTTAAACCAATAAAGGGTACTAGACTTAACTCACTATTAGATTTTTTAATGGAAAGACATTTCTTATACGGGCAGGAAATTGCAATAACACGTTTACTGATTTATGGCAATATTTTACTCTTGGATCTTCAAAATGAACTGTCGTAGCTCTTCACAGTTAATAGAATTGGAGGTGAACCAGGGAGCAGTACAATGCTGTCACAACGGAAGGGACCAGACAGCACAGCAGGCAACCTCCACCAACTGGGGCTCTGCTCAAACTATTGTGTTCATGGAAACCCAGGTGGGTTAATCTCATTTCTTTCTGGTTGAAAGAGGAGTTTTGAAAATGCACCAGTATTGAAAGGAGAAATAACAAATCTAACGATGGTCCTACATAAATCTCAATCCACTAAGAATCATTAATTTGACCTCAGTGGGGTTGGGATCAGAGCAATTCCAATTTCATGTGACAGCTGTTAGGAATGATATTCCCGGGGAGGCCCCTCATTTACCCGATGTATTTTCAGTTTGTCTGAGTGGTCAATGAGGTTAAATTTATTTTACAGCTTTCTATTATCTGTGTTGAACAGTTATTAAAATTTGTATCGATCCACCTCTTATGAAGCGTTGCTTCCTTTTCTTTTTCCCTTAGAAGTGTTCTTTGTGAGTTGGGCCCTCAAGCACAACAAGTGCTCTTTCTCTTTTCGTATAAAACTTTCACAGGGCTTGTTTCCTGATCCTTCCCTCTTGCAGGGTTTGTGGATGTTTGCCTCAACTTCTGGGAATCACAGAATCATGGAATATGCCGAGTTGGAAGGGACCCATCAGGATCATCGACTCCAACTCCTGGCCCTGTGTAGGACACCCCAAGAGTCACACCGTGAGCCTGAGACTGTTGTCCAAAAGCTTCTTGAGCTCTGGCAGGCTCGGTGCTGTGATCACTGGTAACAGTGACTTCCGTCTGCCAGGCTTCTGTGATAATCAGAAGTTGGAAAGTTGTCAGTACTATCCGGGCGGGCAGGGTAGGAGAGAGAGGAACGCGAACGCTCTCGCTGCCGACCCGCCCAGACCCAGAGCCGCAGGCCCGACCCTCCGCCCTGGGCGCCGACTCCTCCGCCGCCGGGGCCCGGACCCTCCGCCGCGGGGCCCGATCCTCCGCTCCGCGGGGCCCGAACCCCTCGCCGCGGGGGCTCACCCTCCCGCGCGGGGCCCGACCCTCCGCTCGCGGGGCCCGAGCCTCCTCCGCGCGCCCCCTGCCCGCCCCCGAGACCCCTCCCTCCCGCCCCTCGCGCGGGTCGCTAAATCTGGGGCGGGTGCGGCGCGATGATGCGGGCCGCTGCTGCTGGCGCTGGGCCTGGCCCTTGGCACCTGCCGCGTGGCCCCGGGCGCGGGCGACTACCCGGCAGCACCGCGCGAGTACGACCTCGTCGTCTGCTCGGAGGGCAGGTGGGGCCGCGGGGCGGGCGGGCTCCGGCGGTTTAATGTGGGCGGGCGCTCCCTGGGCCGAGGCGCGGCCGGGCCGGGCAGGTAGGGCTTGGGGCCGCTGGACCCGGCGCGTTGTTGTGCCGCCGGAGGAGGCGGAGGAGTACGCGCGGTGCTCAGCCCCGAGGAGCAGCAGGCGGCGGGCTGAGTGGAGCATGCGTGAGGATGGATCGATCGCGGACGCGGACGGGCTGCTCAGCGAGTGAGGGTAACGGCGGTGCCCCGGGGGGGAAGGCGCGCTGTGCCCGCCGCTCCCGCGCTGGGGAGAATCCCCGTGGGGAACAGCGCGGCCCCTTGCACGGCGCGTTAGAAACACCGACAGGCTCAAACAGAGGGTGTCTGAGTCCCTGAGGTTTGTGTTCGACTCGAGAACACGCGACTGAGGGGGCCTCACTGATGTGTGTGAATCCCTGGAGGGGGAGTGTCGAGATGGACCAGGCTCTGCTCGGCGGTGCCAACCCCTGGGACAAGAGGAACGGGCAGAAACTGATGCCCAGGAAGTTCCACCTGTACACGAGGAGGAATTTCTTTCCTGTGCAGTGACTGGAACAGGTTGCCCAGAGAGGGTGTGGAGTCTCCCTCACTGGAGATATTCCCGAACCGTCTGGACGCAATCCTGTACCATGTGCTCTGGCATGACCCCGCTTGAGCAGGTGGGTTGGACCAGATGAGCCGCTGTGGTCCCTTCCAACCTGACCCACGCTGCGATTCCGTGCTGGAATAACTGGGGCCAAGAAGAGTTAGTGTGGGTAAGAGCAGTACCAAGTTGCAGGTACCACCTTTGCACGCCTAAAGCTGCTTGCAATCAAATGGATTTCTGTGTTTGTAATCCTCTTTGTGCCACTCAGAGCAAGTTTAAGGTGCAAAGAAAGTGTTGCAGCCATAATACCACACAGATGCGCCTCAGTACCTAGTGACACAAAGTGACATTGAGAGATCATAGTTCATCACAGCACAGTCACAAATGGCTCTTCCCAGACTGGTTTTTATCAAACTTAGGAACTTCATGGTGAACTCAGGCCCTTCCTTTCAGTACATCATCGTGACACTCTTAATTTTAAAACTAATTTTTGTTGGTTTGCTGTGATTTTGACAAGTAAAGTCTCTCATGTGCAAACACAAAGTAAACAGAATCCTTGTTCAAACGCCAGAGCAGTAATATTTCATTAAAATTAAGCAAAACATGTGGGAAGTTTTCTAGGTGAGAGGACAAAATATGGTTTTAAAGACAAGATCAACCATCTCTCTTGAATGTCTTTCACTTTATATGCTGAATTTAATGACCTGCACCCTTATTTCAGGGTGTCTGCATGGCCTGTGTAGAGCTGAGACGGTCTGTAGGTTTGGCAGGATGGCTAATCCCTGGGATACAGAACAGGCAGCTCACAATGTTAAGGCTACAGGGGAAAAGTCTATTTAAAGTGTAGGAATTCCACCCATACTCCATCCTTATGCCATATATTGCATCTGGTTCTCAGTCTAATGAAGACTTGAATTGCTCTCACTTCCCAAAGGAAAACTCACAGTGGAATGTGTTTTAACACTAAGAAACTTATGGTACTGATTTTTTTTTCAGCTCAGTTGTTTCTCAGTACTGCAAAATTCTTCTTGAGAACTTTTTCCATATTAATGGTGCCTCCATTTGGAAGCTGACAGTGAGAGAAGATGGGATATATGTTGGAGCAATAAATATTTCTGATTAATGGCACTGGACATTATGTGTCCAGATGGCTGTGCCTGATGCCTTAAATGCTGGGTCCTAAACCATAAATCACATGTTGCCCGTCTTTAAGAAATGATGTTGCAGTTTCTTGTAAGGCAGTGCTGGGCTGTGCACAAGCCTTAGTGCCCACACACCTCTGCACGTTCAGTCAACTCACAGAATCTGTTACAAACCTGATTCCTTTGCTAATACAAGTACAGGATTCAAAATGTCTTTTTAAAAATCTCTTGCTGCTTTTCAAAGAGATTTAAATCTAGTGAAGTTGTATTGATGCTTCTGCCAAGAACGACAGGATAAGATACTTTAGTATTTAAAAAATGCTGTAAGATTCTTCTGCATCAAAGTAGTAATTTTTATAGGACTTTTTTATTAGTCATCATGAATCTTCAGAGCAGGATTTCAGTTGAGTTGATTTAGATATGTAATTTTTGCAATGCAGAGTAAGATATCTTTCCCTTCTGGGCACCTGAAAATAACTGAGAGATACTGAGAGAATATGTTCTCCCAGTCTTCTTGAAATAAAGTAACTTTAATGTATTTGTGTCAATTTATTGGTATATTAAGTTTTATTTCTTTTAGCCACATTTCTATTAAAACAAGCAGCTTAAAATCCTTTCCAAACTATGTAAGGCTTGATTTCAGCCCCAGGTAAAGGGAAAATAGCTGTTAATATTTTATTTTGGGTAATTAAAGCAATGGCAGTAAATTGAGTTTTATTTCAGTTTGTGGATTTTTCAAAAGAAACCCCAGACTGATGAGAACAATGGTTTTTTGGGGTACCAAATTACACTTAGAGCTGTCTGTCTAAGCCATATTCAGCATCATTTTCATAAAGAAAAGGGAAAAAAAGGATGCCATAGTGTTGATTTGCTTCAGATGTGGCCACATAATCATTACAAAAAAAGAACCAGAAGTCTGCTGCTGTGATCTGTGTCCTCATTCAGTTAACTTGGAAAAAGCCTGAGCATGGAGGAGACAGATTGGTTTGCTTTAACTAAAACCCCCATGCTACATCCCAACTGCAGAGTGTAATCCAGATGGAATAGAGCTGTGGTATCTTCCCAGTTTGCAGATTACTCTGTTTTATTTGATTATATTTTTAATGCTTTCCACAGACGAGCTGAGCTCCTGGATCCAGCAGTCTTTTAAGCATTATGTTACACAAGAAGCCAAGCAACACTTCAGTGACTATGACAAAGATGGTGATGGATTGGTGTCGTGGAAGGAGTACAATTTGCAGATGTACGATCGTGTAATTGATTTTGATGAGAACACTGTCCTGGAGGATCAAGAAGAAGAGTCATTTCGACAGGTAAAATGTTTCAGCAGCAGTTTCTGTAACTGTTGGCAAAAGGCAGCAATTTTTGTTTATTGTGACGGAACAAGATGGGTGGAGGAAGCAGAGCAGCTGGCATATGTTTTAACACTTTCTGCTATCTGAGATGGGGGAGTAATTAAAGGAAAGTAATGGAGTATCAAAGCTGCTACCAACAAAATTAAGACACAATGAAATGGTACCCCCTGAGTGTGTTTTGCTGGCTGAGTGGAGTTTAAGTCTGTCAACAGTCCTTTTATGACAGAGCCCAGTCTCCAGCCATGGCCTTAAAACAAGGTTCCAATGCACTGGGTTGGTGTGCAGCCTGACAGTGTCCTGCCCTCAGCAGGGGCCAGGACCACTGCTGGAGGAGAAGGAGACTCTTTAACCCCTTTACTGCACTGTTCTAGCCACTGTTTTGGTTGCTGCTCAAGCACTCAGTGTGGGCTATCAGTGTAGCCTGCTGTAACAGTGCCTGTCCATTAGAGACCCACAGAGAAAGCAATAGCAATTCAGACAGTTTTAGCAATAATAATGAAACTCCTGTAGCTAGAAATGGATGTCTAAACACAGAAGTTATGAGTTAGTCTCATCTATGAAAGCAGATGCATAAAAGAGGAAAGGAGAGAGGCAAGAAAGGCAGGGGAGGAGGTTCACCACCACATAGCAAAACTTTCCTTTCAAGTTACACATTTATAAGTACACATAAATGTTTCCCAAAAAGAGAATAAATGAGTGTTTAGACTATTCTGGCCTGAGCTGTTTTTTCTGTGAGGATTGCTTTTTATGCTGTTAGTAAAATAGAGGTAAATAATATAGGATGTTGACAGAAGTGAAACTAAAATCGTGGGGAGAGGATTTTACACACTGAGGAAACAAGCTGTAAACCTTAACCTAACTGAATAATTCCATAGCTTTTAAATAAAACAAGATTTTCAATGGAACTGCCAGTCAAAATACTGATCCCATGTTTGAGATATTGCCACCACAGATCTAAACAGAGCTATAGATACACAAGCTGAGTTAAAACTGGTTGCTTAGTTAATGGTGTGACTTGACTGCCTGCTGGGTTGTCCTTGCCGACTTCAACAATGAGCAGCATTGGGCAGATACCATAAGTCAGCCATCCTCTGCATTTTCCCTACATGTGGAAATTAGTGGGCCTGCTCTGATCAAAAGGGAAGAGTAAGAATGGGTGTTGATTTAGAATTGACATCGAGTAAACCACAGGAGTTTACCAGAAGGTGGCAGCCTTGTTCATCACTGCCCAAAAATCACTGGAAAACCAGACTGTCCCTGGTTTTCCAGTGACAAGGGCAAGTTTATGTTGCAGTCTAGTACTTTCTGTAGCCAGTCCTGAACTGCCTTCCTGGTTAAACCCTCAGCGAAGGTCAGCTTCTCTCTAAGAAAATTAAACTATTTTGAAGAATATTTAAGATCTTATCCTTCATTTGTTACATTACTCTGTGTTTTTCAGGTTAGCCTCATTTCGAGAGAAGTGTCAGTAGATAGGATATAAATGAGAAGTGCAATTTCAAGTGGTTATTTTTTAAAGCATTTAAGATCTATGATTTTCTGGCTGCTCCCTCATCCAGATCAGAGTCACACTGATAGCACAACACACTTAATGATGGGATTCCAAGGTCATTCTAGTTCATGTCATGTGCAGTTGGAGCAGAGATCAGTTTTTAATGGTGGGGGTCTGTATTTTGTTTAAAGTGACTGTATAAAATGAAGTGAGGAAAAAAAGGAAATTTTTTCAAATTTGGAATACAGAAATAGGAAGTGCAGACATTCAGGAGTAAAGACTTGCCTGATTGTTGTGGATATTTCTTTTTTAAAGACATGCTAATATATGTACTTAAAACGGGTTAGAGAAGTGACTTTCCTTTGAAATTCTCAGGTGTAATGGACAGCAGTCTTGTAATGAAGGAATCTGGCAAATCCTTCAGCCTTTAAAATGGCTTCAGAAAAGACATTTTACACATGTGGTATTTCAAGGCCTTCTGTGAACTACAGACAGCCCTTGATATAAGTAAGATATAGATTCAGAAGGTTAAATGTTCTTAAAATGTCAGTTTTGGAATTTGCAGTGGCTGCCATTAATTATAAACATTGTACTCCACTTGGTTACTTTGGGAATTGGGGACTTTTAGAAGAGGATGCACGTATGGAAATAAGATTTGTTGGTCTTTTCATTATCTCTCTTTTGTGTTTCTGAAGCCTTGGCTAAGAGTATGTTTTAAATGGTTCCTTAAATTAAAAAAAAAAAACAAAGAGGGTTTAATGCAATTCTTAGAATAAAACCTCAATTAAAAGTGTTTTTCTCATTGCTCTCAATTAGCTCTTTTTAGTGAAGGTATAACATCAGTACAATATGAGCAGGTAACGTGAAACAATTAATAATCTAATGAGCTTATAGCCAACTACTCTAATGTTGTTGTTCCTTTTCATTAAGGGCTCTAACTAAATCTATTTTCTAAGCTTCATTTAAAGGAGAAAAAGCGTTTTGAGAAGGCCAACCGAGATGAGGTCCCTGCCCTGGACGTGGAGGAGTACGTGGCCTTCGAGCACCCCGAGGAGGTGGAGTACATGACGGTGAGGTCCCAGCAGTGTCTGTCTCAGCCTCTGGGTGTAGATGCAACACCTTTTTTAGTCATGCCCTGGCCCCAGTCCCACAGGAAGTGGGCTGTGGAGCAGTTTTGGATGCTGCTTGTACAGCCCAAATTAAGAATCAGGTGGCGTGTTGAGGATCTGGTGCTGGAGGTCAGGAGCAGGAGATCAGTGCTCTTCTTTGAAATGTTCTTTGAAGCTGTTTCACAGCTATCCCAAACTTTTGGAATTGGACTGACATAGCCACCTCTCAGCCCTGTTAGGGTGGGAATACATCAGTGAGATTTTAGCTTTCAGTTTTAGCTCTCTGGTGCCAGAGCCAGCTCCCAGGAGGAGTGATCTGTAAGCACCTTTTGTTTGTGTGTACACAGCACAGAGTTATGGACAAACAAGGGAAGGCAGAAATACAGGATGGGCTCACTGGCTTCACTGGGAAACACAGGACAAAAGACAAACCAATTATAACAATTCAATTAAGTTGCAAAAAATGCAAATTAGTGAATCCATCACATGAAAAAAGAAAAGTGAAAATGAGATGATAGAGCTTTGTGCATATTCATATTTCTCAGCTGCTTTTTTAGTTTTGAATTATGTTGAAGGATTCCAGCTCTATGGACACCTTTCAGATTTGGTTTTCATGAAACCTGACATTCTAAACTCCTAAGAGCAGATCTGTTTTATTGCTCAGGAAGCAATTACTGCACCAGCCTACATAAAACAGGAAAGGAGACTTGAAATGAGGGAGTCTTTCCTTTAAAGAATTCCTTATTGCTCTAAAATGATTCAGTGCTGTTTCTCTTGATTATGAGTTGCTAATTTTGCTCTTTGTATGTGTACAAAAGGACTTTGTCATTCAGGAGGCTTTAGAAGAACATGATAAAGATGGTGATGGATTTGTCAGCCTGGATGAATTCCTTGGTGATTACAGAAGAGACCCAAGTAAGGAACTAAGGGAGGGGGCATGAAAGAGGGAACTAACAAAAGCTTTTGATTTGGGTGCACCTTTATTTTCAGCTTTTCATACCTACAGATTCAGAGTAACATTTGACTGTGTTAGTATAATTCTGTTTCCTGGAACTGAGCTCATTATTTCAGTCTGCCCCCTGTGTATTTGGCAGTACTCTGTGTGTGGCCCATTCTGCTGTTTCCCTGCAAGTTGTTTCTTGTTTTCCTAAAGACTGAAGTGTATTCCTGAGCACGAGGGATAGAGCTGAGATAAGGTGCAGTATCACTGAACACACCTGCAAACCCAGCCAGCAGGGGTGGAAGGTTAAACTTTCCTGGGCTGGATCAGCTCCAGCAGGAGCTCTGAGCCTGGCTTTGGAAGGGTGACCAGGTGTGTTACAGGAGAGGGGAAGGGAAGGACCCAGTTCTGTACCAGAGATCAGAAGTCTGATATTTGCCTTCACTTTTTCGTTTGTTATGTTGGGTTTTTTTTCCACTCTTGCCCTTTCTTAAATTTGACCTATTCTTTCTTTAACAAGAAAAAAGGGCACTTATCTGGTATTGATCAGCATTTATGGATAAATATTTTACACACCATATTTTATTCACTATGAGTTATGACACATAACTCCTCCAATTCCAAAAAGCCCTTTGACTTCAGTTATGTGGAAAGTCTGCTTGGCCCTAAGGAGTGCCAATTTTGAATGGTGTCATAGCTGAGAAAAATTGTTTAAGCCACATGAGGATATGGAGAAACAGGGGAATAGTCTGTTTTATTTCACTCCAATCAGCCACCTGGAATTTCACCTTTATGACCATATTTGTTTGCCAGAGCCAGTAAAAACAGTAGGTCTCTGATGCAACTACAGGGTTCTTTATCTTTTTCCTGCTCTGACTTGAAAGAAAGCTTTTCCAAGCCAGTCTGTACAAAGCTGTTGGAAAAGGAGTGAAATTGTTGCAGTAATAGAGAAGAGAACAGCTTTGCATTACAACTTGTTTGCAAGAATTCAGAATCAGTACAAGCTACTTCAGCTTTCCTCCAAAAGGCCTTCTCTATTCTGCAGGTAGTGCTCCTCCAGCACACTTTAAAATGACTAATTAGACTACGTGGTGACTCTGATTTCATAACTGTCTTGTGGTTTTGGGCAACAGAGTATGGTGAATTGTGACATTAAGAGATAATCTACTTGCAAAACTAAATGTTAGAAAGGAAGGAGAGACTTCATTCTTTTTTGTTCTTTTACAGTAGAATCCTGATTATTTTTAAACTTACTTATCTGCCTGTGATACTTTTGACATTCATATGGTTTAGAAAGTCTTAATATCTGTTCATGCTTGTCTGCAATATTTATCAGTTTGATGAATTGCTTCTGAATTTCTTGAAGAGCTAGAGATAAGTTTAGGATTGCTGGGTAGGCTGTGCAATGCCAGTGCATGGGGTAAGTACAAAACAAGTGTTCAAATAAAAAAATACCAGCAGTAAATGAATTTACTTTCCCTACTCTCCTCTGCCCATTAAGGTTTGTCTTTGCTTAGTGACATCACTTTTGTGTTATGTTTTACGAGATTAAGTGAACTTGCTTAGGAGAAAAGGTGAAAACACCTGCTTTAAGGTGAGGAGTGGCTTTAAATGTGACAACTGTGTCTTACCAGCTGCAAGGGAAGATCCAGAGTGGATACTTGTTGAGAAGGATCGTTTTGTGAATGACTATGACAAGGATCATGATGGAAAACTCAACCCTCAAGAGCTGCTGTCCTGGATAGTACCCAATAATCAGGGGATTGCACAAGAGGAGGTGGGTGTTTGGGCTGCTCTTTAGGGTTTAACTGCTGCAGGAGAATTGTGAAGGCATCACAACAAAATGGTAGAAACATTCAGATTTATCATGTCATAGTTACTGAAAATGGATGTTAGATCTTTGCATATATTTTTAACCTCTTTTCAGTTTGACAAGGAGTGCAGGTCCTTTACCTGCATTAGGCAAATGTGAAGTTCCTACTAATTGTGTGAGTGTTTGTGAATGAGCAAAGTGCTTTTCTACATGTTTAAACAGCTTATCTGCTTTGACTCAAGGGAACAGCACTTTAATAAGTAATTTTTTAGTTATTGTAGGTAAATCTAATGAGATGCACTACCAAAAGAAGCTTCATAATTTTGAAAAAAAGAAACTGATTGTGATTCTTGTAACTGAATAAATCACCATAATTTGTAGAACTAAAAACTTAAGTACAAGAAAGTGGAAGTACTCTGCGATTCAAGATGGTGTAAAGCAAACTTTGATGATGATAATTAAAATTGTTTAATCAGTGGTAGAACACCATAATAGCTTTTAAGTGGATTCTCATTTTAGCTTTCTCTATTTTTTGTAGCAGTTTACAGTCCTGGGCTGCAGCAGAGAGGATTTCTGCCTTTCCACTAGTAACTTTTAATCTAAATTTTCCTTGTCTTTCCTTTACACTGGGGGATTTTGGTGTTCAGAATGGCAGGAACAACAGGTCTTCCCAAGGTTCTGTGGTTCTTGGGAAAGAGAGGAGCTGCTTGGTCTCATTTCTGAGCTGCCAGCCCTGCCTGTCTCAGCTCTTGGTGACAGCAAAGCCCCGTGGCAGCAGCAGCTCGTGTGTCTGGCCCTGCTGGAGCCACTCAGTTACTCAAGGAGTATTTTTGTGGATGGGGCTCTGTGAGCCTCTGCACAGCCTTTTTTTGACATCTGACTCTTGAGGGTGGTTGATTCTTAGAAATAGCCCTGTTGTGACATGAATTCTGTGTGGTGCTGAGTCTGTTCATACCTCTGTTGGTTGGCTTGGTTTGGTTTTTTTCAGCTGTTCTTAGCTATTGGTGCAAATTTTAGCTTACAGCAAGGCTGTGCTGTAGTGATAGCTCAGTTCTGCAAGAAATAATTTGTTCTATTTGTTTCTCTAACCTGCTGGGTTTTTTCTTTGCTTAATATAAAGGCTTGGCAAAGTCACCTGTCCTAAAGAGAAGGTAGCATTGACTTCAGCCATAAACTGCTGTTTGAAAGCTGAATGTCACAGTTTCTTTTTGGCATTACAAAATGACTTGAGAAGCCTGGTAGCTAAATAACATAAAAATAGAAAAAATACTATATATTTCATTTTCAGGAATTGATATGTGCTTACCAAGATGTTTGTCATATTAATCCTGCAGCTTCTGCCATACAGAGTTTTTTTAAAACCTGCTTGGCTGACGTTGGTCCCCGTTATTTTTGGCTCAGTCACACTGAGCCAAACCAATCAGAACAAGTGGGAACAGAAGGATTCTCTAAATTCCTGTATTTGTAGATGTTCAGCAAATGAAAACAAAGCCCATGTAATACCAGGACTCCTATTTCTCTGAAATAATGGGTGCAGTTGAGCTGCTGCACAGCCTGTTAGCTTTGAACTATGTGACACTGGTGAACGAGCTACAACTCAGATGTTCTGCAATGGTTTCTTTGTTTTACTGCTGAACTCCCCTCCTTTTATAACATATAAATAAGCAAAAAAAAATCAGAATTGTTTTAACTTGGTGCACGTGGTGTTCCATTTCTTTTGCAGGCTCTTCACCTCATTGAAGAGATGGATTTGAACGATGACAAAAAACTTTCTGAAGCAGAAGTTCTTAAGAACCAGGATTTGTTTCTTAACAGTGAAGCAACAGATTATGGTAGGCAGCTTCATGATGAACGTTTCTACCATGAAGAACTTTAGATTATTTATTTTGTAATCTGTTGTGGGTTTTTTTTTTCCCCCTTTCTTTCATTTGGAGCTTTTGTTAAAAGCATCCATCAGCCGTGTTGCAAGTTTTATGCTGTAATTACAGTGCACTAATGGTTGTGTAAATAATTTGCATTCAAAATTTAATTGCCCCCCTGCAGACTTCCTGGGCCTCTTCTAGCCTTCAGAATTAATCTGAAATACTGACTTCCAAAACTCTGTAACGTTGGGAAATAAATTACTTCGGGGTAGTGCTGTGTTGTGAAAAGTTGTTCTACTGTACTTGAAGAAAATGGAGAATCTAAATGGTTCTGAAAGAATGCAAAATGTAGGAACTGAGACTACTATTTTTCTAATCAGTTTAATTGGGGAGGGGGGAGTGGGGAAGGTGGGAGGATGTTTAGAGTCAGTATTAACTGTGGTTTATTTAATACCTTTGGAGAAACACTTAGATTAATGCCTCAATTGTTTAAGAGGTTTCTACTTAATTTTAAATGGTTTCTATACTGTGTTTTACTGTATCATAAAACTTGCTATTTTTACATCTATAGACAACAATTGTTTTTAAGGTACAATTCTACAGCATTAGCAATATAATGGTATTTTACTGTGTCAAGATCCTGTTCGTTTGTTGGATTAAAACCTAAAATATTCTGTCTTTCTGCGTTTTGTACATTTATTTCTTACTGTGGGTCGCCCACAGCAACTGCTTGAGGTGTGAGCAATGTACATAATGTACAGTGGCAACATTCTTGGCTTTATCAACCAGAGACGCATCTCATCTACATCCTAAAGAGGATTCAAAAACAGCAACGTGTGCTTTTAGCATTTTCTGGACAAGTTTGCAGAAGGAACTGTGTTTGTTTTGGTTTTTAATTTGTGGTATGTGGAATCTTAATGCATCAAGTGTGTAATGTAATTGTTTGAAACAGTCTGAAAGGTTAATGGCATGACAGGTTCAGGTTAGGAGAGTCCGTATATTCACTTTTTTCTCCTAGAAAGTCACAGAAATGAGCTGAGTGTTCCAAACAAAGACAAAGCCTCCCAGAACAGCTTGTGGGGTGTGTATTAGGGTTTTTTAATTCCTAGAACTAACTCCTTGGAATGCTCTCTCTGTGTTATCCTTGACTAATGCTTTCCTTCCTCCCAGCTCTCTCTTTATTGAGTAAAAGCAACCAGTTCTGCCTTGTTTTCTTCCCAATATACCACCTCTTAATTATGCTCAGAACAAAGAGGGAATTCCTTTTGGCACAAGTGTTGATGTGTCACCAGTAGAATGTTAGAAATTTTGATGCAGAGCAAAACTACACACACTTTCAAAACACTTTTTCTGTTTTAGGGCTTGGGTTTTTTTCTGCCCATAGTTGTTTATTTCAGTTCCTGGGAATGTGAGTACAACTCTTGCCATGGTGGTGGTGGGATCTGACTTTATTTTTTTTTTAAAGTCTAAGAAATCCAGTGTGCTCAGGAATATTAAAACAATTGCTGTGATCTTTGTTGGTTTGAAGTATACCTCAAATTGGATGTTTTGTCTTTGCCAAACATCCAACTTACTGCTTAATTTTAATATTTCTCTAAGGCAGTCATGTTAGGTGGTGTTAGAGCTTAGCTCACTGCAAGACAGAACTACTGCCCTCCTCACTTTGCAGCTCTTATTGTTAAGGGTGTGGAAAACTAGTATTTTAAAAACCCAATGTAATTGTTAGTATAACCAGAGAAGAGCAAAATCCTGTAATAATGTTGCATCCTGGTGCAGGTTTCTGTAATTCCTAGGGTAAAGCAATGCAGGCTTCCTTTGTTTTCTGATAATGTTTTTAAAATTAGGCTTCCTTCACTTTGGGATTGGAAGCCCAATAGTGCATTCACACTGTCCTACCTTAGGCATCTCTGTACCTCTTCCAGCAAGACACACAGAGCAGAGATCAGTGAGAGCCAAGAAGCCAGACTTTGGAAAACTGTGGGACTGTTTGTGCCTGGTTCCTTAGGGACAGACCCTGTGTCTGTCCCACACCTATTGATTATTTTCTCAGCAATCACAAACCTCACCAAACAAAGCCAGGTTGTTGGGATATTTTAGAAAGCAAGAGCAGGTTCAGCTAATGCCACATTTCATCCCAGAACCCCCACTGGAGGAATGAGCCTTTATTCAATTAAACTGTGTGATTTCCACCCATGGAAGAGTTATGAGCACTGTTCAGGTTGTGGTCAGCTGGAACAGCTCAAAACAGCCCCAAAAGCTCAAACTCCAAATTAAAACCTTAGCTTTGACTTACAGAAAGAGCAGGAAGAAAGATGGTGAAGGTCAAGTGTCACATTTTCTGTGTTTTGAGGTGAAGAGGCCTCGTGAAGGTCTCTGCCCTGGTACCTCTGATCTCACGTTGTGAGCAGCACATGCAGAGTTATTCCCAATTCCAATACTAAAGCTGGTTAAAGCACCTTGTCCCCAGGTAATAACTTTCTTAGAGAGAGGCTGAGCATTCTTGTTGGGAAGGTAACCTCATGGTCATCCCCAAAATGAGTCATCCCTGGTTCAGGGGAGCACCCAGCTCTGTGGGAATGCACATGAGGATGGTTCTTTGGACAGTGAGTGAGAAAGACTTTCAGAGGAACAAATATAAGCTAAAGTCAATGAAGAGAACAGAATTGCTCTGCTTGGCCTGAAATCTTTCTACCTCTAAAGCCAAGGATCTAGCAAAATTTGGTTTCTAAACAAACACTGCATGTAAGATTGTCAGGGAATAGGGCAAAGGGAGGATAATGGGACAGCAGGTAGATAAAGTGTCAATATTACAGAGCTTAGAATTGCAAAGGTTTCCTGAACACAAAGCAGATAAATTCAGTATCTACAAACACACCTCCTACCGAAAGCACAGCAGGAGGCACAAATAATCCTGTTTAAAGTGATCCTGTATAAACCACTTGGCAATGTGTATTTATTTCTCTATAGATTGTGATTTGGAGCACACAGAATTTCCAGCTACACACTGTCCTTTCCTCCTCTGTTTTAAAAAACCAGAGCTCGCTAGAAGTACAAGAAAAACCCCTCAGAAGGCAAACACTGACCTTAATGTGAGTTTTAAGGTAGCAGTTATTCTTGTTACAACATGTATGTCACATGGATGTATAAATATACCTTCTCTCTACAGAGGGTGAAGTGTGTTGTGCCTTTCTCACAACAAGAAAAGTCACATTAAAGGGTAATTTCACTGCAGTTTGGTCCTTAAAGCAAAATCCTTTATGCTGCATAAATGCTGCTGATGTGGGTGTGCACCAACATCTCTGAGCAGAGGGGTAAGGAAATACTTGCTCATGAAGTTACTTTACCAGATTATCAAAGCAAAAAGGAAGAAGCTGAGAAACCAATCCACAAGTAATTCACTGTAAGTAAAGAAAAAGCTGAATTGTTTTGAGAAAGCCACCAATGAACCCTGCTTTCAACAGGAACAGTGCTAGAAAGCCATGACTGTGCAATGTTAAACACCAGTGTAGTCACTTCTGAGCTGTGGGGTGATTCAACTGATCCCAATTTCTGGCATTTCAGGTCTACAGAAAGCACAAATACTGCAAAATGCTTTTATCAGTTCCCTGTTCCTCTTTGTGGCTCTCCAGGTGAGACTGTGGCAAAACACCAGGTAACAATCTTATTTTGGCACAGCGTATCCTGAGCTGCTGCCCACCATGCCTGTAACCTGGAGCCTGCTTTCTGTGGAGAGCAGCAGCATGGAAAGGGTCCTTTCTGAGCTGTGGAAACATCTTCAGTGCCTCAAGCACTGCCTGCTTGGCTAATGAATATGCAGTACTTGCAAATAAGTAGTGATTTCCCTTGAATGAATGGCATGGAGAAAGCATACCAAAACTGCAGAGAAATAAAAACCCTATTTCAGCAGGTACCTGAAGTTATGGCCAGAAGGGGAGATAGAAACCTAAATATTTTCATTTTCTCTTTCACAAAGTACTTATGCTTTTCTCCCAAGAACTACCAGATCCTGCTTGTGTTATTCAAGCCTCCAGTGACACTGCACTTTCCACAGTTCCTCTTCTTCTTTTTTTTTTTGTATTTGAAACATTTTCGGGGGTTCGAACAGTCACTAACCATTTTTAAACACATCCTGAGCACAAAAAGACCCAAGTTTCTGTGATGCAAACAATAATTTTATGATCCACAAAGTATCACAGTGTTAATTTTCGAGGAAATCCAGTTCTTTGTAATTACAGCAAAGACTGTGACTGTCTTGGGTAAAACACAAGCTCCACCTGGCAGGGGTGGCCTCTGCTAGAGACAGCTCTGAAATGCTAGATAGGGGTTAAGAACATAGTCTGTGCAATTAGTCTTTATGTTAATTATTGATTTTACTGAAGCAAAAGGCCAGCAGGGCTGTCTTGCTTTGTGAAACAGAGCTTTTGGGAGGGTGTTGCAATAGTTCCTTCTGAAACAATCAAAGGAGAGCATTTCAGAGCCACACAGGGCTGATGTCACAGGGTCTGGGGACACTGAACCACCTTCCAGCCCAGCCATGGATGGTCCAGAGGAGCTGGAACAAACCTGCTGGATGCTGAGAGGCTGCTCTTTCTGTTTCCATGGAAACAGAGGTTGGCTCCCCACAGAAGGTGGTTTGGAAATGTTTAAATTGGAGTGATTGTAGATAATTTGCAAGCCCCTAACGTTGCTGGGAAACTTGGAGATGCATTTGTGTGGCAATAGGGGCGGGAGGCCCAGCTCAGCAGCTGGACTGTGGGGCTGCTGTAGCCCTGGTTTTCCCCTGGAAGTGGTTCCTTGGTGCTGCTGTCTCCAGGCTGCAGGGCTTGGAGGGACACCAGAGGCTGGACTGTTGTGCTTTGCTCCTGATGCCTCCCAGCCATGGCTGTGAGCTCTGTCCCACAGGTGTCGTGGCTGTGGAGGCACCAGTGCCTTCTACTCTCTGTTTGCTTTTCCCAAAGGATGATTCCAAGGGGACCACAATACACCTGAGGAGTTTTGCCAATTACAGCCAGCTTAACACCTGGGTTATCTGAGTGTTCAGCACCTCTTTATACACTGCCTTAATACTTTTCACAGTCGCCTTCATCCTCTTTCTGTGTAGAATCTAAGTATGTTTACTGCCTACTCCCTCAGACTCCCCAAAATCAGAAACATTCACTGTGAAGAATGTCTTTCTTGTAGCCCTGGATGAGCATAAACACATTTGTAGATGCTATTTTCATACTTTAGCTACTATCAAGTCCAAACCTGCCACCCAGATCCCTGATAAAACTTTGCTCAAAGCAGTATATAGTTAAAAATTAAATGCAACTTCCATTCTAATCAACTACAAAACTTGAGGGGTTTTAATACGAACTTTTTTAAAAAAAAAATCAGACTTATCATCACTTTCCACTACAGAACAGATCCAAATGGTACATTCTGCTGCCAAACAATTTAATTACTGGGGGGAAAAAAAATAAAAACCCTCTGTGGAAACATATTCTTGGCCTTCTCAAACAGAAAACCTGATTTTTAACCTCTCGGAGCAGGAGCTGCAGCAGCTGTTGGGGAACAGTTGCACTTAGGGCTCGTTATTGCATCTGCTAAATTTCTGAGTGAAGCCATGGGTGAAGGTGAGGTGAAAAGCCCTGTTCAGAGACTGAGGAGGTGGGGATGAAAGGCCCTGCAGGTTTCCAAAGCACCCTGAGAACTGTCTCAACCCTCTGCCCACCGAAAATGCTTCTGTTTGGCACAAAGGTCTCGCTGTCACTATTTTGGAGGGGGGAATTTCAGGCAGTTCCAGGTGGTTTCAGTAGAAGGCATTACAGCAGTCAGCAGCATTGATTCTGTCCCCCTTCCCTCAGCCAGGCTCAGCCTTTCCAGCCTCTGTAAAATTCAGGCCACTCACATCAAAATATTGACCCAGTCCCGACATTCGGCATTTCAGACCTGGAGGCCGGGTTGGCTTGTTCCTATTTAGAGGACAGGGCAAGAGAGAATTTTCTGCCTCTTTTAGAGCCCTGCAAAGCCTGATGATCCCTGCCAGGGGATCACCCCCTGGCCATGACCCAGCAGCGCTGGGAGGTGTGAGCAGTGGCCCAAGGCTCTGGCCAGCAGCTCTGCTTCCTCAGAGCCAGGGCTGCCACTCCCAGCAGCTCATTGCTGACAGAACACCTGCACGAGAGGCCTGAGCTCTCCTGCAGCCATGGGGGGTGTGGGAAAAATCCCTCTTTTAAATTTAGAAAGATGGCATAAACTCAGGGAACAAAGAAACCAGGAAGGATTTATTCAGCGCACCGGGTCTTTCTCTCACCGAGTTTCTGGGGAAAAAGACCCTTTGGGTTTAAATCTTACACATTTTATAGTTTCACAAAATCCCACCCTTTTTCAGATAAGTTTAATATATTCATTTTTGCCTAAAAAGGGTTCTTTTCTCTGAAAAGGGGCTTTCCCTTTCTTCCAATTGGCTGCAAGGTGTCCCCTGTCAAAGATGATGGCTCTTCCTTTGTCCTTAGCCCAAAGAGAGGAAAGAACCCCTGTGTACAAAATGGCCCCAAAAGATTTTAATTTTTAGGAACTTTCGTATTTCCCTTATCTGGCCAAAAAAGACTTTAATACTCAAGTCCAGCTTTTGGAACTTGGATATCTTACAACTTTGTGATACACCCATATAAAAAACCTGTATTTTTATTTCTTATAGTGGGAGACAGAGTCCCCCACAGCACAAAGGGAACAGCCCACGCTGATGGCATGAGGGAGCAGCCCTGGGAGGGTGACTGTGTGGCACTGGTGCTGGGGGGTGGGATGGATGCAGGCACAGAGCTCAGTGTGAGGGTCAGTCAAAGAACTGGCTTTGTGGTTGGAGGCCAAACTAAAAATAACAAGAAAGTAGCACAATGCACTCGATGCATTTTTATGAACCCCAACAGCAGCAAAGATGTTGGTTTCAAATCACAGCTGCAGCTTGGAAATAGCAACAGGAAACATTTAGTTTTAGAAAGACCGAGATAAAACACTTTAGAATCTTTTTTTTTTTTTTTTATGCAGATCAAGTAGTATGACTAGTGCCCATGCCCTCAAAATGCTTTTTTTTTCAGGAAATTTTCCCTTCTGGAAGAAAGCTTCCCTCTTTCCTCCTCAGCACTGTCTGAAAGTGAACCCTCATGTTTCTCCTTCTCCCCCTCCCATGCAATGATGCTTTTCTCCTGCTGCTCCTCTCGCCCTGCAGACTCTTGGTTGCCCTGTTCTGCTTGCACTTCATGTTGCCTCTCAAAGTCTCTGCACATTCTCTGTCTTCTTCAGACCACCAGGAAGGAAACTTGCCAGTTCTCCAAACCACCAGCTGCAAATTGCCCATGGAGAGAGGATGGATAACTCCAGCCACCAGCTGCTGCAGAGCTCTCACAACTTCCCCACTACCAAATGATGTGGCTGGTGCTGCAGGGATAGCAGGGAACCAGCAACACCCAGGAGCAACATCAACTAGTTGTAGTAAGTCAGTCCTGCTGTGTTCTTGGTGGGGCAGGACACACTTTTGCACAGGCAGCCACATGTTTTCTTTCCTTTTTTTTTTTCCTACCCTCCGAAAACGTCAGTGAGTATTTAAAAACACATATTTAAGAGTGCTTAAAACACCCTAAGGAGGTGAACAGAGGCAACCTCACCTGTAGGACAGGTATTTTGGAGAGTGTATCATGGAAGCATCTGAGGTGTTACCCTGTGATCAGATACTTGCTGCTGTATTATCACAGCTGGGTGAGCTGATCTGGGGAGCTGCCTGAAATACCTGCTGTCAGAGGGTGCTGGGTGTGGTGCTGGGTGCTGCCCTTTCACAGATCTGTGAGGCTTCACCTCAAGTCCTGGTGCTAACAAACCCTTAGCTCTACTTTTTTTCAAGACTTTGGATTTTACTTCTAAATTTCACATATCTTGCATATTCATACAGCCATTTACATGAGGGCATGCAAATCGGGAGTGTTCTCTGTATTGACATCCAGGTACCTAAATGTGTGCAGACACCTGCACACTTCTCAGGGTTCTTAATTTAACCAGAGTCTTGAAAAGCCTTTTTCAGTTGCAGAATGCAACTTTGAGCTACTCTTCCCATGTGCAAATGCATGGGCCTCTGCCAGCCCCAGAAGGTGCTGCAGAAACGGGGCAGATACTTTCCTTTTGCTTCTTTTTTTTTGCAAGACCACAGCAGTAGATGATAGCTCGGCTGTAATTTCCTCCACAGCTTGTCTCTTTGTATTGTACTGCTTTCCTTTGCATTTTAATTTCTCTCTTTCCTCTTGTAGCTGATCAAATCATATCACTGAATTTACTGCTCTTTTTCCCCCCCTCTGTTTTTTTTTTTCCTGTCCGCTCACACGCACCCACAGCACGGAGCAGCCTGACACCATTTGACATTGCCTGGCTTCCTCATTTCAATATTAACTGTTTACTAGAAGAGAAACAGGTTTGGGGATGGGGTGCTGAGTGCATGCATGAATCTGTGTGTGAGCAACAGCTTTTCTGCCCTCTGTCCCTTCCCAGCCACAGGTCATTAAGCTGAGCTGCCTGGAACTGCCCCGTGCTCTGGCCACCAGCCTGACTTCAGGAGGGCCAGGTCTGTGGATGTGCTGCTCTCTCTGCTCGGGCTGGGGTGCAGGGACAAGGCTCAGTGCTGTGCCTGCTGCTGCTCTCAGCCCAGAACGGACCTGCTGAACCATCCTACCCCTCCTACAGAGCAATTACAATGACCCAGCTGCAGTTTAAAGATGCTTTTTGGGTAAGTGAACATTTCCTATGTGTTTCCTATATTCAGGGTATCTGTATTTAAAGTTGTTTTAAAATACAGCTTGGTTTTATATATAGTTTGAAACTAATTTAATGCTGTTCTGTGTTCTAAATTTAGTTCAGTAAAAACCCAAATTTGTCCCCAAGCAAAAAGACATTGTTGGGTAGTATAAGTGTTTGACCCTGGGCAGAAGGGATGCACTGTAAAGAATATATCCAATCCCCATAAAACAACTGACATTCCCAGTTCCTGTGCTAGGTCCAGAAACCTCTCTTGAAAAGGACATGGATTTGTTTGCCTCACTGTCCTGAGGACCTGTGTGCAGTGAGTGTCCTCAGCTTTAGGAATGGCTCCCCTGAGCAGGTGAGCTCTTGGTAATTCCAGGCTGAATTCTCTGCTGTTTGGTGCAGAGCAAAGCCAGCAGCTGCCAGCAGGATGCTCCTGCTCAGCTCCCTGCACAGCCCATCCTGCTGAGAGCTGCAGGAGGGCAGCACCAGGTATGCAGGGCCCAGGAGTCCTGCAGCAGCTCAGGTGGAAAGGACCAGCAGAGACACTGCACAGCTAAGCCCAAACACCCCCAGCTGATCTAAAACCAGGGAATACTAAAACAAGGGGACGTGCTCTGTACTTGTTATTGGACTTTTGGTTGAAAACCCTTTCGGTGTCTTGTTTCCAAGCTCTCTCCCTGCAGTTACAAGATAAAAAGACCCGAGTCATTTCTCTCTCAAGGGTAATCTGAGGTTCTCTTGCAACTGAAAAATGAAAGCTCAAATCTAAAATTCTAACAGTGTGAAGCTGGGTTAACAGGATGTTATGTGGTTGCCTATTGTCTGAGCATTCATTTATCCAGCATCTAGGACTGCTTTAAAGAAAGACATGAAGGCATATGAATTCTTCCTGCCATTTCAAGGCTGTTCTTTCTGCTTGTGCTTTCTTTCTCTCCACCCACCCTTCAGGGTAAAGCCTCTCTTGGTAGAAAACAGAAGGGCAGGGGCAAAACCACATTTCAGTGAGCCACTGTCCTCTGGGCACTTCCAGGAAGCCCTCACCACCCCCATTCCAGCACCCACCGGATCTGAGCAGTTAAAAAAAAATAAAAATGCAATGAGGAAATACAAAAATCAATGTTATTTTAGTGCTAACTGTGCTTGACCACACCCAGGTGAGATTCCCCTTTTCTATACATCTACTAAGTGCACAGTCCAGTGTGTGGGGGGAGACACAGCTGTGAGCCAGAGCCACCCTGGGAGCTTCTGCTCCTGCATCGCTGAACTTGGAAAACGCGCCCCGTGACTTTTAGGACTGGTACATTTGGTATATTTACTTTTCAAGGTCTTGGTCTTTAGGGAGAATAAATCCAGCTATGGGAGAAGTTGTGAGGGTGATTAACAGCAGCTGACAATCTGGCCAGGCCGGTTCTTCAAGGCTCTTCTCCCCTAAACTTCTCTCCTGTGCTTAGTCACGTTACCTGTGACTCAAATCCTTGCTTTGCTTTGAAGTGATCACCTTCCTCACAGCAAACCATCTTTGGCTTTAATAGTTTTTTGGCTGGGAATGTCATTATCACCCCAGCTTGATGAAGAGGGCAGGATATATCCAGTTGCAGGATGGCAGCTTTAGCTATGCAATAATAAGTGTTTTAAAATGATAACTCCCAGGATATTGCACAATGCAGCACAGGCGTGCAGGGTGCCCCCCAGATCACGAGCTCAGCAATTATTTTTGGGTTCATGAGGCTCTGTTCTGCCCATTAGTGAGAGGAAAATGTGTTTGTGTGGTTTGCAGTTATCTCCTCTATTTGATCTGTACCCTGAATGGGAGGGTCTTTATGACTGAAAACCAAAAAGTGTGTTTGCACCGTGGTGGGTGACTCAACACAGATCCCTGATCTCTGCTGCCCCAGGACACTGCTGCACCCTCTCCCTGTGCTACACCCTGACTGGGTATCCCTGAGCAACAACCCCCTGCTCTATCATCAGTAACCTTCTGGATAAGCAGGAGTTTCTCCAGTGCCTACCACAATGGAAAATATGTAAAGAAATCCTAAAATCAGGAGATTTTCCCCAACTAGCAGAGAAGGAACACCATTGATTCCTCTCCAATGGTCTTCAGATTTCGTAAGAACAAAGTGTCCTGTCTTTCAGGAAAATGTAAATTGTTCCTCCTAACAGGTTTAAGTTTTGTCCTCTCTTTTCCCCTGTTTAATTTAGCAGTGATAGTACTACACTAAAACTCTCACACTTGTGTCTTTGTTTAATTTTATTTTCTTTGTAGCATGGCCTGGGCTAAAACCTGTGTACTTTTTAATTGCAATGTTTATTTCTGTATCCTCGATCCTTAATGCTTTAAGGGAAAGTTGCTCAAAGCCTGCACTAAAATGTGCTTCTTAACAGAAGCCTTCTATCCTCTGACATTTTTTTTGGAAAATACTAGTGAGATGAAAATTCAGATTGGGTTGATAACCAGTGCAGGGCTAACATTAATATTCTGCTGGGTTGCTGTACAAGTGTAACAGATGTTACCTGTCTTCTCCAGCATCACAAGGGACAGGAAGGGAAATTCCCATGTTAATGAGGAGTATGTCTGCAATCCCAGCTGAGATCCATGCTAACAGGGTTGTGTTAACAGGCCGAGTTCTGAGCAACAGGAATTCTTTTTGTTACAAAAACCACTATCCAATAAAATCTTTCCCCCTCAGTCAGAAATACTGGGTGTCCTTCTCAGTCTCTCTCTATATTCTTGCACTCATCATTTGCTTTTCCTCTGCAATTCCTGTCATTGGCTTTTCCTCCTGTTTTGTTTCCCTCCAACATGCTGCTCAACACTCCTGTTGCAACCTATGGGATGCAGCTATTTCTGGCCAAGAGGTAGGAAATTATTGCACCATTTCCAGGCTTTGTACCCTCCTGGGAATGGGGAACAAGGAAGACTTTCAAAGGAACCATTTGGTTTTTGGGGCAGGCTCCAAAGGGCCCAGAGCTGAGCGGGAGCAAATCTATTCCCTTGGACAGCTTTGAATCCAACTCAAGCGTCCAAGTAAATTCTGAAAATATGCTGTGGGCTCCTGAGGTCCTTTGGATTTCAAAGCAGGTGCTTGGAGTGTGAAAGGCTTGTTCCTTCTCAGCTGTGGGATGAGCTCAAGGCTTTGGATTCTCACAGCTCAGATTTAAAAGCGTGAGTGAGACATGGGCCAGCAAAGACAGATTTTAACATGTGAGCTGGCACGATTCACCTCCCTGCCCTGCTGCAGGCTGGGCTGTACCACATCCCTGCCTCTGCAGCCCCCATGGTTCTGGTCAGACACTGCAGCAGAGGGAGCCATGGAAGTGCTTCAGGAAAAGAGTCTGTTACAAAGATGCCTAATCTCTCTTGCTTTGGCTTCAGGCTATGTTCTGCCTCAGGTTCAGTGCAAAGCTGACTTTGTAGGTGAGCCTCTCAACTCTTACTGTAGCTTTTCCACACAGTGGTCTATTATATAGGCCAAAAAGATGTAATTAGCTTCACAAATAATTGACCTTCTAATGAGACTCTTAACTGTGGAACAAGAGTGCTGAGATGAGGATAAAAGTCACAGTAAAACTACCTTCTAGACTCACTAGGCCATGTACTGATGAAACCCACCACCACCCGTTCTATTCAAAATAGGAAGGTTTTTTCCTACTGGGAGCTACCCTGCTCTCCTGGAGAGAGAATATGGGGAATAAAGGGGGAACCAGCTCGGAAAAGTTGAACCAGTTGCCCAGCTGATGTCTGTGTGTGTTGTGAGGTCACTTCATCACCACAGAAGAGGCTGCTCTACTCTATTTTAGCATGTAGTTCCTTCCTCCATCCTCCACCTGCTCTGGGAAGGACATTTGGCTCACTGGGACAATGAGAGGCACCCATGAGGTGGGGGCAACCACGACAGTCATTGAAACCAGAGGAAATCACAAGAAGAAAACCTGGTTAGTTGTTGTGGCCATGGAAATGCTTCACAAGTCAGCGCTGAGCAGAGCACAAGAGCTAAAATGAAGCTCAAATGAATGAACACTAGATGAATGGGTTTACAGCAAGTTCATGTTAGGTCAGTGACTGAAATAATCAGGCAGTTAAATACATTTTATTACAGTTTTCTGATGACCATGCTGCAGATGAGGGGGTTGACTATTTAAATCGGTTGATTAATGAAGTAAGTCACTGTGACAAATTTGTTAATATTTTTACACAGTTGTATCTGGTTCATTTGGACCCATCCTGCTCTGCAAAAGTTGTTTGGTTTTGCTTGGGCTCAGAGAAATGGAGGATTCTTATTTGTGCCAACTTTAACTGTGCCATGAGTATGTATTTGAAATATGGAGTAGATGAGTCACCAACTCTCTTTTCACTGTACACAGACACATCTAAGGAGCAGAACAGCACCTAAACGAGCACTTGTCACACACAGCTTGAAATGGAGCCTCAAACACAGATCAAAGAGGGTGTCCTCTGGCTTGCTAAAGCAGCCTGTTGAGGTGCATTTTCTGGTGGCAGAGTCACAGAATGGCCGAGGTTGGAAGGGGAGATCTCCAGCCAGTGCAGGGCCGGTCACAGCACCCTGTGCAGCACCAAGCTTTGAGTGTCTCCACAGATGGAGACTCCACAACCTCTCTGGGCAAACTGTTGCAGTGTCTCACCATCCTTACAGCAAAAAAACCTTCTTATGCTTAAACAGGGCTTTTAGAATTTCAGCAGGTGCCCACTGCCTCTTGCCCTGTCCCTGGTTGCCCCTGAGAAGCCCTGGCTCCATCTCCCCTCCTCCCCCCGCAGGTATTTATACACACTGAGCCACCTCTTCTGCAGGCTGAGCAGTCCCAGCTCTCTCAGCCTCTCCTCCCATGACAGATTCTCCAGGGTGAATCTCAGAGTCTCCCTGTGAATCTCATTGCCACACACATTTTCCTGGCAGGACTGGGTGATTCCCAGCCCGCCCCTTTCCCCCCACAAGGCTCACACTCCTGCTTCTCCTCCTTCAGAATTTGCAGGCACTGGCTGGGGACCTCGTGCTGCTTTGCAGGCACAGGGCAAGAACTGGAGCTTCAATCCAGTTACACTCATTGCATGCTTGTATGAAAGGCAAGCCAGGCTGCTTACTTATATTTCAGCTCCTTTTAGCTCAAAAAACCCTTCTTCTGATTTCATTTTCACGCCATAATGTGGCAAGGCAGATGGCACAGAAAACACTAGTTTCATCTCCAGTTTAATCTAGGTTTTGTAATAAAGCTTTTCTCAGCAGCCACACTGCAATAATGTACAAAGTTCACTGTGCTGTTCAGTAAAAGTTTGGGGATTTGAGGCTGGGATGAGGGGAGGGCTCTGCACAGGGATCACTCAGGGTGTCAAGGTGAAGAAACAAAATCATGTTGAAAACCTGCACCTAGATCCCAACAGCTTTTCAGTTCTCCAAAGAACTGCTCCCTTACTATAAATGGAGTTTAGTACTTCTTTAAAGTGGTGGAAAAATGTCACTGAACAAGACTGAGGAATTGAAAAGTTCCATAGTTCTTGTTGCAACTTTATCTTTGCTTGAAATGAAAAGTAACAGTCTTGAGAATAAAGTGAAAACATACCAGCTCAGTCTAGCTTAGAGATACCAGCTCCTGTTGTTCCATTCAGGTAAATAAATAAATAAAGACAAGCTTTTTTTTCTTTAAAGTAAGAGCTTTTCAAATCAAAAAGCTATTTGGTGCTGCTCTCAATTTCTCCAGGCCTAATCTATTCCTAAAATGAAAAATAAACAATAAAGGGTGGAGAACAAAGAAAAGAGGAAAATAGATGGTCAGCAGCCCTGAGGTCTGAGTCTCATCACTTCAGTGCTGTAATTACTGCAGGGTTATTAATGAGTCAGGGCAGACAAACAGCCCTGGGGCTGCTGCTCAGCAG
Organism: Manacus vitellinus; assembly: GCF_001715985.3. Lineage (NCBI taxonomy): Eukaryota > Metazoa > Chordata > Aves > Passeriformes > Pipridae > Manacus > Manacus vitellinus. Next base: position 1,080,872 of record NW_021940637.1, on the reverse strand, counting down.
GATGGGAATCCCCAGGAGCACCAGGAGAAGGAAAGGGGGCACCTGCCATTGCAAGGCCCTGGCTGCACACCTGGTTAGGACTTGTGGTTTTGACAAAACCTTTTTTATGGGAAAACACAAACCCCCCCCCCAGTTTTCCTGGGGAACTGTTTTGGAAGGTAAAGCTGGGTGAGGATGAAAAAGTTCACGTCTGGTGAAGGTTTTGTCTGGAGATGGAGGATTAAGTGCAGTTTTTAAGCAAAGAGGAGGGGACCAGACTCATAAAAACCTTCTGTGGTTCTGGGAGCTCTGCAGGGAAGACACAGCCAGGAACAGGAACTGGAGCTTTCACTGCCCACAGCCCATTACCTGCACCTGGAGTCCAGGCATGTCTTCCCTCATGCCACCAGATTCATCCATAAGTTAAACAGCTGGAGAAAGGAGAGATTAAAATGATATTCCTCTTCCCTGGACAGGCAGTGGATGGGGGATGTGTGCCAGCTGAGGCAGGGGGATGTCTCAATCAGATCTGCTTGAGCCAGAGGGAATTTATTTGTTATATCAGTGTGAATGTGGATTTTTGTTGTTTTCTGTTGCTGCTGTTCTCAAGAGGAGAAATGTGGACTTTTAAAATCTTATATAGTAATTTGCAGGGCAAGAAAACTGTGTCTCACTCTGCTCTAGAAGTGATAACAGTTCCTTTCACACGAGAAGCTCATGGATTTTGCTGGTTAATGGACGAGGCAGCTGTGAGTGATTGGACACCTTGTGTGTGACAGTCGGGCTGATGCAACAGTTTTAACAGCCCAAAGGGTTCAGCAGTAGCTATGCTGGTGTGTGTACACACTTAGGTAGAGCCTGCCCATTTCCCAAACCTCTAGAGTTTGCTGCAGAAAGGGGGTGCATCCAGCTCATTGATTCAGCAATTCTTCAACATACCAGCATTAATCCATTTTTAGTTATTTTTGTATAAGGCAGGAGAGACATTTATGCAGGTGGGAGCAAACACAGAGAAGTGCCTGCCTGAGTGTGGTGTGATACTGGCACGGTTCTCCCACCTGGACAAACTGCTTGACTTTACTGACATGAAACCCTCCTGTTTTAAGAGTTTCTAAAAACCTAAAGCTGTTTTTGTTCTGTTGGATTGCACAATTCCCCGGGTCTTTGTCACACACCACACACCATGGAGTGTAAGAATCTGTTGCATCCTATTGAGTAATGGGATATGTTGAAAGTGATGATGGAGGTGGTGAAGATCTCACATAAAATGGAAGTGGTAATGCAGATAGTGGAATAATCCTCACTAAGAAGTGAAGTAAACCTCCAATTCATTCCCCTCGTGCAACAAGACTCTGGGAATGTTTCCTCAAGTTTTACCCTTCTCCATGTGCCAGGAAAGGCCACTAACAAAATGTCTGGCTGACAGGGGAAGCAGGGACCGTGGGTGCAGCAGTGTGCTGTATTTAGTGCCTTTCTCAGGACTAACAGGAAACAAGTCTAAGCTTTTTAAGACAAGGAGGAGAAAGATATATATATATATACATTATAAATTATGTACCAACTAATAAGCAGGTCTGTTGCCTGTGGCTCTACAAGACCTGGTGAACAGTTGCCTCTGTCCCTGGGCAGGTCAGGGTTGTTGCAGGTTGCCTCACTCACACTGGTCTGGGACTGAGCCCACGGTGCTTGCAGGAGAGGAGCTCTCTTGTAACAGAGAAGGGACCTGGAAGTGGATGAACTAAAGAGGAATAGAAACAAAAGTAATCTCTGACCATTATTTTGTATAGAACAGAAGTATCCTCTACTTGTAAGATTCTATTTCTCCTTATTTTACTTCCAGTTTCTCTTGTGCTGCTAATGTTATTCAATAAGAGACTGAAGCAATGTCTGATTTCACCACTGACACATTTATCTGTCATGTTCTGGAAGGACCATGGCCAAACAGTGCTGTGCCTTGGGAAGGACACGTGGAAGTGCTCGCTTCTGGCCTCTCTGTTGGCCCCCAAGAAGAAGCCACCTTACTTTATGGGTTAGGCTGTTGTCTGAAGTCACCACATGGAGAAAATATAAAGGCATGCTGCCACCTCAACCCTGTGTCATAAAGCCACCTCAGGCTCTCATTTAAAACTGGTGAGGGATTCTGCTTCCCCCTGTCCCATTTCCCACTATCCCCCTCACAAAGGTGTTCAAGAAGTTTGTTGTATCCAGATTTCCTGAATGGATTCCTAGCTTTTGGTCACCCTTCTTGTTGTGATGCATCTCTGTCTGCTGACTCCTTTCTCCTCCTGGGACAGGAGCACCAGGGCTGTGGACTGCTGTGCAGCAGGAGCATTCCTTGGCCTGAAGGTGGTCAGAGATCCCTCCCTGCAAGAGCTTCAGGTCAAGGCTGAAGTCAGCAAAAACTCATGGAAAGGGGGAAAAAAAGGATGATCTCGACCTGGTAAAATGTGCAATTCAAGAGAAAGTGCACTGTTCTCTCTGGCTGCTTTACCATACTTGGAATGAAACAATAAATGGCAGCATCTCAAAATTAAAAGAGATGCTCTTCTCCTACTCAGTACAAAGAAGGTGTTCTTGCTAAACAGGACAGCACAAGGTTTCCATTTCCTGACTTTGCTCGTGCCTTCACAAAAGGCATGAGCATTATGAGAGACAGGCAGCTGAATGGAGGAGATTCTCTGGCATGTCTGCAAAGCTCTATTTCTGCCTTCCAAAAGGCAAAGCTCCTTCTATGAAATGACTGAAAGAAGCTGAGAGTTCAGAGGTCACTATTACGTTCTCCAGTGCTCTGGCTAAAGCTTGAAGGACTGGTTTTGTGGTTAATCACGCTGTGAGATGTACAAACACTGCTATGCAAAGAAAAACAGAACACTTGTACTCTTGACAAAGAGACCAAAAATTAAGCTATGGTTTTTCTTCCTTAGGAAACACTGCATTCTCAGAATATTATTTAATCAAATTATTAAGAAGGGATGCTAAAATGGAGCTTATAAGCACAAGCAGAGTCCTTTTATTAGACTGGAATTGAGACTTTCCAAGCCTGTTCCCTGTGTGTCATTAGTCTGCCAGGCAGCAGACTTCACCTGCAGAAGTGAAGGAGGCTGTTGTGCAGCCATCACTTTGTAGCTGTGCAAATCATGGGGTGAGTAAAATGAGAAGAGAGCCCAACAACATGCTATGACTACCAGAATGCCTAATACATAACACATGAGCGGTCCAGGATGCCAGGGAGGAGGACAAGGGCTCAGGAAGCTGAGAAGCAAATTCCTCTGTCAGCAGAACTCTAAAACAACCATTTCCTTCTCAGAAAAAAATTAGCAATGTCAAGAGCAAAAGACCACTGGGAAGCTACTTGTTTGCTCAGTGTTACCAGTTTTGCAATGCTGTTGTGTAGTTTGTGAAATCTCAATTTCAGTTTTATTTCTGGGTACCCCAGCTGCTGCAGGTTTGAAGTCTGATGAGGATCTTTGCTTTCATTTGAAGCCTGTCTTGCTACAGGGGCAGTGGGAGATGGCAATCAAACAGCTCAGCAATTGGAGTGGTACAGAGGCAATGATTTTTCCCTTTGATTTTTGAAGGTCCCATTCTATGCTATGTCTGGCAATGAACACCATTTGCTCCCCTTGAAAAGTACTGCATCTCAGGTTTAGGTAACAGGGTGCAGTAAAACTGCAAACTAAGCCTCATGTGGAAAATGCCCAAGTCAACTCCTGAAATTATCACAGAAAGTCTCACCTACATCCTGAGCAAACATTTTTGTTTCTGATGCAGAGTGAATTTACAAGAAGTGACAGAAATGTTATAGAACCAGCTCCAAACCACCTACTCGTCCTTGCTTTTTCTGCTTATATGGGGGAAAAATCATATACTTTTTAAAAAAAGTATTGTGTTTTTAAGCTTGTATAAATTCTGTAGTCAGTTCAATCTTGGAGAGCACAAGCTGCCACCACATTCCCACCCACTCCAACCAGTTTCAAGCAGCAGGAAGAAGGAGCTCTTGCACAGTACAGCAGCACACAGCATGGTCAAAGGCTTTTAAGCTCCTTAACCAGTTCATTGTCACATAAGCATTTCTAGCAAAGGACTCGTGTCACACCCAGCACTGCTCAGGGGAGGATGTTTCAGCTGAGGTTCTGTTCTGGACAGGATGACCTTCCCCCAGGTGTGGGCTCAGCTCTTTATTTGGTTGCTCAGCTGCCTTGTTGGGTGCTGACACGTTTCCAGGACAAGGCAGTGGAGGGGCAGGCTGAGACCCCGGGGTTTGGTTTTGCAGAAAGGCTCTGTCACGTCCCAGGGGTGCAGAGAGAGCTGGGATGGCCTCCCGTGGAACAGGAAGCACTAAACACCAAATCACTTCTTACTGCACCAGGCACACCCCCCTCTGAACCACAGCAGAGCTGGAGATGGGATTTGAACAGTCACTTGGACATCAGAGACATAAAATAGCAGTTCTTACTGCTATCCCTTTTTATTTCCCTGTTTATTTCAGGACAGCTTGAATGGCACAGAAAGAGAGCAGTAAAATTCCTGAGACACTTCATCTCATGAATATATTTGTTGAAATACTGGGAGATTTTAAAGTATACCAGGGGAAAAAACACAAAGCATAAAATGTAAAGCAAGTGATTCAATTCCAGCGAAAGGCCACAGCATGGTAGGAAATATCCTAGCATGTACTTTGAGATTATAAATCATGTTTGACTGCTGGATATTAGATCTGTTTGCTGCTCACCTACAGTACATGTTAAGCCCTTGGCAGAGCACTTGACAAGGAGAGTGGCAGATCAAGAGAACAAGACCTAGAAACACTCTTTCTAAGCAGGGCCACTACACAGTGGTATGATGCAATGATATAATTAATTGGTACCACTCACTCAGAACAACTCACTTTCAGTCCAGGACTGAGGTATCATGTGTGATACCACTGTGCATAGAAAGGATTTCTTACAGACAGTTGGAAAATATATTGGCAGAATGATGCTTGTTCAAAACTCACTGTTCCCTGTTCTCTCTAAACTTCCTCCTCTCATCGGTAGTTATTTCCTTTTTGACTCTGGAAAAGTGAAGCTTAATTTTTTACCTTACTAAAACTGTTATGAGCCTACCTAAACTAAACAAGATATGATGCAAAAAAAGTTTGATTTAGAGAAAAATTCCAAAGATACCCATAACAGATTTAGTTTCGATTATTTTTCTCTTTTGAAAATTTGTATGGACCTTTTATTTGAATGAGTTAGCAACATTTAGCATTTTTAGTCCAAAACCACTTGAGAACAATTCTGATCTAAGCCTTGGAAAAATATTAAGAGCAAAGACAAGGAATGAATTTTTACAGCTAAATACTTTCATATTTAAGAGAAAGTGTGGGGGTTTTTAAATATTTTTTTTAGTGTGAGTAGATAGGACATTTAAAATAATTCCTAAATGAAGGCTCATTAGTCTAAAATAACCCCTGGTAGCTGTGCTATGACTGTCAGTGCTCGTGGCAGTAGCACTGCAGCCCATCTGAGAGGTGCAAACCAGGGAACTGTGGATTTTGATGCTGTTTTTACCACCACAGTAGCTCAGCACTGTCCTACCACGTACCAAGCAGTGCACCCAGAGTAGTTATTTCTTTTCCAGCCCTTTTTCCCCATCAGGGTGGGGGCACTGCCTCTCCCCAGGTACCACCTGGCCCCAGTTCCTGGCAGGTTTTGCAGTGGAGGTGCTGGGCTGAGACCTTTCCTGCTGCCAGCCAGAGCTGCAGCTCCCAGAGCTCTGCAGAGAGCCAAGGGGCAGCTGGGGGCATTCCCCAAACAGCACACACAGAGCTGCCAGGACTGCTGAGATCCTGACAGGCTGGCTTGTCCTGCAGGAGCAGGCAGAGGTTTGAGCTGTGGTATGTAGACTACCTCCAAATAAAGTCCTGGATGGGCAAGCCAGGTCCCAGGATGGTTAGAAATGCTCCAAGAAATCCAGCCACAACAGAAAAGCCACAGTTCCTACAGCACAGCCACAAGGACTCAGCAGTTCATGTCCCTTTCTGACCATTCCCAGTTGGACATGTAAGTGCTTTGCACACAGGCTTGGGTGGTTTTGCTGCAGTTCAGTCCATTGTAAAAGCCACGTACTAAACCTGTGCTTCAGTGACCATTCAGCATTTCAATCTCTCTTCCTCGATATTATTGCAACAGTAACCTTGCCACTTCCAAATGTAGACACTGGCTCTTCCAAAAGCCTTTCAGTCCCCTCTGGGCACCCAGCAGCACAAGGCTCAGAGGAATATGCTCTGGGGTGAGGCTGGTTCTTAGTGAAACTGTGTCACCCCAGCAATGTCAGTGCTGAACTTTCTACCCTCTGGGCAGGGAACTGACCCCATGAGCCTTCCCTTGCACATTCCTCACCAAATCACAATCCTTGGAGCCTCTCCCTGATGGCTGCAGGATCCAGCTCAGAGCCAGCCATGAAGAGTCTCTCCCCCAATTAAATCCCGTTGTTTACCTGTGTCATTCCCTATGCAGAAACTCCTACCAGGCAGTCCCAAGGCACAGATCTCTTAGAAGAGTGCTAATGGGAGGGAGCAGCATCCTTAGGCCTCTAAGGGAAAAGGAAGTGAAAAGAAGGAAGCTATCCCAGTGTGCTTACTGTCAACACCTCTGCTTGCAGTCTCCCATACCTCCCGCCAAGTATTCCAGGAAAAGCTGTTCTGGTTAAACCAGAGCATGGAAGTTGTGTTACCCTCTTTGATATTCCTTTTGTCTCTGGAGGAACAGTGCTGCTCATTGCACTGAGGGCAGGAGAGAGGAGGTGCTGCCTCTCCATTAGCTGGGATCTTCCCCAGGAGAAGGAAAACCCCGGGCTCAGGTACAGGGACACATGTACAGCACTAATGGATGAACCTCAGGACAACACTGAAATCCCTGTGTCAAGCACTGTCTTACCAGTGATTATAGGTCTGTTGGACAACAAGGAATAACTAATCTCTTTAATTAAAGTAACAAAGATTAAATCCTCTTTCACGGCCACACACGCTTTGACAGAGTGGAATCCCTTTCTTGGCAATGAGAGAAATTACTGGTGGTGAGTCAAATCACCCTCTTCCAAGCAACCACCTAGATTTTGGTATAAGCAAATGATGTTTTACGCATTTAATGACTACATTTACTATCTAATTATAGCACTTTTCTGATTTAAAAAAAAAAATAAAATAGTTCTTTGACTATTCATTAGTTGTTACAATTATCACAAAGTCCCAGCTGAGAGGTACCAAGCACTGTCTGTGTAGTGCAGCTTAACAGCCTTTGCAAAACCATTCAGTGTGGGTGCTAATTATAACACAAAATGGTAAGTGGAAAATAGAATAGAGGCGAGACAGCTTAGCAAGACTAGATGGTTGTTTAATGAGATACAATCTTGCTGTCTGATTGTCTTGACAAAGAAAGTGTGGGTCTGTTATGGTGCTACACAGGAAATCCTCAAGAAAGTAGAGAAGAAAAACAAAAGAGGACTGAACAGAGCAGGAGAAGGAGAACCATAAAGTGCAAAGGCACTGATCTGGGGGAGATGCTGGAGGCTTGTGCCAAAATGGAAATGCTGGAGCTGGAGGAAAGAATCTCCAGAGCTGGTCTCAGGATCATTGTTATTCAATATATTCATTGGATACTGGCTAAGACAGGAAGAACAGGCTGGAAATAGCTGTGGTTGATACAAACAGGTAGAATGAAGCACTGTACAAGAGGTATCTGATAACCTTCAGGCCTGGGGTAACAGAAAGCAGATAAAAATCAAAGTTTCAAAGTGCCAAGTGAGAGTAAGAGATCAGTAGCAAAAAAAGTCCAATACACTCTGGGACCTTGTTAAATAAAACAGCAGGAGAGGAGAGAATTGCAGGCATATCCATAGATCATAGCTCAGTTAGGTGTCACTGCTATGATTTGATAGTGGAAGAAGGCAAATGCAATCCTCTGATGTACCAGAAGTGTTTCTCAGAGAGCAGACATTAATGCCATGGTACAAAGCATCAGTTAGTCTTTACTGGAGGGGTAAAGCATCGTCCTTGTTCAACAGGGATTTATTCAGCCTTGAATAGGGGCTATAATGACACATGGGAATCAATGAAAGGAAAAAATAGTATGTCAGGAAAGGGCAAAGGAGGTTTGTTTGAATGCAAGAAGAGTTTGAGAGGGGATGCAGTTGTACAACACGTGAAAGAAGAAATAGAGCTGTTGAAATGTCTCAGGAACAGTGTGGCAGCAGGAGCAGGGCAGTGATTCTGCCCCTGGACTCGGTGCTGGTGAGGCCACCCCTGGAGTGCTGTGTCCAGTTCTGGGCCCTCAGCTCAGGAAGGACATGGAGGGGCTGGAGCAGGTCCAGAGGAGAGCAATGAGGCTGGGGAAGGGACTGGAGCACAAGTCCTGTGAGGAGAGGCTGAGGGAGCTGGGGGGGCTCAGCCTGGAGAAGAGGAGGCTCAGGGGAGAGCTCATCACTCTCTACAACTCCCTGACAGGAGGTTGTAGCCAGCTGGGGTTGGTCTCTCCTCCCAGGAACCAGCAGTAGGACAAGAGGGCACGGTCTTGAGCTGTGCCAGGAGAGGTTTAGGTTGAACATCAGGAAGAAATTCTTTACAGAGAGAGTGCTCAGACACTGGAATGGGCTGCCCAGGGAGAGGGTGGAGTCACCGTCCTGAGCCTGGATGTGGCATCAGTGCCATGGTCCAGTTGACAAGGTGGTGTTGGATCAAAGATTGGACTTGATGATCTCAGGGGTCTTTTCCAACCTAGTTGATCCTGTGATTCTGTGAAATGTTTGTGTAAGTAAACTTAGACCTAAATTATTTGTGACTCCCTTGTGGTTGGAAATTCAGAAGCAATGTTGCAGGATGAGCGACCGTAGCAGCTCACACTTATCTAAACCTGGGCTGTCGGCATTTCCTCTCCCCCCCTCTGCAGCCTGTGACATGCCAGTGGCATGTGCTGCTCAGACCACAGCCAGATCTGCTGCCTGGGAGGCCTGGTTTAGATTTTGGATCCTTTGGTTTCTGAAACAGGGCTTCCACATTCTTCAGGAACACATAGCGAGGACAATAAAGCGAATTTTGAGATGGATCCCCCTCCAAAATGAAGGTAGATTAAATGAGTGCCTGTGGTAGGAAGTCCTTTTTAGCCCTGTGTTTAGCTGGAGCCAAATCTCTCTCCAAGGGCTAGCCAGAGGGGCAACACCCAGATGAATCTGGCAGGCAGGAGCTGGTGCCTCTGCCGGAGGAGATTCCAGCTCTCCTTCGGAGGCAGCTGCAGTGGCTCCATTTATAACAACCTCAACTCTTGCTCCTGTTAGCAGGCAAGGGACAGAAAGCAAAACTGTGGAGTGAGGTGCTGGCTGTTTTGAATATGGCATTGCTTCTTCCCCTGGCATTTCTGGGCTTAGAGCAGGATGTCCAGAAGGCCGGGTCGGGTCCATTAGGTGGTTTTGTCAGGCCCTGGGAGGGTCATGCTCAGCAGGCTGACCCCCAGCACACTGCTGTGTTTGTGGGGGTGGCTCTGGGTTGATAACGAGCTGGTGCTGCATTCTGTGGTTAGAGAACTTAGTGAGTTGTACAGAATTTGCCATCCTGTCACTATAACAACTGTGCCAGTTTAAAAGAGCTGGGGGAGACACCAACTGAGTTTTAGCATTTGCTGAAAAAAGAGATGTTGAACAGAAAGAGCAGAGGAACTTCACAGAGTGGTTATTGCTCTCCCTTTGCTGCCTGTGGCAGTGGCTGACTGCTGGGCTGATACCAACCCATATGATGTTTTCATTTACCTCTGGGCAGCATTTCTGGGACAAGGAAGCTGTGTACTCAGCTATGGGAGGTAGCTAATTGCATCTGGAAATATACAATCAAAATGCTGGGACTGTGAGCTGGTTGTGGAGCATCTGAGCAGAGTTTCTGCCAGGCAGAGGGAGCCATTTATAAGAATGTTATTTTTTTTTTACAGCAGTGATGCCTTCTGCCATTGGAATGTTCTCAAAAAAAAGAGAGGGGGGGGAAGTGATGAGTCCATTGCCAGGATATTATCAAGAACCTCTCCTATGTTCCTCTGTGAATGGCAAAGCTTGCTGCTTCTCATTTATTCCACAGCAGGATCCCTCCCTGGGATGTATGTGTGTAACTTGCCCTTGGAAACATTAGGAAAACTAATGTTTTGGGTTTGAGATCCTGTTTCTTAAGGGGTGATCCTATCATTGTCCTGTGGTTGCAACAATGATAACAGTGGGTCCATTGCACCCTCTCCATATGCTTTTATCTACATCATTATCTCTCCTGGCTCTGGTAGAGCCATTTGTCTGTCTCCTCTGGACCATTATCCAACTGTCTTTCCTTTCTCCCCTCTGCTCCTGATAAGAATGTCCATTAGGGAAGAAGGAATTACTGCTGTCAAGAAACTGTAGCACTGGAAATGTTACTACAACCTGTAGGTTTACAGAGATTATCTGCAGAAATTTATCCTGGCTCTTGAAGAAGCAAAAAAACCCCCCACTCCCAGGTCTGCAAATCTCCACAGAAGCCCCAGGGCCAGGTGAGCAGCACCAAGGCTGCCATCAACCAGCACCATCCATCCTCAGTGTCCCCCTGTCCTCTCCAGTCCCAGCAAGAGGGAAGCAAAGCTCAAGTGCCCAACAGTTGCTTGCCAGAGGATCTTTTCCAAGTCCCAAAACTTAAGCAGCTACCTTCTTCACAGTCATGGTGGAAAGCAATAAAGTAACCCATTTGTTAAATGATAACTACCTAGGGGACAGTGGATGGATGTATAAACTGCATTCAGTTCATATATAAGCATTTGTATTGTAGATAAAGTGCTTGAGGGAAGGAACACACTCATTCCCTTTATGGTTACACAGCCTGTGATTTTGCCATAATGCTGTAACATAAAGCTCAGGCAACATTCAGCACTGCATTTTCAACAACATTATCACTCTGGACTGCTTAACTGAGGCACTCTAAGGAAATATGGCTTGTCCCAGTCCTCTTGTGAGGCAGAAGGAGGACCAGGAGCACAGGAGAAATTCTTTCTCCCTGTGTTACAAATCCTCATCTGAACACACTCCACTGGCTGGGAGGCACAGTCACCACCCCACGGATCGATACTTGTACTGAGTTGTCTCTGACTATTCTTTTCAGAAAACATATGGTAAGAGGAGCTGTTGTTCTTAACAGCTACAATACATCTCTGCTCTGCAGGGGTTCCACACCCAAGGCTAAACATGACTTCCCCAAAAAGACAGCTAGTGCCACTTTCCACACAGCAAGGCTTGTGACCCACTTCACAAATCTTTTTTCAGTGTTAAAAAATAAAGTTGATTTGATAAAAACTTTTACAGATTTCCACTTTGGAGAAAGCTCACCCCTACCTGTGCCCTTAGCCCTGGGCTAATCTAAAGGTCCATTTGGATTTTCCAGAAATTTGCTCCATATGACAGACAGTCAGTATCTGTTAAACCTGCAAACTGCTGTGCCCAAATCAGCTCAACTCTTTTCCTTTCTGTCCCCAGTGCAAGGAATTCACCTTCCACACTGGCTACGAGGTGCTCGTACAGCGCCTGCTGGAGGGGAAGAAGATGTGCAAAGATGTGGAGGATTTGCTCAAGCAGAGGTATGAAAAACAGAGTGAAAAAATGTGAACAGGCTCCTTTTTCTTTCCTCTTTGGCGTCTGGAAAGGAATGGTAGCCTGGTTCTGATTAGGTAGTGATACGAGTTTACATAGAAAAGCCTGATTGAAACCCCAGCCTTGTGATGTGCCTTGTGAAGGTACATAACAAATAGAAATCTCCCAGATTTGAGAAGGGAAGAGGAGGTTGAAGGAGCCAGAAACCCAGAGTCATTGTCACTCCCGATCCCCCGGCAGCACACACATCCACAAATGGCATTTCTAAGTTTCCCCTTTTACAGGAAAAAATGACTTGCACATTTCTGTTTCTCTTTGAATGTGCTATTGCCACAAGCACTGTTTCAGTTTCCTGCCACTACCAAAAATGAGCCATTTTTCAAATACAGAGCTACATAAAATGCTGCCTAAAGCCTTCCCCAGACACCCAAGCCAGCCCACATCATTTGCCAACCTTACCAGGCTTTGAGTAACAATGCTGTAGTTTGTGTCCCTCCTCACCTGCTTCTTGTGGTGCTGCTCAGCAGCAGCTACGGACAGCTGACAATTTTGTGGGTGAGAAAACATATTACACTGCTGCCCGGGCTCCTTTGCCATTCATTTCTGTACTTCTGACTTAGGAAAATAAATCTGAAATTTGGTTCTGTTCTTAAGTGGCTTCAAAACAGTTTCAACGTGCAGCATGAGGCACACACATGCTCAGGCATGGCATGCAGGAAAGGCCACACAGTATGGACTATATACCCAGCAGCTCATCTCAGCAGTGTCTCCTTAGGAATATTGCTCTGCCTTCCTCAGTCACAGCCTGCTTTTTCTCCCTGTGCTGTCCCCATGTAGTTTTTTTGGTTCAGGGTTTTTTTCTGAAGGCTGTTTTTCAAGCCCTGGCACTTTCAAGGGGTGTGAGCTCTAAGACTGACAGGTGAGTGTTTCACAGCTTGTGAAGAGTCTCCCTTCGAAACCTGAAGCTATTTGAATTGCTTTTCTTGACCACCAGTGGAAGCCTTTTATACTGGTGCACATCACAGTCCTCAAGTCACATCTGCCTGATGGCAGCTTAGCTGCAAATGTTTAAAATAGCTCCTCTGTGCCTCATAACTTACAGGGATCAGAACTACACTGCAGGCTTCAGGCAGTGGAATTCTGCATTGGATGCTGCACGTGCTCGTGTTTCTTTCCAAAACATTACAGGAGCTTCTACAATTTGCAGGATAAGGTTTTTCCTGGTTTTTGTGGTGGACTTTCCACAAAGAAGTAAAAAATACATGTACAGTCATTTTGCAAATCATAGAATCAGCCAGATTGGAAGGGACCTCTGAGATCATCAAGTCCAACCCTTGATGTTTCCATGAGATTTTTTACACCCCCAAAACATTCCAGTGAGTGTGTGTATGTGTGTGTATGTGTGTGTATGTGCATGTTGAGGGAGGAGGGAAAGGAGAAGTGGGCACTGAGTTAAGGAGAAAGGTATGATTTCCAGTTTATTTCTGCTGGACATTTGTTTCAGCCTGTCCTCACGTCATTCATGGGAATGACCTGGGAGCAGATCAAAGGATGGGATGAATCTCTGTTCCTAGAGGCTGCCCATACCACTGGCTTCATGCTGGAATTTCAGCAAGGACTCCTGCAGCAGCTGCCCCGAGTCCTGAAACCAGCTGCCCTGGCCACACTAACATGGGATCAGTTTTCCACCCACAAATCCCCCTGCCTGGCCTCTGGAGAAGGGACTAGGTGGTGTGGGAGTGAGAAGGCAGCTGTATTCCAGAACAAAAGCCTGGATTTAAAACACAAAATACATTCCAGCTCTGGATGGCTGCAGGGAAACCCAGAAGCTGTGTGTAAGTGTACCTAAAAGTGGGAAAGGCAGCACCAAGATGTGAAGAGATGGTGTCAGCCTCCTGCCAAATTCCTCTGGCTCTGGGATAGTCCAGTCCTGTGCCTGGGGTTTCAGGAATTTTTGACCCAAGGGTTTTACAGGAGCTGGGACTGGCTTAAGAGCTGGCCATGCTTTTTTCCCATCATATATTGTTTACTGAGCAAACAAACTGGGACTGCAGCACTGGAGTCATTCTCATTCCTGTATAGGCACTGGCATTAAGCAAAGTCTCTGACATAAAAGTGTTTCTCGTTACTAAGATCAGAAGAAAATGAATCTATTCTGCATTGTTATGTGTCTCTGGAGTATATTTCCATTTTGATGACATTTCATTCATCTAACATGACAATGAACTGGTGTGGCCTGCCCCTGCAGTTTGCACCCTGTTCCTCTAGAAGGAATCCCAAAGCAGTGATGGAGGAACACCCCACTAAAACACAGCAATTCCTAGTGTGGGAGAAGAGCAATTAACTGAGGGCACATGCAATGTTAGAGACAAGAGAGCCAAGGACAGAGGCCAGGAACACCCTCCACTCCGGGCTGTGGTGACTGTGGGTTGCTGGTCCACCAGCCTGACTGATCTCCTTGGACTGGGGGAAAATCATCCCTCCCCCAAATGCTAGCACCAGGCTATCTGTTCATTATTAATTACTGACCATTCAGTAGTTTTTAGCAGTTACTCAAAGACTGAAAACTTGGTTCCGCCCTGGTCTTACACCCAGGAGGAAGGAAGTAACATATTTAGTACAAATACTTCTTCTGAACAGAAAATAAAAATGTCCTCCAGAGCTGGGGGAGGGGAAAAGAGAAAAGAAAATATTTGTATTTCTTTATTAACCATAGAAACAGAACCACTGTCCTGAGTCACCAGTTACAGTTCCCCCTTAGGTGAGACACCACATTGTTCTGTCCCTTCCACTGAACTGCCCCGGCCTCACCCAACAACCAGCAAGGCTCCTTCCCCTCCACCTCCACTGCAGCTCTTCAAGCAGCACCTCAGGTTTCTAAATATATTCCTGCTACTCCTGGCTCCCATGTATTCTCAGTCTCTCCTAAAGGGATCCTGTGGAACCTACTCTTTGCTCCCCTCCTAGCTGGTATTTTACTGGGTCGGGTCAGCCATCAGTTTTAGGCTCCTTTTGCAAAGGAGCTCCTGTGTTCTGAGCATCCTCACCTCAGCTCTGTGCACCTCTTGTTCTAACTGACTCCACATTTGGGGGGCAGAGTTGTATGGAGCACTCCATAGTAATCAAACCCACGACAATGGGCTTCATTTCCCCCTCATTTCTTCTGGAAATAGCTTACCCCGAATATTTAAGGGGTTAACTAACAGCACCAGGACTGGAGAAATAAAATAAATTGTGTTCCTCGTGGCTTTGTACCTCAGATACAATTACAAGATTTGTGTAAATGTGATCCTGACACCACTAAGAGGAATTGAGCAAGTTTTTCTTTTAACAGAGCACAAGCAGAAGAGAGATATGGGAAAGAGCTGATTCAAATCGCCCGAAAAGCAGGGGGACAAACAGAAATCAAGTAAGGAACTCTTTCATTATTCATGCAAACAAAATGATTTTGGAAGAGATATCAAACTCCTGTGTTTTGCCTATGAATGGGATCACAAGCTGCTCACTTCAGTGTGTTACACAGCACTTCCCAATGGACAGGAAAAGTGGGGGAACACTATTGTCCTTCACAAAAGGATTCACAAAATCTCTATTTGGAAACTCTCAGTAGGTCCTTTCCTGAGATTTTTTTTCATTTCAAGATTCTTAATGTTTAATATTTGCTTCCAAAGGCAAACTAAGTGATGGGGAAAAAAGGGAAAGGAAACGGTGGTGAAATGTTTAGGATGGTGGCTTGGCAATTCTGGGAAGCTGGTGGACCCTGAGAGACTGTGACAGAACAGGTGTCAAGTGCAAAGACCCCAAAAATCAGTTTCTGCAGCAGGAAAAAATGCTTATCTTAGGAATACAAAATTTAAATCTCTTTGTAGGGACTTAATATGAAATAAATCAATGGAGCTACTGAAATGCACTAAGATGACATATATTTTTCTCTGTCTCCTCCACTACGATCTTAAATCACATATAAATTGTGTTGGGAGGGGAAGATATATGTTGGCATGGAATTTAACTTAATAAACACTGCTGATAAACTGCTGCTATTATTGGTGGCAGCAGCAATAATGAGACATTTTGCCATTATTGTAACAAGTAATAATACAGTAATAAGGTGGCAGAGGATGAAGATGTGAGGTCACAGAAGACAAGCCTGAAAGAGAAGACCTCAATCTAAACACAACCCAGCTCTATTGATCCCTGGGGCCTGCTGCCCTCATCCCTCCCATATCTCATTCCTTAATTGCAGTCTCCTTCCCATGTCCATTCATCACTCTCAGTGCAAGCCTGGTTTCCTGTTCATATTTTATGGGAAAACTTGACCCCAAAGCCGTGTATGGCCACGGCAGGGAAGTGCCAGGGGATCACCTGTGGCACTGACTGTGGGTTTGGTGGGGGTCCATCCAGGCTGACAGGGAAGCTGGGCACTAAGGCTCTCTCCAGAGAATGTGCAAAGCTCTCCCCCTCCCAGGGGTCCATCTCTGCCTTGCCCCCGAGCAGTGCTCAGGGATAACCAGGTTCCTGGGACACAGCTTCTGCCTTCCTGCTGTCTCAGTTCACTGATTTAACCAAAGAAAAAGAAGGAGGAGAAGAAATATTCCAGAATTAAAACATCAGATTAAGGATGGATGGCTTCTTCCCAAACCAAAGATCAGAGTTCCAGGATTAAAGGAAGGCTCCACCTAAACACTTTACTGCCAGTGCAGGGCAGGCAGAGCAAACGTGTTCAGCAACAGCCAGGGTTGGCTGCTCTTCAGTGACTTAGTGGATAATTCATTGATCTAACTTTTCCTAAGAGATTGTGAAAGTTTGATTTAGAGGCAGAGCCAAGTCCCGGAGTTGGGATATGGATCCAAGTTCCCCTCAAGTTGGAGGAAGTTTGGCCTTGGGCCCAGCTCCACTTTGATCTAGCAGTTTAATAGCTTGGCATAGAGGGAAGGCTGAATATACCAACCAAGCATGGTGCAGAGCTGATTTACTGTGTTTCCATAACCCAGCCTGGTCTGGGCAGTGACCAGCTTTGCACTGATGTTTTTGTCAGAGCAAGTGTCTCACTTTAGCTGTCCTGAAGCAGAGAGGATACTTGGCTTTCTCTCATCCAGCATCCTCTGGTCGTTTAAGGAATTACACACATGGACAATGAAGGGCATTTGTCCAGAGCAAAGACTTAAAATCAGAGAAAACTAAAGTCTGTTCAGGGCTGGAACAACTCAAGAAAATGAAATGTTTGGGTTTAATGCTGTTGACACATGTGAAGTTTGTGTTTGTTTATATGACACTGATGACTGGCAGCGGTTCTGCTCCCAAGGTCAGTCCTTCAGGGAGACTTGAGGGAGGGAATCTCTGCACTACCTATAATAAGAAAAGCTTGAAAGGACTATGCTACAACTGTCCCAGTGCATTTTCCCAAGTGCTTCCTCTTTATAGGACTTCCTATTATCACCTAGCACACTGAGTCCTAATTGTAATACAAGTACTTGACAGGCTGAACAGGGCTGTTCACATCTTTAAAAGCAGCTTTGAGTAGCAGTATTTCTCAAATGAAGTCTAATGTATTTGTACCTAAAACTTCCCATTGACAACCACCAGAAACAAAAGCAGCTTCCAGGTTTTTTTGCAGAATGTTTTACAGACCTTCCTGTGCCATGCTATGTATGGCACAGAAGCAGGAATTACTAATTTTAGAACACTCAGTCACTTTCTTTCTAATGCAAAATTATTATCCTCTGGTCTTAAATTCAACCATCTTTTAAACATCTCAGATACTAAGGTTTTCTGTCACCTCTCCTGAGAAATTATTTCACACCCCAGCAGTTCTCGATATCGGGAAGGCACCTGATACTCTTCTGAAAAGTCGATAAAGGGAACACAAAAAATCCATGCACAACAACCACCCAAACCCTTCCAGTACGAGAAAATACCCAGAAGACCTCAACAGGAACAACTGTAATGCCCAGGCTGACACTTCAGCCCAGTCAGGGCAGGCACAACAAGGCACAGAGAACAAGCATGACGAGTAAACACAGGGAGAAGCCCAGGGAATTCCATGGAATGCTGCACGAGGTAGCAGCTATTGCTGCAGAAAACAGTTCTCCCTCAAGCCTCCTCCATATTTTAAAAACTCTTAGTTTTGAATCAAATTAAAGAACAATTTCAACATTTATTCAGGCTTGTCCCTTCTCCCCCAGAATTTTGCCTTGGAGTGAATTGCTGAACTCAGCTTAAAGTATAAATAGAGTCAACTGCCCTGTTTTATCTAGTGAAAGACACAGATGAAGAAATAAGCTGCTGACTCAAAAGGAGGATATTAGGGAAGGGTCACTGGAATGTGACAACTCTGGGACCACTTTCCATTGCTTTGAGGAAGCTGTAGGTGACAGCAGTCATCAGGATCCCATCTCATGTGCTGTCCAGGGCTGTTCCCTCACCATCCTTGCAGCTCCTGTGATGGAGAGCTGACCCCTGAGGGCCCAGCACTGCTCGTGCCTGGCAGGGACAGCTGCAGCCCAGGACACTCCACTGCATCAGCAGGGATACAACACCATGACCCAGGAAAAGACCCTCACGTTGTGTCTCCAGCTGTGCACCAGAAACACGAGGATGGCTTGGACCCGAGAGCCAGCAGGGAACAGGGTTGTAGCTCTGCCCTGGAGGTGGGACTGAGTTCAGGGAGGCCCTCGCTGTGCCTGTCACAGCAGTGTCACAACTGGCCGTGGGGAGCCCACAGGTTTCTAACAGAAGGTTTCCAACAGCTCTCACACCAGCGAGGCAGACACGCTGCAGTGAGGGAGACGTCCTGCAACCGCTTTTTATCCGATTTCTCATTTTTAAAAAAAGCCAAGAAGGGCTTTCCAAAAGAAGCTGGTGCTGGTTACCGTGGACGTAGCAAACAAACACTCCAGCTTCCAGCTCAAGAAATAAAAGTTCCCTCTAAGTGCTGTCTAACAGCCAAAAGACACCATCATTCAATAGTCCAGCCTGACTCAGGCAGATTGAGGCGTTCTGGCTGCTTGCCCTTGCCTCAAGCACTGCAGCTGGTACAACCTCCCGGCTCCAGGGGAGGTAGAGATCCTCTTCCCAAGCCATGGCACAGCCCTAACTCAGCAGTTCCTTGGCAAGTTCATTCTAATGCACAGCAGGCCCACACACTTGATTCTAAGTGCAAGACTGCAAGACAGGTCACGCAGGCTCACACTAATCCCTTCAGCTTAATATTCTGTCTCCAGCACTGGATCCCGAGGGAAGAGTAAAAGAAGAGGGCAAGGATATGAAAATATGTCTTCTAAATCATCTCCTAACCTCAGCAATTGGCAGTGCAGGGGCTGCCACAGCAGCAGCAGCTTTGTACAGAGCAGCCCCCAGTGGAGTTTTCTTCCTTTTCTTGTTTGAAACCCCGAAACCTTTTAGCATCCACTGAGTCTTAAGGCAAAGCAATTTGCTCCTGTTGTCCCACTTTTTAAATTAAAAAAATTAAATCTGCATCACCATTTCACAGTCTCTAATCATAAGAGAAATTGTGAGAAGGGTTATTACAAACCTACAGCCGTGCTTTCTTGGCAAATGACAGCTTATACCCATCTCCAGGGGGCAGAGAGGGAACTACATGTTCTGAAGTTGAAACTGCAGTATGGCTGTGCACTCTCCATATTCCGAGGTGCACACATGGGAGAGGATGTACAGAAACTGGGCATTTTCAGCTGAGTTACAAACTGAGATCAAGTTTCCAAGTGTTTGCTGGTAGTGTACACTGTGGTGGTGCCTCACACACCATTTAGATGATTCTCAGCAGAGCTCGTGCCTTTGAGAGGAAGCACCTTTCTGGCTGCAAGGTGACTGGGAATTTCCATGCAGTGGCTTTGGGCAACTCTTCAGCACAGCAACATGAAAACAGAATATGCTACAGAGCCCAGTTTGCAGCCAAAGCAGAGCCTCTGGGAACTCTGTTCTTGGGTAAAATCACTGATGTAAACACGCAGTAGCTGGTTATATTCTGCCTAGTCTGACAACATCTATTTTTGTCATTTGCTCTGCTTGTCTCCTCTCATGTATATGATTCCCTACATTTTCTGTCCCTCTTTTCCACTACCATCTCCTTCAGACCTCGAGAAAGGGTAGTTCCTTCAAGCCTATGTCTGCTGTGCCTTTCTCTGCAATCCCTGAAATAGAACATTGCAGTGAGTGTGAGGTGAGGGCAACTGTAACCAAATGCCAATTGCTGCTTCCTGTGTATAAAAATAGTGCATCTGTCACTTAATATACAGAATCCTCTGTATTAATCCACACAAAGCAGGCATTTTTGAACTGCAGCTAAAAGTCAGTTTGGAAGGTCACATCCTTCCATGGTTGGTTATTCTCTACTCAAATGTTCTGAACCCACACAGAATTTATACACTCGTTCTTTGAACTTTCAGGACTCTGCAAAATGGACCTAAGCCTCTGCTCAGTTCCCATTCAAGTCAACCTAAATAAGCTCTCTGGTGATCAGGACAGGCATTTTTGAGCAGTGCTACTCTCTTTCTGAAGAGACATGAGGAAATGTAGTTTTATTTTAAAGGTACCAAAGTTGTTTTGATTGTTTAAGCCCTTGATTTGAATGGCGTGGTTCATTCTGGAGTCACAATTTGCTGTCTGTGGGCACAGATTAATGGGTAGGAGAAGGCACATGGAGCTGTCATCCTGTTTGCTGCCCTCCCTCTTCACTTCTCTTTTGCAATGCAGTCACAGGCCCAGGTGCAAATTGTTTGAGACCAGACAATTCTGGACTTGTTTCACCACACCACGACTGGGCTGCACAGAAAGAATTCTTGGTAAAACCCCACTGGGACTACCCTGTGTGGCAGGAGGAAAGGCAGATGTCAATTGTGGTCCCAGAGGGGACTGTCACTGGGGTGGTTTCACAACTGTGTGACTGGGATCTGAGTTCCCAGGGGCAGAGGGTGAACAGGACTGCTGGGAAGTGCTCTGGAGACTTCATCTGGCAGAGACTTCTCTCAAATTCAGAAAGGATATTTTTAAAAATTACAATAAGAACAGAACATTGTAGATCACGCTGATGTGAAAATAGAAACCTGCCAGAAAGGAAGGTGGGGTTATTTCGCACTTCTATTCACCAAGCAAAGGTAGAAAACAAAGAAAATTAAGAAAGATGTGGTTTTACGGTTAGAAGAGCCTGTGTTACCTTCCTGTGTACGAGATATAAAAGGACTCTAAATTACTCAGTTAGCCCAGCCTCTAAAGGCAAAGTACTGGAAAAAAAGGCCCAAACTATCAAGCTCAAAGTTGAAAAAAAATAAACAAACCCATAAAAGCGAGGTGTGAGAGTGTACATAGTGAGTACAGCAGTCACCTCAGCACTGCCACTGACAGGGCTCTGCCAACTGCACCCCTGGGGCCACGAAATTCAGCTCGGGATGGCTGTGGAGCAAAGGGAACCAGAGCCCTCCCTACAGGGCACTTCCCGGTGGTGCTCATGTCACACAGGGCTGCCCAGCACAGCCTGTTCTCCAGCGAGAGCCCAGCTCTTCAGCAAAAACAAGCTCCAAAACAAAGAGGGAGAAAGCAAAAAACCCCCAAACCAACCCGATAAGATTATTGTAGCCACTAGATGGCAAAAACTACCCGAAGTTGCTGCAGTGGCTGGTGCACAGGCTCTGTCTGTTCCCTGTTATTCCAGGTTCAGGCAATCCTGTTTTCACCCGAAATTCATTTTGACAAATCCAGTTTTTAAATGTACAACGGGAAGTCGTTTAACAGACATGCCCAGTAAATTTGTTGTCCAACCTTATTTTCAAGGAGACATCTGCAGAAGCCTCCATCTAGGGGTGCCCAAAGGGAAGGCTGGAGCTCTGTGTTTAGCTGGAGTGGTTTAACAGTCTTCCAGAATTTACACGGAATTTTCAGAAGCAAGCAATAAAAAAAAAAAAAAAATTAGAAAAAAAGGCAAATGGCAAATTTTCAGTTTTGCTTGAATTGTTTTCAACTGCAGGTTTTCTAATTTTCTAATTTAGCCGTAGAACAAACAAACAAAAAATCCAATTACTGCCAGAATGTTAAGCAGCATCATATACTGAGGGTAAAACACTTCAGAGTGTCCATGAGAGTGAGACATTCTCACTCTGGATGCCTCAGGGTAAAGCCTGTATCAATCCCATTAGAGAGCCAAAGCCACCCAAGGCAATAGCTAATAGGTGCTGTTAATAGGTACATCCAAACCAGCACAGACAGAATTAAAACCCACTTGTACATCAGCTACAGGAGTTGCTTCCACTAAACCCTGTGAAGCACTGAAATATTTCACTGATATAATCAGAGCATCCCTCTGCAATGAGCAGCTAATCTATGGCACTGCTGCTGCAGCCCAGGGGTCATAAAGGGAGTCCTGATGGATCCACAGGTCAGAATTTGATTTATTTGTTCTCTCCCACATGCATAACTTGGCACCATGACATATTTTCTACCCCCTTAAGCCCCATAAGGATGTGGGGTCCAATTCGCTGATTTTAGAAAATTATTATAGAAATAAGGAAGGAAATGGCTTAAGGCTGTTCCAACCCACTGATGGCCTGTGGCCTTGCTCCAGTCAGCAGCTGGGGAATTGGCTGGACAAATCCTTCACACAAGGAAGAAAAGGCCAGGGATTTCTGAAAAGGCCATTAGAGACCATGCAAGGGACAAATTGGTCTCTCTTTGCCAGCTGCATTATTATACCAGAGACCCCCTCAGCCTCACAGAGAGCCAGCACAAAGGAGAACAGCTCCGTGGATGGCTTATCATCATGAGCTGCTCTGGTAGCTCAGGTGCCTGGAAACCAAAAGAGCAGCAAATTGCTTTTCTCCTTGATATATACTGAGAAAGTGCCATTTTTCAGTATCCACTATAGCAATTTTGCCAGTTTTTGCATAACTCGAGTCACCAACAGCAAAGGAAAAAGATCTCTGGGAACAATAGATCAACACAGAGTGCAAACAGTATGTGCAGTTTGCAAGTGTTCTCTGTTTTTTAAGTTCCAGTATTTACACATTTCAGGCATGAAGTTGTTTGCACATTCCCCCCCTCCTATTGGAAATTACACACTAAAAAAGTAAATTTTATTCCTTGTATATTTTTAATTTTTCAAAATAATTCATTAGAGCGTTTAGGTGAGAAAAAGTTATCTCTGCTGCTGATATTCAACTTGTCTTTAAATGTCAAGCTTTTAATTAGCTGGAAAGAATACACTTTGTTTCTTTTCTGGTGTAACAACTTAGTTTCCATCCAAATTTCACACCAGAATATTTTTTTTTTCAAAATGAACCTTCAAATGTTTAAGTATTGTTAGGAAAATAGTTAAAAATACTCAATCTAACATGTTCTTCCTGACTTATCTCAGGAGATTGACCACAACCAATCTAGCTGAAATCTGAAAAAAAATCCAACAGCCCTTCTTTTCTGGCTGAAAGTCTTTTCCTTATATTTCTACTTAGATCTGGAAGTGGATTTCAAGGCAGTTGGTGCTGAGGACAGGCCCAGCCTTTGCCCTTGCCCATGCATTTTTCTTATGGCTGGCAAGGCAGTCTCAGTGCTGGGAGAGCAAGCTTTGATTAGGGAACAGATGTCCAGCCTAAATTAACACAGGGCAATTAGGATCTTTCATGTGCCTCTTAAGGCTCCCAAAATGGCCCGAGAGATGCAGATTTCCCTGCTCATCTGTGGTCACACATGGCTGGGAAGGGATATGGATCCTCCCCTGGACTCTCCTGGTGAAGGCTCCAGCCAGGCTCTTCACCACCCAGCTTTCCCCCTGGGGCAGACCAGAGCTCTGTGGAGAGCCCAGAACTGCTCCCTTCAGGGAACAAGGCACTCTGGGGCGTGAAGAGATGATTTCTAAACCCGACAAACCTCCAAATCACACCACAGCCCTGGCCTGCGTGTCTGCAAACGCTCTGCGGGCCTGCAAATTCAGAGCTAGAGGAATTTATTAAGTCGAAAATGCCTTTCACAGACCTTTTGCTCTCCCACCACATCTATGCTGGTATCTCTGGTGCCTTCTCGAAGTGGACTCTGGCTAGCCAAAAGACAGAACGCCAGGCAGCCTGTGGCTCCTTTTTCACGCCCTTCTGCCACCCCAGCACCCAGCGATGTGAGCCCATCGGGAGGAGCTGCCTGCTCCTCTCCGTGCATCATTTATTCACGCCGTGCCTTCGGGATGTCGAAACGCCCGGGAGCATGGGGCTTTCCGAGCCTCTGAGGCTCGGCACCGCCTGTATTGTGGGGGAGAGAAGCGGAGGAGCCACAGCGGGGGTGCTCGGACAGCTGCGGCGGGAATGCTGCAGCCGGGGCCGGGGATGCTGGCAGCCGGGCGGGGATGCTGGCAGCGGGGCCGGGGATGCTGCAGCCGGGGCCGGGATGCTGCAGCCGGAGCGGGGAGGAACCGGCCGGGGCTGCATCCCGCGCCGAGCGGGGACCGGTCCTACCCTTCACATCACCGCTCCAAACCCCAATTCCCCTCGGCCCACTGCATTTCCTGCCGCTGACTCGGATCTACTGCCAAGGGGCGAGAGGGGAATGGCTGTTAACATCCGCGGTCACAAACACAGTGGGATTCAAAAGGAGGGTGCCCAGAAGGAGCAGTGCCATTCCTTGCTTCATGGAGCATTTTACTGCGGTTCCTGACAGTAACACACTGATGCTCTTTGGCGTGGTCGACTTCTAATAAGAGACTATTGAGGGGTTTTATCTCTATGTGGATCTCTGAGATTCTGAGGGAAGGTTTTTCCCCTAGATTCACAATCCACCCCTAGAAGCCAATACTAACAAAGTGCCTTGTTTCTGCCCCACAGCACACTGAAGGCAGCATTCGAGATGCTCAAGCAACGTAAGTATTTACATCTTCCCTTCTGACCTGGGAAACATGGGCACCCAACGTGTTCATTCCCTCCTTCATCCTCTTCCCCCCTCTATTCCCAGCTTTTCTATCCCAGTCTGTAGTGTGGAAGGAAAGAATGCTCACTGTGCATTCTCCAAGCCTGGGCACCCAATCCACTTGCTGGTGGTAAAGAAAATGGCTTGTTCCTTGACTAAGTTGTATCTGGATCAAGTCACAAATATGAGCTCTATTCCCTCTTCCACAAACTAGTGACACCAAACCAGCACCTTTCTAAATGTGCCCAAGACTCAAAACACAAAATGCAGCACCACTGTAGCCAGTGGGACACTGGACCTGGCCACTGGCACCTGCTGTTTAGCCCAAAACACCCTCTTGAGAAGCAGCTGGTGAACTGAGGTGTTTGTAGAGCCTGGATAGGGGAGCTCAGCATTTCTGGAAAATGTGGGATTCCATTTCAGAGGCACCAAAGCTGACAAATGCAGAGAATTTCCCAGCCATTTCAAACAGCATCAGCCAGGTGCTGTGAAATTCAATCCATCCTTGCTGACCCTTGGGAATTCTCAGTGTGCAGCCTCGTCTAATGACTGGGCGCCACTGGCAAGCAGCTCTCAAAGCAGTGACACTCCAGCAGACATGGGGTCAAGGTGGAGGTCAGAGCTCTCTCCCTCCCTCTGCAGCACTAAACCTGATCTCCAGCCCCAGAGGAAGGGGATACATGGGGTAAATGGGATAAATGGGGCCAGGAAGAAATGCAGCTGGCTCTGCTCTAGCCCAGGCTGCTCCGAGTGCTGCTCCAGTTGTGCAGGGAGGGCTCTTGCCCCTGCACTGTGCAGACCTGCAATAAGCATCATTCAGGTTGGGTGAACCCTCAGCAATAGCAGTGCCTGCAGAAAGACAGGAAGACCTTTCTTAAGGCCACCCTGTTCATAACAAGTCACACGGGGCAGCCACATGGCAGAAACATCTCCTAAAAAGTCTGACTTTGTATTTAAAGGATTTCCACTGACTGTACATGAATTCTGATTTGCCTTAGAAATTGAAAGTGTTGGAAACTCTCATATCCAACTGGCAGTAATGCTGAAGGATGAACTGAAAGGAATAGAGGAATTCCGAGAAAGACAGAAGGAGCAAAGAAAAAAGGTGAGGAACTAAAGAAATGTTGAAACAAATTGGGTAAATGGTCCATGCTGATGACCTGTCTCCAGCCACAGGCTGGAATTCTGCAAAAGATGATAAAGCATTCCCAGTGTGCCCTGTTCACTCTATAGACCAGACTGTGGAACAAAAATATCTTTCTGATCCCAGCTGGAAATAAAGTAGTGCTCTGAACGCAGGAGCCAGAGGCTTTAGTCCCTTTTACTCTCTCTGGTGTAACTGCAGATACTGTTATTGTTATTCCTGTAAGAACTTAATCCTTCCTTTTCTCTTTTTGATACCCTTGCTAATGGGTTTCTTTGCTCTGATCCTGCATGATCTCCAACATGCACTAAATAAAGAGGTAACAGCAACATTTAAAAACATAAAAGCAAACGAATATCATGCTTAATGCAACACCAATATATGCTGAATTACAAATACATGGAATAAGTAGCATCTAGTTGATGTCATCTAATAAAAATTTGAGTGTATTTAAGGCCATTTCATGCCCTGTGATCTTATCAAGGTCTAAGTCCCTTGAAAAACAGCTCTCAGTAGAGACAACAGTGGTCACTCTCACACTTCTGTGGTGTTGAAGACCAAGATGGGAGAGTCACTTAACCCTGACAACACTGAGTGATGGAGGAATAAAATGAAATATTCAGTTCTTTGCTGATTTGAAACAAATGAAAATGCAGATGACCAGTATCCGATGCCACAAAAATCTTGTGTCTACAAGGCCCTGACACACAGGAACTTGCAATAGCAAAGAACTCTGAATATGAAAGTAGGTGAAACCAGCGCTACTGCTGAGATTTGGGGTGTGCAGCCATCTGATGAGGCACA
This sequence comes from Manacus vitellinus, assembly GCF_001715985.3. NCBI lineage: Eukaryota > Metazoa > Chordata > Aves > Passeriformes > Pipridae > Manacus > Manacus vitellinus. The sequence goes on along the minus strand of NW_021940637.1, from coordinate 1,054,426 downwards.
CAGGGCATACAAAGAGGGCAGGCACCAGGTTCAGGAGTGTTTGTATCTTCCCTCCCTTGGCCACTAGGATGTGCAGAGGGGCTGTTTCTCCTGTTGAGAACAGCAAGCCTTTATCTCACCTGGGAACACAAAGAAAACAAAGAAAAACTGCTTTGGAATCTTAGAGAAGCTTTTTTCTCTGTCCAGCATGTGGCTGTGAGGAAGCCAGCATTAGATATGCTGGATGGTGTCAGCATTTCTGGTAACCTCCCAAAATGCTGTGATTTGTGTTTTACTGTAGCTGCTCTCAGGACTGTGCCCAGTATGAAACAAGCCTCTGGGCAGCCCTGGAGAGAGTTTTGCTTGAGGAGAATATAAAAATTAAAGGAACCAAAAGTCCCACTGAGGAAACCCATCCCCTGCCAAGTAGGAGAGTATCTCACTGTCACATAAAGCTGGGCATATCACAACTAAAGCCATGGAAGATAATCCAGCACTGTCCTTCCAACACTGACCAGATGACAGCATAGAAATCAAATTGTACTGAGCATAAATTTGGCAGAAGCAATGGAATATAAAAACAGGGATTGCTTGTGTTTAAAATGGACAAGTACCTGTGCTCATGTGTGGGACAGTGGTTTGGTCTGCAGAGATGCAGGATCAAGCTCTGGCACCAGCAAAGGAACTCTGCTGGCAGAGCCCACGGGCACTGTGACTGGGTGTTACACTATTTCATCTCCTTAAGAAAAAAAAAGGAGGAAGAAAATGAAGATCTACATCCTCTCTGCTATTAATGGAAACCACTGAAGCAGAATGATCTTGGATTATTTTTTACCTGGCACTTTGATGCTCTCTGTATCACTTAGAAACCTGCCATTTATAAAAGCAGAGTGAAGTAATTTTCCCCACAGACAGGTGGCTTATAGGGAGGCCCTGACAATGGCTTTCCTAATCCTGCCACTGGAAAGGGAGGGAAGAAGTCCAAAGCAAGGAATGCTGACCTGTGTGTGTTCCTTACAGTACGAGTCTGCCATGGAGCGCGTGCAGAAGAGCAAACTGTCCCACTATAAGAAAACAATGGAGGTAAGCAAGGAGGGCTTGGGCAGGTTTCCTGATGCAAACTGGCTCCAGGATAACCTGTATCACATGTACCTCCATTTAAAGAAAGGTCGAGGCTGTGTGAGTGTGCAGGAGTGTGTGTGTGAGAGAGAGGATGTGATGCCTGCTCTGAGGAGAAAGCCAATCTTCCCTGCTGCATCCACTGAAGAGTCCTCAGAAAGTTAATTAATATGGGATCGATGCCCCAGGTCGAACAGGATTTCATTCTTTCTAGGCAAGAGTACTTACAGGAGTGAATGTAATTTTTCAGTCTGTGTAAATACAACTTTAAAAATGGTAAGGGAATCTCACAAGTAGGAGGAATCCTCTCCAGCTGGACAGCATGCAGGTACAGGAACTGTAGGCAGCTGGTTTTGGTTTCCAGTGGGCAACTGCCTCTAAAGGAAAGTAGTTGCAGACCTGTCAGTGCTACAGCTGGTACTGTACTAACAATTTTTATTGAAATGTGGTTATTTCAAGTGAATCTCTGAGACACAGAGATCTTTTGGTGCAAATAAGGATTTATCTTGCTTGTGAGAACTCCACCACTGGAGCAGTGGGCAAGGAGCACACTGACTTTGGCCACCTGATGCTCCAAGTCACGGTGTAGAAATGACAACTCACCCCACGGGCACCCTGGGAACGGGGGCTCCTAATTTTGTCTCTACACAGTCGCTGGGACCTGATGCCCCAATGGTGGCAGAGCTGCCTGTGTACTCCTGAGCACCCTGGAGGGAGCTGCAGTTGCACAAAGCAGACAATTTCAGGGCTGTGAGAAAAGAACACAATTTATACTCTCAGCCCCTCGCCCCAATTTTTCAGTTCTACTTTTCTATCTCCTGGTGGCATCGTTGGGAGTTTTTTCTGGGCACTGCTTTGCTCCCCCCAGGCTGCAAACCAGCCATTGTGTAGAACATCAGGCTGGAGAGAGCCCAGCCCTGTTCCCTCACGTTTGGTTTCCTTTCCCCCCAGTCCAAGAAGACCTATGAGCAGAAGTGCCGGGAGGCGGACGAGGCAGAGCAGTCCTTCGAACGGACCAGCGCTTCGGGCAACCAAAAGCAAACAGAAAAGGTACCTCAGATGACTGTGCTGTCCCAGAGAGAAAACTGGGGGGTTTACCTTTTCAAGAGAATACAATCAACCAACCCGTTCTGCAGGATGCCAGGGGCTGCTTTCTCTTCTAATTAACCCCTTGGAATCCCCTGGGAAAGAACTAAGTTATCTAATTAATTTATCCCAGGCTATGATCCAATTGCTCTATGAATCCTGAAAGGAAACTGAATGAGATTTTTCTCTGAAATTATTCATTAAAAAAAAAAAAAAGAGAGACAAGTCAGAAGGATGTCATGCATTTAGTTTTGCTTTTTGGTCTCCTACATTCAGTAGGCAGAGAATCTTACATTAAAATGCATATTTTCCCTCAACATCTTCCTCCTTATGGTTAGTTTAATTTCAGCTAAATTTACAGACTCAAAAATAAATCGTTGGAAATTAAGGCACTGCAGTCCTTCCTTGCATCATCTTGATACTTGTAGCTGACAATTCACTAACTTTTAATGGGAACATTTTACAGCGGAACAGATGGAGAAAACAAAATAAATGAACTCCCTTTGGCTCGATAAAAATCAGTGCAGTGTAAGCAAAAAGGATCAAAAATCATCTCAAGGAGTGGGGTGGGTGGGGACTCTAAAACCAGCATCAGAACTGTACATTTTATTTCCAGCATTGACTAATCTCTGATGAACGAACCCCTCCAGTTAAGCTGTAGAGAGGGGATGGAATCCTGGCTCTGCTGCAATTACACCAGAACACTCAGCAGCTTCAATGGCAGCTCAACCTGATACAGCTCCTTTCCCAGAAAGATCCCAGGGTGTTCCCTCCCTGCACATGCCAGCATGTTTGGAATGCACAGAGGCAGCTCACAAGCTGTTTAATTCTGCTCAGCATTCACAGACAGTTTGGGGCAGGAAGCAAGTAAGAATGAAGCTTCTGTTGCCAGCTTACTACACGTTTTCCAACCAGCTGTGAGGAGGAATATGGTCATAGGGACCCCTACCTGAGCCTTGCCTTCAAGGGCAGAGTGGGAGAATGTATTACCCTGATGTCTAGAGCTGTGCATGAACGTGAAACCATCACCATCTGGGCAGGAAGACCTGGGAGTAATGAGCTGTCAATAATGGCTGCATTTTCATTTGTTAAAAGCTGCAGGTTTTTTAAAAAAAGAAAAGTTCTACTTAGAGTGAATTTTGCTTTTAGGCTTCTGAGGTGTTATGGGAAATAATCTGGCATTTGCAAAGTATTTTAGAAGCTGTGCTCTTTTCATCTGTGTATTACAAGAGGAGCTTGAAAGATGAAGAATTTTAACTGCCATTTATTTCTGCTTATAAATATCTATTAGAAAAGCACATCAAACACTTGAGAAAAAACAACTCAGCCAGCAGACACAGCTTCAGGCTGGATCATGCTGGCTCTGAGCTCCTGTGGCAGGGATGTCTGAATGGAAAGATTTCCCTTGAAGTCAGTGGGCCTATGGCTGCACCTGGAAAATTCTGGTCCCTTCTTCTCCATAGCACATTTTCAACAGAACCAGGCATAAAGGCAGGAGAGCCAGGAAGTGTTTGCAACTTAGAGCCTTTCCCCTAGAAGGGAAAAGAGAGCAGGTAGCAAAAAAAAAAAAAATGGGGCTGAAGCAAAAAATATTGTCAGGAATTAATTTGGGGTATTTCTTTTCCTATTTCAGAGTCAGAACAAAGCCAAGCAATGCAGAGACGCAGCAAATGAAGCAGGTGATGCTCTATTTGCCACTGAACATTATGGTTCTTCTCAGCAGGGATCTACCAGCACAGGGTCTGGATAGAGCACCATCCAAATCACCCAGGTTGTCTCTGAAGTCAAGGTTCCCAAAGTCACTCACCCAAAGATTAATGAAAAAACCTCTAAAGAACAGCAACCTGACAGTCATCTGCTTTCTCTAACCTTTGTGGAAATGCAACTGTCCCTCTTTCATTAAAGAAATTATAGAAGATGTCCTTTAGGGACTCCACCCAGGAAAGAAAAGCTCTCCTTGAAGCAAGTTTGAAAGCACAGAGGACACTCAAATTGCCCCCAGCCAGCCCAAACCAGATTTATCATCCCCATGTACATGAGCATGGAGCATTCTCCAGCCACAAACACACTGGAAGTCCAGGACAGGCCAGCACACATCTGAGCTGGCTCAGGGGTTCAGGCTTGTCCCTCCCTGCTCATGGAATAGTTTATACTGAATCACATGGCTTAACTGGCTGGCTTGGCATGGAAGGAGCCTAAGGATGCTCAGTGCCCAAGCATGGTCCAGGCTCTGAAGTGCATCATCCCTACTGTAAAGTTTATAAATGATCTGCAAACCATAAAGAGAAGAATCCTTACTGTAGTGTAAAGTTGCAAAGAAAAAACCCCAAAGATCCTTTTGCCCCACCAGTTTCAAGCTCACACATTCCTGTGATACTCAAGCAAACCACAGGCCCGAAGTATAAGAACCAAAGCAAAGGCCCAGCAGCAGGAAAAAGAGAAAGGCTGTGTCTCTTTTTCCCCCCCTAACTGTTGTGTTTCTCTTCTGTGTGTCTGTATTTACAGAGAACGTGTACAAACAGAACATCGAGCAGCTGGATAAGGTCAGGACAGAGTGGGAACAGGAACATATCAAAACCTGCGAGGTAAACATTGACTTTTACAGCGATGTGTTTGTGTGCTCTTTATTTTATCCCACTTGCAGATATCAGTCCAAGACCTGACACATCATCCCAAGGGTTTCACTGTTTGCTTTATGTGGAGTCTCAGTGGATGCCTTTGCAAAATTACTGCAAAAGCTAGAGCTGATTTAGACGTAGCTGCTGCTGTCTCACTGACACTCTCCCTGCTTGGTCAGCATAACTATGTAGATATAAAGGAGGGGAATAGGTGCAGAGGTGGGAGAGGTGGAGCAATATAGGAACTGCTACATACCCAAGCCACTCAGAATCTTTCTTTTTCATAGCACTTTATATTCACCTGCAAGAATATTAGTCCTCTGCCATGGAGTAATCTTTCAAATGAAAGGTGGTGCTGGTGGAAAAGTCTCTATTTACATTATGCCAAGGATGGACAGGAGATTTGCACTTGGCTAGTAAGTTTTGCACAACAATTTCCAGGAACTGGTTGGCATCCAAATCAGCCACACATTTGGTCACAGTAATCCTTAAAGTACCTTTGCCCATCTGCTAAAGTCTGATTTTGCTGTGTTTACTTGTTGCAGGCTTTATTTCCACGTAAAATAAAATGCCAGGATATAGCTTTCCAACTCTCTGCTTCCTCTTAAATATTCCCTATCTAGGAGGGCTGAAAAGTCCACAACTGGCACAGGGACTTCCACAGAAATTATGCCAAGCCTTAGCTTTCCCAAGATGAGTATTTTCTCCTTCTTAAAAAGCCAACAAGCAAAGCATTCCAAACCCTCACAGTCTCTTTTGTCTCACATGGCTAAATCCTGATGTGCCCACGGAGCTTGTGGCCTGCCCACTGCTCAATCCAAACAACCACTGGTAAAGGAGGGGCATCTTCAACACCTTCTTTTAAAAGTGCTTGTTCAGAGAAAAAAATGATACTGTTTTTGGATGTGTCAAACACCACCCAGCTGGACTTTGCTGGGTGTTGACAAGGGCTTGACAAGCCCAGAGTCACCACAGTTCCCTCTTTGATCAGCTGCACTTCCCAACAGGACACCACTTCCCTGGAAAATTCCTGGCTGGCTCTGGTGCTGTTTCCACAGCCCTGAAGGGTTCAGCTGCAGCCACAGGCTTTCTGTTCACAAGGGATATTGAAATACTCACTCTCCACCCTGCAGGCTCTCTTTAAAAAGCTTTTGCTCTCAGAAACTGGTCCCCACACCAGCTTACTCCCTCAACAAGATTCTTTTTTGGTTGGTAAGTTATTAGATGGCAGGCAGTGTACCCAACTGAGTGTTCTGCTGAATATCTTATATGTTTGTGGTGTTCTGGACATAATTACTAGCAAATGGAGATGGAAACAGATGGCTGGAAGCATCTGAGCTTTTCACACCTCCTAGAAAATCAAAAACTGATGTTCTACTTTTAACAGAGGAGCTTAGAGATCAGGGTGGGAGGGGGGTTTTTTTGTTGTTTTTTAAAGTTTTTAAAGAAAGCATTTATCTACCTCTTCCCCCAGCTCAGTTCACACTTCTCTCTTCCCCCTTCATTCTTCCCAAGAGGTGCAACAACACGAGAAAATTAGATGGATGCAGGAAGGGAGTAAATTCTGAAGAAAGAAAAATGCCTTCCCTTTATGACAAAAATAACATTAGAAATTCATAGAGGCGACTCCAGAGAGCCTCAAATAGTTTCAAAAGAGAAAAGTTTAGAAAGATATTTTCAATGGCAGAGGTGGCTCTACCTCTAACATAAATACAGCCCTTTCATGCCACTACTCTACTGGTCTGTTAAACATCAAGATTTCAGTGTGATAGGCAGACAGAACCCTGACTGAAATCCTTGGAGTAGAGGTAGCAGTCAAATCCAGACCTGGATTCCTCTCCCCTGCTTTGTTTTTGTCTATAAAACATAACTTTACTTTGGTGCAATCAATTAAAACAAATTCTTGAGCCTGAACAAGCAGATGCAGTTTCTCCAGTAGCTGAAATAGGAGCCTTCAGAATGGTTTGCAGCCCTGCCTCTGCCACAGCCTGCAGTGCAGGTCACTGAGTACCACGAGGCTATGTCACCATGTCACATCTCCTCCTTGGCTGCAGGTGTTCCAGCTCCAGGAGTGCGACCGCATCACCATCCTGCGGAACTCGCTGTGGGTGCACTGCAACCAGCTCTCCCTGCAGTGTGTGAAGGATGACGAGGTAGGGCACTGCCCAGGAGAGCCACGGGCACTGCCCAGGAGAGCCACGGGCACTGCCCAGGAGAGCCACGGGCACTGCCCAGGAGAGCCACGGGCACTGGAGGAAGAGGAGGAGCCAGAGTGCTCCAACAACAGCACTGGCTTGCCCTTCTCTGCACGTGCTGTCTCCAGGGGAATATTTTCAATGCAGCCTTGAAACAGTCTGTGCCACACTTAGTGACACCTGCATGTCTCCCTCTCAGCTACCAGGACACTCAGTCATAGAATCATACGATCACAGAATCAACTAGGTTGGAAAAGACCCCTGAGATCATCAAGTCCAACCCTTGATCCAACCACATGGTCTGTGGTTCCCAGCCCATGGCACTGATGCCACATCCAGTCTCACCTTAAACATCTCCAGGGATGGTGAGCTCACCTCCTCCCTGGGCAGCCCATTCCAATGGCTGAGCACTCTCTCTGTAAACATTTCTTCCTAATATTCAACCTAAACCTCCCCTGGCACAGCTCAAGACCATGTCCTCTTGTCCTACTGCTGGTTCCTGGGAAAAGAGACCAACCCCCACCTGGCTACAACCTCCTGTTGTAGAGAGTGAGGAGGTCTCCCCTGAGCCTCCTCTTCTCCAGCCTCAACAGCCCCAGCTCCCTCAGCCTCTCCTCATAAGGATTGTGCTCCAGTCCCTTCCCCAGCCTCGTTGCTCTCCTCTGTACCTGCTCCAGCCCCTCCTTGTCCTTCCTGAGCTGAGGGCCCAGAGCTGGACACAGCACTCCAGGGGTGGCCTCACCAGTGCTGAGTCCAGGGGCAGAATCTCTTCCCTGCTCCTGCTGCCACCCTGTTCCTGAGCCAGGCCAGGATCCATTGGCCTTCTTGGCCCCCTGGGCACACTCTGGCTCCTGTTCAGCTTCCTGTCAATCCACACTCAGCTCCCTGTCTGCCTGGCTGCTCTCCAGCCACTCTGGTCCCAGCCCGTGGGGCTGCAGGACCCGGCACTGGGCCTGGTTGAACCTCAACTGTTGAGTATGTTTGGGCTCTGACACAGCTTTCAAAAAGGCATCCAGTCATGGTCTCAAGACTGGAAGACAAAGAATACACTAGATTTGACTCTGAATGGTTGTTTCCTGCTATTAATTTCTTTATTGCATTGAAAAGCTCTGGACTTTTGTCCTCCTCTCTTAAAAGAATATCCAGAGCACAAATAAACAAGTGTGTTTACAAGAATATTTGTATGGGGGACAGGCCAAAGATCATCCAGGTCAGACATGTACCGAATATAAAGTGCCTCTTAAGGGGAAAATTGTTAGAAGAGCATTAATTGTGAATTCAATGTGAAATGTTAGAAGTTAAATTAGAATCTTGGATTCTGTTTTGTAGCTGTATGAAGAGGTTCGGGTCAGCCTGGAGAACTGCGTTGTAGAGTCGGACATAGACTACTTCATTAAGACCAAAATGACAGGAACACAACCTCCAGGTAATTATTCTCATTGCTCTTGCCAGATGAGTTACACACCAGGCTGAGGTTGGAGTTGTGCAGTGCAGTTCCTGTGGAGGTGAAGCCAGCTGGAGGAGTTTCTGCTCCGGCTCTTTGTTCCCACTTGCCGGGCTCACTTCCCCCTCGCTGTGCTGCCTTGCTGCCTGTGCTGCACTAAGTGGGATGTTGGAATGATCCAGGTTAAAAATAACCCTCCAAAGAAGAAAAAAAAAAAGTCGTTTTGGCTTTGCAACCAGGCTCATTTCACAGTACAGCTGAACTGACACCTCTAAGGAGGTGGCAACTTGCTTTGCAGAGATGGCAACTTCAGTCTCCTGCAGTGGTGACAAGTCAGAGACAACTTATGATGTAACTGCACCCCCGTGTCCCCTTGACAGAGGTGTCACCTCCTCATTTGCAGCACAGAGAAGACCCAACTTTCTCATCTGTTCCATGTGTCCAATGGGAAATAACAACTTTTGTCCTCTCAGGAAGTTGTTTGAACAAGCCAAGACTGGTTGGGGGAATGGAATTGGCTTTGCCCCAGCACAGAGAAGTGCTGTACAGTGCTGCAGAGAAGTGCTGTAAGGTTCACAGACTCTGCCCATTCAAACCAGAGCAGCCTTTTCCTTGACTTCAGTGATCAAAACCTCTGGGCTGGAAGCAGACTGACCCAGCAAGGGGCTGTAGCAATTGTAAAGTGAAAACATGCTGCTCCAGGGTAGGAGTTCTCCAAACACACCCCGGGAAAGGAGCCTATCTGGTGTTTCACATGGCCAAACACCCACCACACCCACGTACTTAAAAAAGAAATACAAGATAGTTACAAACTACTCCACTCCTGTGCAGCTGCTGCAGTAAACAAAGACTCCACAGTTGTAAAAGGAGAGAAAAATCCCCATTTCATCTCTTCATTAGCAGATGACACGTGTCTAGCTGGGAAGATCTCCTCCTCCATTTTTGCCAGATCTGTGCACAGATACTGTTTCAGTCCCAGTGCCTGCTCTAACACCACAAACTCCCCTCAGGAGCCCTCAGCACTGCCCACAGGGGTTAGTTCCTGCCAGCCAGAGTGGCCAACAAGCTACACTGGCCCAAAAAACTTTCATCCTGATAAAACCCTTCCGTGCTAGGAGTTGCACAGGTACGAACATCAGCACTATGAAGGCCCATTCTGAGGGGTAATTATGTCATACAAGAACAGCTTGCACCCCTCTGATTTCACTGCAGAGCAATCACACCTCAGGACCCTCCATGGCAGAGCTGAATGCTGCCACTAACTCAGCACCGAGATGTCTGAGGCCTGGTTCTCACTCAGCCTTTCTGACACTAGTCTTATGATGATTAAAAATTGAGATTTGGGGAATGTTTTAAAACTAAAACATTGACACTGTTGCACGGGATGCCATTTTGCTACTATAGTTTATTCTCCTTCACGCACAGGATTTAAATTCAGCAATATAGGAGCATTTACCCAGGGAAAATTACATTTTCAGTGGCAGAAGGGAGAACTGTGTCTTGCAACAGTGTGAAACAACTTCTGTACACCAAGAAATTTGTAATTCTTAGCTAGTTGTTTTTGGAATTTTTTCCCTGTGTAAGATTTCTCATTCTCCAGTCGCCCAGGCAATTTTCTGCAAACAGTTCTTGGCTATGTCAGAAGTCATTTCAAATGAGAAATAGGTGGGGAAAACCCTTGAGAGCTTTATGAAAAGCAAAGAAAAACCTGATCTGCTCTTTTTTTTGTTGTTTTTATTTTGCCACCTTCGAGAGGGTGACATGTTCTGGAAGCAGTATCCTGGTATCTCCACAGCTCTGGCTAATGAGTTTGCACAGTAGCACATGGTGAGCTGTCGATCTGTGTTATTATTTGCAAAATGCAGGAGGAAACCCACGTGTTGTTTTGTGTTGTGTGGCTGAAGAGCTTCATTTTGACCAATCCTTGGATGCTATTGCTCATTCCCTTCTTCTACCTAATCTTACAATGCCCTATAGACTGGAAATTGCACCATGGTAACAATCTAGAAGGGCAACGGGAGACCCTTAAATTAGTCAGAAAACTTGTTAATTACTGTGAGTCTTATTTGTAGGGATTCTTCACACTCATTAGCTGTATGTGCCTGCCCCGCTTATTATCTTGGCTGACCCAGTACAAGAATGTCAACACAACCTTTAGCCCAAGTCCAATGTCTCTGTTAACTTGCTGCTATCAGGTCTGAGGTAACACAGTATCCCAGACTTCACTCATGTTTGTTCAGCTCTAACACCCAGCAGGCAGGCGGAGTGTGTGGCCACCAGCTGCAGGCAACTACACTGGGAGCTCTGAGATGAAAAATAAATAAATCCATCTGTAAAGTTAGAGTTGGAAATGGTCTCAATTTCACCCTTAAGGACACCATAGGGGAGAGTGAAGGAAATGTAACATAACTGTGTTTGAGAGAAGAAAACCCAAATATCTCTGGGTAAATAGCAAATCAGCTCTCAGGAGGCGGCTGGGGGAGATAGGTAGGGAAACAAGCATAGGCACAGAGCAGGAAATTGCTCATTAAAGCTGCTGGCAGGAACATTCCGAAATCTCCCCAGCTCTGACAAAAATGCCTGACTCCATACACCAGGAAAAAAAAGAAACAAAACATGCTGCAGCCAATTCTAGATGAACACAGTCCAAGGCTCACAATGGCCACACTCTGCTCCCCAAAATCCTGAGCTTTAACACAACAGAAGAAACAGCCATGGAGGAAAGGCTGTTTTAATTCGGGCTGGCCACAGCTCTTAAATTGGTGCTGCAGGCCCACCACTGTGCTCAGCTCAGGTCAAACCAAGCAAGGACACGGCTGCTCACAGTCACTGGGATGGCTTTTGTCAAGTCCCCAGGTGCCCCTGAGCTGCTCCAGCCACATTCCAGGTGTGGGCAGAGAGGTTTGCAAACTGGATTGCTGTTTGCTCCACCAGCCCCAGGTTGCATTGCAGTGGGGAGAAAACAGCTCTGCCTGTTTGAACATCTCATTTTTCTTGCCCTGTTGCAGAAGCCATCGGGTATGAGAACTACTACAGCAGAGAGCCCAACAGACGCAACAGCAGCCCAACCCAGTCCTGCGGGATGATGAAGAGGTGAGTGGCAACCTTCAGTTCCCAGCACGGGTGTTTCTCAGCATGAACAGCAAGGGATGAAGACAGAAAACAGCACCTGGAAAGTCATTACTTCCTTCATTGTAGCAAGAGGCAGCTACGTATCAATGAGTGTAACTTGACAGAAGAAGTAAATCTCTTAAAACCGGAGTCAGAGCAGTTCTGCCGTGGCCCAGTGGGAAGAGTGACACAGGATGAGTTCATCACACAATTAGTCGGCCAGGGGTGGAGAGCAGTCACTGGTTTCCTCTTTCCCAGTGAGTCAGGGCACGTAGCAACAAACCCACCTTGTTCAAGGGAGGCAAAGGTGAACCTGGCCAGGAGCAAAGGCTGGGGAGAGCTGTCCTCTGGGACATTCCCTCCTGGATTCCTGCACTGCTCAGCTGAGCAGAACAAAGAGCTGCTCTCTGCATCTCGACCAAAGGGGAAAAATAATAACTGTGATCATTAGGGAGGCTTTTTTTTTTTTTTCTGATCCATTTCTGCTGGTAAATGTTAGAATGTGGATGTAGCTACACCAGCAGAAGGGTATGGTAGATCTATTGGTTTAAATACCTTTTACTGAAATGGCTAATTCACAGTGGGAGTGGCATCATAGTTAAAGCACAAGAGATTTCTGTCATGACAAGCCTTATGACATGGCAAAGACAGGAAGCAGGCTGTGATCTCCCATTTGAAGCGTGGTGCAGGCTTGTCAGGGAGCTGATCAGGGCTACACACTATACTTTGCTTTTCTGTTGAAAACCAGATCTTCTACAATAATTAATTCAATGCTGCATCCTGTGCAGTTACATAAGACAATTGTATTGCCATTTAGAACACAACTGTGCTCTGCATGGGCCAGGAGCCTAGAGAGACTCAGTCTGAGTTTTTCAGGAACTGTGGAGTTAGGATATCCATTTTCCAGACACATCGAGTGTTCACTAGCTGAAAAAATTCTACTGTTTAAATGTGCCTTAAGCATGCAATGCTATTTCCATCTCTGCTTGAGAATCCTAACCCATTTTCTCACTTTACTTAGTCTCCAGTACCCAGCTGTGATAGAGGAAATAACTAGGGATAGATTAAAATAAAAATTCACTTAAACTCACAGTTTTTAGAAAGGCTTGTTATACAAGCTCTGTATTTTAAATTGTATCAGTTTTCCTTGAACACAAATATATGTTAACCTCCTATAAACAACTGACAATTCTCCTGGTATTAACATTATGAAATAATTGGAGTTTCGCACTATGAGTCTTTGGATCCACAACAAAATACTGTCCTGCTGCATGTTATGCACAGTTTAGTGATGGCTGATGGTTCAGTATTCTGCTGCACTTTAAAAAATATATTTCTAACTGCAGATAAATATATCTACAGCATAAATGAAAATAGAAGGCCATGGGAAGAGGTGACATCTACTCAGTGTGAAGCAGATGGAGGAAAGGCTGAGTCAGAGAGCTGAGATGAAGGAATGCTCATACCCAGGCCTGTTCACTCATTTTGTCATTGGCTTCTCTTGGTTCTGCAGATTCTCCGGACTCCTGCATGGGAGCAGCAAAAACCACACGGAAATTGCCACTCCTTCAGCCCCTCCTCTTGGTATGACTCCGCAGGAAATCAGTTTACCAGATGTGTTTGGTTTAGATCACGTTGCTAAATCAGGCTCTGACATGTGGCAGACATTGTACAGCAGATATTCACATTTTGGTAGTCAAAATAGTCTGGAAATGAATTTCGTGTGGATGTGTATTAAATAAATTTCTCAGTTTCAAGTGCCAAATAATCCACAGAATCTTCAAAACCTCCATCTAGGGAAGGGGGGACTGTACATTCAGAGCAGCACAGTCTGACTTAGATATTAGTTTTCTCTTTGTGTGGAATACACTGCCTCTAAAAAGCCCGAGGGAATACATAAAGCTTTTAACAGACCAGGTTCATGCTTTATGAATGCAAATATCCATCTCATCCAACACCTACGCTGTTGTCTTGTAACCCTTACAACCAGAAATTCATCAGATGATATTTAAAACACAGTATTTTGACTTCGTAGAAAGTAACGGCTTATGGCATTTTTATTGGTTTGCTAGTAAATAAAACCATTTTAACTGTGATTCATACAGCAGGAAGAAAATAAAAAGATGTTTTAAAACAACAGCTTTAAAATCAACTGCCTCTGTCAGGCCTGCCTGCTTGGGCACCCAAACCCAAAGCCCAGACTATCTCGCTTACTGCGTTTGGTGCTCAGCAGGGGAAGCTCCCGGGCAGATGCTGAGAAGGAATAAGAGTTTGCCCTGATTACAACAAGCTGGATTAAAACAAAACATCTGCAAAGAAGTTATGTCCATGCCAAATAGCTATTTGAGAACTATATCAACCACTGGAAAATGTCTGGTGACCCGCTGGCAGAGTATTTTCCATTTTTCTCAAGGGAACAAGAGAAGCCCTGTGTGAGTCACTGGACTGCTGGAATTTTATGCCCCCAGTAGCAACCATTTTAATCACAGCATTGCCCTCCTTGGGCTGTTTTTTACCAGGGTAAACATTTTTCCCAACCTGGATGAGGCTAAAGCTACTTTCTGACCTCCCACAAAGTTCAGTGGGTGTATTGTCATCTAATCAATGGGGGACAGTTTTTGTGCAAGACTTTACCTACAGTTCACAGCAGCTTTTCTATACATGTACATCTCCAGGCAGAGAGAGAACAGAAACCCTTGTATTTGTGAAGTCTTGCATATGATCCCACGCATTTATAAGCAACTGAACTCTTTGTTTCTGTGGTGGGTATTTTTTCCTCATTTTTTCCCCCCCTAGCAGAGAGAACAGATGGAGTCTATGCATCCATTTTTGCAAATGAAGAAGCTGGGATCACATCATCACAGGACTACAGAGTACTTTATGACTACACAGCCCAGGTAAAACAAGGCTTCAAAATAAATATTTCATAGCATCAGATTTAAAAAAAAAAGTAATATGCTGATTCAAACATCTTGAAAGTGTTAATTCTGTGCAGGAGATGTTACTGTCACTTCACAGCCACGACTTGTCCTGCTCTGCTGGCTCTCCATGCTGGAGAGGGCTGGCTCCCTATAAATGACACTCTTTCCCTACACTCCCATGTTGCAAGTTGCAGAATCACAGTGGATGTGGTTCCTCTATCAAAGGATTGTTACAAAGAGCACCCTGCATCCTTTACTGGGAATTGAACTCTCTCTGACTTCAGTCCTAACTAGGCAGGATACCTGCAGTAAAAGGTGAATGGACCAGTTGTGAGTATTTACTTATTCAGATGGACTCCAGAACCTGGACTCCAGCCTGCTGCTTTGCTTGTCAGTGTAAGGGTCCCTTTATTAGCTTTAGATTAACAGAAGGAACAGCATCCAGGAGGTCTTATGTTACAGTGCAGAGAGAGTATCACACCCAGGGACTTGCCATCAATAGCCAACAGTGAAGAAATGCTGACAGGTGACAAAATAGAGAGCCAGATAAATAATGAAAACAGAGAAAGGGCTCAAAAGGAGCACTTTCTCTTAGGTACAGCAGTATTCCAACTCCTTTTATTAGATTATATTTTTTTTTGCTTTGTTTTAAACACTCTTTTATTATTTACTGAAATTTCATCTAAGCACAGCTGAAAGTACCTCACTGCTAAAGGCAGTTCCCCTGAGGAGACTACTGGATCACTTTGTGAGATCCTTACTCTGAGAGCTGCCTTAAAACTATGACACACACAGATTTTCCCTGCTGAGAAAAGAGCCTGTTACTACCTTTAGTATACTGTACATTGAAACCTCTCATCTTTTGAGTCCATTCTTACCCACTCAGGTACATTAAATTTAGTTTTAGCTGACACATCAAACACCTCTGGAAGCCTCCCTTACCCTGTTTTCTATTTTACTACGCTGCAGGCAGCAAAGTGGTTTCCTATGGAAAATAGGGCAGCATGGGCTGATAGCTGCCTGGGAGCTCAGGGAGAGTTCCCTGCAGCCTCTGCAGTTGTGTGGGGGATGAAAGTCACTGCTGTCAGGAAGAGTCGCTGTACCTCCACTGGTCACTGCTGCTCCCTGCTAAAAAAACTGGGAGACCTATTTAAGGCATGGATTAACAGAGACACTGTTATCTCCCTTGGGAATTAAGCTGTGCTCTGTTTTATTTAGCAACACCTGCAGACTATGCAGGTCACGGTTAGCTGGTTTAGGACAGTTGTATTTAACCCCTTGTGGCCTTCCCCAATGTTGTCAGGTTGCACAGGAGGAGACACCATGGAGGCTGGGCAAATGTGAAGGTCTTAAGAAAACAGCCAAAATGCTTAATCCCTCACTGTCTGCTATTTCAGGCTCATTCCAAGCAGACAGTTGATGAAGGGCAGGATTAAAAAAATCCCACCACATACATGCTTGGGCCCTCCTGTGCTCTCAGGCTAACCACACTGCTTTTCCCTGTCTCCTTTCAGAGCATGGATGAACTGGACATCAGTGAAGGAGACATCGTAGTTGTCATTGAAGAAAATGAGGATGGCTGGTGGACAGCAGAAAGGAATGGGCAGCGAGGCTTCGTGCCAGGGTCTTATCTTGAAAAGCTTTGATGAAAAGAAGCCCCAGCCCTCAGACTTTAAAAATATTCTATTACTGAAAACAACCTGCACACAAGGTCTGCTTCAGGGATGACCAAGGGCATCCCATAATACTGTTTTCTGCAACTACCAGTCAGGAAATAACCAACTGACCATGCTCTCCTCTTCCTTGCTCCTACCCCGTTCCAGCATCTCCTGGCCTACACTGTCTGCAAAATCCATCCTCAGCCCTGAGAGATCAGGACTTGCTTTTCTTAGCCCTGTTCTCTCACCCTCAGCACACTGTCCTGCCAGCAGTGTCATAAAGCTCAGCCAACCTGGGAGGGAAATCCTGCTCAGCCCTTCACTGCACTGAAGGAAAAAGGTCATGGAAGCAAGTGCAGTTTCTACAGGATGGAGGACTGTCTCCAGCCAGCCTGTGAGCCACCCTCATGGTCACTGCAGCCATGGATCCCCTCCTCTCCCTGCACAGGTCATGCTGGTATTTTTGAGAGTGGACTGACTTCTTCATCAGGGTCACTGATGAACAGAAGAAAATCAGTGAATGCAGCTAGAGAGGAACACCTGAAGGACAGAGACACATCTGTAGTAAGGAAAGTTCAGGCACTCCCCACCACAACCATCTCCTAATACAATGAAATCCACACTACCCATGGCTCTGCTTTGCACTGGATTCTGGACAGATGATAAGCCCAAGGCCTTGGTTGAAAGTTTCCCTAACACCTCTCTGGGATTTTCAAGTTTAAAAATCCAACAACACAAACAACAGACAAGCCAGGCCTCCAGCAGTGCTGCACTGCTCTGATCCCCCTCTGAGCAGCAGGGGATTGCCAGTCACATCCTCACACAATCTGCAGCCCAGTGTCACCAGGGCATCCTCCCTTCCACCTGGCTCAGCCTCTCCTCTCCTGCTCACAGGCTTCTTTGTCTCCTACTGCTGTCTACAGCCTCTGCACCTCTGGGATTGCTGGCACAGTCACATCCTGGCTCCTTTCCAGGCACTTTGTTCTTCAACAATCCCTCTTCCCAGAAGTCGCACTGTGCAGGTTCACTGTATTTCACAGATTTCAGCTCTATCAGTCTTTCTAGTTCAGTATTTAAGAATGTCACTGTGCTTACCAAGGGATTGATGGATGGTTTCTGCCACTCTTCCCTTTTCAAAAAAAAATAAATAAAAGTCGGTGATTGAATCAGAGTGAACTGTTTCTGGGGGCAGAATGACCCTCTTTGCCAAGGTTTCAGGTCTTAAAACTGAACAAAGACAATGAAAATTAATCAAATTGCTACCCAAAAGGCATGGAGCAGGGAGGAACTGTTAGCTAAGACACAGCAGGAGAGACAAAGAGAAATTTCAACAAAAGAAAAAAGCTGTAATGGTCAATGCAATTATTCCTTAAATGAAGCACAGTGAAGGTCAGAGGCACTTGCAGTACCTTATTCTAAGTCTTCCTTCAAGAATGGAATAGCAGTTGCTGCAGGCCCTTTCTTTAGCTCCCTACAGTCCTTTGCACTTGTCCTTCCCTCACTTCCCAAAGTTATTATGCAGCACATCCACATCAGTGCTGAAGGGCTCCCAGAACCTGGCACGAGCTCAGGCTCGGAGGCACAGGAGGAGCTGGAATGGCAATTCAGGCAGCAGTGTCAGAACAGCAGTGCTTGCCCAGGCTGAGGAGGTAATGACAGGTTTGGCTGAATTGAGCAGTGATAGAAGGTGCACAGTAACCTTCAGCTTGGCCAGGGCCCTGCCAGACAACTGCAGCATCACTCCTTAGCTGCAGCAGGAGAGGAAACTTAAAACATGGCAGATTTAATATACTGACTTCTTGAACACTCAAAAGAGAACTGCAATAAAGCAAGAAATAAACTTAGGTAGGTATTTTGCAGATTATCTTAATTAAACAGAAAAAATAAACCACTGAGATGCATCTCCTCCAATTCTGTGTGACACGTGGATTTTGCAGGGACTCCTCACCTCGCTGGGGGCCCAGACAACCTCACACAAGACACTGCAGTGCCCAGTCCTGATTACCCTGAAATCCTATTACAGATTATCTTTGCTTCCATGCACCACATGGTCCACATCACTGACAGACTGACAGTGGAACAGTGACTGCTGTTTCTATCCCATCAAGTCGTTCCATATTTTTGCTGTTAAGGTCAGGAAACAGTTTTTCTTTCTACCTGTCCCTTCTTCTGTCAGATAAATACTGTTGAAAGGCAAGAGGCTGTAGGTGTTTCAAAATCTACCTGGTGCTACAGCATTTGGGTGCCACATGCTGACTGCAGACTGTTCAGGAAACAAAAACACAGCAGCAATGCTTTCTCATGAATCCTCTCCTCGTCCAGATAAGGCCTGGTAACCACTTATCACCCCAAATTCTTCTGTTTGCCCTATCAGTGTGGCAGCACTTGTCACAAACAGAACAGAGATATCAAGAAATACCCACACCCTCTCAGTACATCCACATTTTAGGTGCCATCCACCTACCCCCACCAGTAGGAAACACAGGAAGGACAGTTGTAGGTTAATGCTGTAATAATATTGCCTTACTAACATTTCCTCTCCAGTCTGGTAAAATTGGGGCAACAAAACCGACACAATCAAGTTATCATTCAATTTTCAGCTAAGATGGGAAACTGAAATGAGCCCTCTCGAGTGGGAGGCATTCTTATACTAAACTCCAACATTTGTGGTTAAAACTCTCTTTGGACAAACACTTCAGGTAAGTCTCCACTTTCATTTTGACTACCATTTTTTTGGCAAGGAGGTGCCAAGCAGCATAAAGGACAAAAGAGTGGCAAAGGTTTGCTTCTCGTGTGAATTACCTGTGACTAGTATGTACAGACAGACAAACTAATTAAAGAGAAGCTACAAGGAAGTAAGTGAGCTGTTTATGACTTGGCACTGCAGGCCTTCAGTTTGTTAACTCTAGAAATTTTGACTGGGCTGTAAGAAATAAGCATCATCTATCCATTAAATATAGATAATTAGATGGACTTTGGATTTGAGGAAAATGGTTGTGAGAGTGATACAAGACACTGTGGTGGTAATCTGTTCTATTATTCCTTTAACCATAACAACAATGCAAAGATTGAAGTAGGCAGTCCAGCCCAACAGTACCTTAAACCACACTCAGACATGTATGAACATTACTGTTCATTAATGAGAGGAACAGGAAAATCTGTGTAAAATAACATTGAACCAATGACAACCACACGTAATTAGGAAATGTCTGCAAGTGCAGTGTGAGGCCCATCTCTGCACAGAACAGATTTCTGCTGCTGCTTGTGGCATTAAGAGCCCACAAGCCAGTGGCAACATAGTAGTATCAGACGAGAAACAGAGATCCAAAAGATCCAACTCTAGGACAACCAACAGATTCACTGCTCAACCACAAAGAAAGGGCTCCTGCCAAGCTCACAGGTCTGTAGAGCCATCCAGCTTCCAGCATTTCTGACAACTAGGCAACTAAAAGGAAGAAATCAGCCCCTTCCCAGCTGAGCAGGAGCACAGTGACTGTTCAAGGTTTGGAGTGTTTGTCACTGCCCTGAGGACCCCGGCTCGAGCTCTGTGTGTGAATAACCCCAGCATACATCAGGCAGAGTGGTCACAGATCATGTACATAAGACACAAAGAGTAGCAACTCTTACCTTGGATTCCTTCTTGTCTTGCTTCTTCAAGAGGTGCATTCCAGGTCTGAGTCTCCCTTCCACATTGCCGTGGGTTTATGTGGTTTTCCCCCCCTGGAGCTGATTACTTCCACGACACAGAGGTAATTTTCTCCCAGTTGCAGCTCATACCTCACTGATTGCTGAATGCAGTTTAAGTGGAAGCACATGGATGCTAACAGGAGATGCATTACAAGCTGGGTATCAGGTGGTGTCTAACAGGAGCTTGGCTGGGCATTAAGAAACATCTCCCCTGAACACTGGTGGGTAACTCACACACTTTCTGGTACAATGCAGCCTCTTGGCAGTACTGCTGCAACATGACTTAGCTGTGCAGGAGTAGAGAGCCCAGGGGACTCCACATCACTGCTGTACAAACAGTCTGCACTGGAGAGTCACTGTTAGCCTTCAGTGTGGAGCAGCAACAACTCTGCACAGCACAAGACAAACTGTGAAGGCCTGAAAAGCCGCCTTGGCTGCTCAACACCATCTCTTTTCCCTGGCTTTCTTGTTCTCCAGCTTGCAGGGCTGGGGCACTGAAGGCAAGAGCAGTTGCCAGCCACATAGGTACCAGTACTTGGCATGTCTTCAAAAGGAAACTACACTCAGAGCTAGTGAGCAAGGAGAGCAGGAGGACCCCCTTGGCTTGATCTTCACCCGCAGATCCACGTCTCCTTGCTGCCATGGGTTATGGGCACAAGCAAATGGCCAAGCCTTCCTTAAAGGAAAGCAGAGCGTTAAAAAACTAAACTAAAAGCAGCATTAGGAGCAGTCACTACCCTTCACCAGCTTCCTAAGTTAATGCCAGTAGCCATGACAAGTGTTTCTGCAGTGCAGCTGTGATGTGTTGGGCACGCTCACTGGAGCTGAGGGTAAAAGAGAGAGAATAGCTGGGGTTTTGCTCCCCAGGAAGAGGAAGGAGACAAAGTTGTGATGCTGAGTCACACTGAGCTTCTGGAAAGTAAATGGCTGCTAAGGGGCTGCAAGGGCTGATGGGCTGGGTTTTGTAGGGAAAAGGATACTTATGTGGAGAAATTAGATTTTGGAAGAGGAACAGGAATTAGTGTCCTGCCTATGACTAGGTTATCAACAAAATGACAATGACCCATCCACTGAGAGAAAGCAGAGGAAGTAAAGAACTTCTAGTCAAACTGTTAGCCATTATCTGTTCTTTGTTAGCAATTACCCAATTTCAGCAGCCAGCTCATTTTGGATGAGGGAAGCTCAGAGCCACCGTTATCTCCAGATTTGCTCACTCCTGGATCCCGCAGAGTGCAAATTTGATCTGTTCCTAGAATGGCTGGATAATCATATTTCCATCAAATTAGCCAGTACACATGGCACAGTGCTCAACTTGTCCTTCTCCCAGCTGCTGAAGGACGGCTGACACCTGATCTGGCACAAAGCTGCCGGGGCACCGCTCAGAGCACAGTTACAGCCTCTCAGTGCCACGTGGCTCTGGTCCCACACGCTGGCCCCAAAGACACAGTTACTGTGTTGTTCTATTCTGACTGAAAGCACAGATTAAATCTTGCTTTTAGATATGAAACTCTAACAGAAATCACTGAGACCTCCCAGCAAAATCGGTAGAAATCAGACTTGACATCCCTGAAATTTCTAAGGGGAAGAACAAAATCATCTGAACCCACCAGGTGAACAGAACACGACTTTGAACACAGCTACCAATTTATAGCCAGGGGTTCCACACGTCACCTTGAGGATAAAGAGAGTAAAAAACAACTGCAGGGTGTGGGTGAATTGGGAACAGATATCCTAAAGTATCTACGGGTCTTTGAAATGAGGAGGAATTTTATTTACCAGATCTAAAAGAGCCAGCCAGCATCAAACAGATTTGAAAAAACAAACCAGCACACATATCCCAGCCTCGGTGGCCTGACCAGGATTCAACTAAACCACCAAATCAAGGCAGACAGAAAGAGAAGTAACCTGTGTGTTAATGGGTGTAATACTGAATGAACTGCAGCTGCAGCAGTGGTGCTTTGACTTGAACTCTCTGACTGAAATTCGGGCATTTCCTGCAGCCTCTGCCTGAGGGTAAATGGACTCACAGCAGCTGAAGACATTCCAGCCTAAACTTGAATGAAATTTCCTGAGTGAGGGATTACACACCTGGATTGTCCAAACAGCCCAGGCTAAACCCTAGAATAAATAAATGACTTTGTGAAGTGAAGGTATGACTGGAGAAGTCACACCTCACACCTCAGTTTTCATCGTGGGGAGCTTGTAATGCACTCTGATGTCAGGAGCTGAAAATTCTCCTGGCACACCAAGCATTTTGGTGATTGTTCAATCCCAGACCCTGTCTAAACAAGCTCCCATTGGGTGGTGGTCAGATCAATATTTGCAATGGAAGATCTTGTACAAAAGGACAAATTATATTGTGTACACAGGGCTTGTTTTGCAATAGGACTGGATGGCTCCTGGGCAGGGGGTTGCAGACATGAGATAACACTCACACTCAATGCAGGGAGCCGGTGGGGGGGTACAGTGCATTCCTTTCCACTCTGCAAAGGCACAAACGCTCAACAGCTGCATTTAAAGAAGAATTGTTCTGAAATTTTAAGCCAAAAACAGGCCATGGAGGAACTTCTTGGGAAACTGGTGAACTTTAACCTTCCCAGGATAAGAATGCTAACATAAGTGTGAATGGGAAAGCTTTCAATGCACTGACAGACATGAGAAATGCTTTGTCTTTAGAGAAGGGCTGCACAGCCCTTCTTGTGTCTGAGCCCCGGGTGAGGAAAGGGAGACTTAAGCGACAGTGACTTTGTTCTGCTAAGTGGCAGCTAAAGGTTTACTAGGTCACTGCTCCATTCAGCAGCCATGGGGGGATTCAAAACCAAAGAGGGATAGAAGGCATCTAGAGAAATGCATCCTCCCTGCTCTGCAGGGTCCTGTACCACCTTTGTAACCACAACACCTATCAGCTGTGAAGCTCTAAACTTAGGTCTGCTCAGTGTCTGTAATGTACCCTCAGTGTTAGTGTATGGGGGTAAATGGTGGTTTTAAGCTTTTAAAGTGGATATTGTACTCAAAGGCAAAAACCACTTCACAGAGTGCCAGGCTACTAGCATCAAATATGCTTCCCAAGGATGGGGCATTCTCTAAGTCCTGTGCCTGGTTCTTCTGCAGTATGTACTGGGAAATAAAATCTTGTCTAATTGCCTGTGAGGTACCTGGTAGAGGCTGGCACAGGACTCCTCAGTGCCACCTTTGCCACAGATGACTTATCCATCTCTTACTCTCAGCTGAGAATGAATGAACACTACCCCTGTGTACCTGGTGTGGTGGCAAACTCATTCAATGGTAAGCAAGACCAGATCTTGCTGCTTCCTCTGGCCAGGTGGGAGAAAAACTTCAGAACTCTGTTCAAAAGCTGTTTTCTAGACCAGACTGCTTTTGCATGCAAGGCACCCTAGACACTGCCAAGCCCCACAACTGTCAGTGGTTTGCTTAAGCATTCTATTTGCATGAGGAAAACACATTCTAGTTCTTCAGTCACAGCCTGATGCTGTCCTGGAAAACGCTTCATTTATTCTGTGAAATGGGGCAGGAGCCCATTTAGTGAAAGGAGCTGTGCCTAAAGCACCACACATCCAAATGACAGCAAAGCTGTCCTTTCTCTGGAGTGTCAACAGGAACAGCTCCACGGCCACACAGTGCTGTGGCTCACCAGTTACCAGTAGCAACCCAGTTTGCAGGCTCCCCTCTGGCAGAGAAAGGTTTCAACTGAAAAGCTCTGACACGTTGCTTTAGCATTCAGGGTCAAGAGAAGCAGGTGAGAGAAAATGTGTGGTCCAGTGTGTAACACCAGGAAGGTGAAGGTTGGCAGAAGTGCTTCTCTGCTTGCTCCAGAAGGATCACTGAGTGTCAGGTCCCCAGACTTGAGCTCCAGTGGTCTCTCATTTATGCAGCTGAAGTTCATGGTCTGCAAAACCTGGCCCTGCCTACAGACGATGGGTAAACTGTACCTGGTGTTCATGTGCAGTGTAAATACCCCCCACAGAACACAGCTGAACTCCTGCCCTGGAGGCCAGACATGGAGGGAAGCAACATCTGTCACCAGGCACAGATCCAGCAGGGATTACTCCAGTCACAGCAAGGGCTAAATCAGAGGTATATGCCTGGACTAAATATGTATCAAGGGCACAAAACCTGTACTGTGAAGGCAACTGCCACAGTGAGAAAGTAAAGGAACAGGTGGGCCAGCTCTGTAGCTGATGTTTCCCCTCTAATACCCCAGACAGCTGCCAGGCTGGGAAACATGCCTGGGGTGCAACACATGAACCAGGAGCAGCTGTACAGCTGTGCTTCCCCAGCACCACCTCCTTCACCTAATAACAGGCAGCCTGCAATTAGCCTTATTTCTGAGCACTAAACATCATGCTATGATGTACAGAAGGAAACGTGACTTGTAGGACTACCTCAGGTCTACCTTGTGGGTTTTTTTGCAGACTCTTTTCATAGGGAGGTAGAAGGGCAAAGTTTACACCTACTGCTATGTAGGGCACAGGCAAACTATGATAATGCCCTATCAAAATCAGTTCATACCCACACTTCCAACAAATCAGCAGCAACACAATTCTGGTACCTGCCACTGATTTTGCCCTCTCCTAATCAGTCCCCAGTATCACCACAACTGAGATGGACAAATTGCATACCCAATTATCACAAGACATGAGAGATCAGTACTGAAACAGTCCAGAAATGAGAATGATATGTGAGACAGTGGGAAACAGGCTGAGTCCCAGCACCTCATCCCACAGCCAGGCATGGCCTGTAGCAACCTACTGCTGCCACTTTACAGGTCACCACATCAAGTGGAGCAGTTTGGCAGGGGCAGCTTTGTGCCAGCACCAGTGCAGATGTAGCACAGCTGGCACTGCTCTCTTGCCTTTTAGCAATATCCCAAGCATGCAGCATGTTTTAAAAGATGCTGCCCCCCCCAAGTGTCTTTCTAACTGCTCCATCCAGCTCCAGAGGAAACAGAGCAGCTATCAGAGGGTGCAGAGACCAGCAAGGAAAAGATTAGCAAGATGAGTTTTGAATGAGGCTGTGGGAGTAGAAATAAGCTTATTATGTGTAGAAAGAGCAGCTGCTCCAAACAGTGCCAGTGGCACTGAAGAGTAAAAGCTGAAAGAAGCAATTCAAAGGCTCAGGTGTCAGTGTGCTGAACATTGCTGTGACCCACGGGTGTGTGTGGGGTGTGCTTGTGTTACAGGATGCAGCACACGGGAAAACCAAGACAGTTTGGCCACTTCCATTGCATTCCAGTGGGATTTATCTCGGGCCCTAGATTAAGTCAGTGCCAAGATCCACTAGCTCTGTACTGTGAAGGCTATCACTAACACTGTTAGCTCAAGTACTTATCTCAAATCTTCTCTGAAACTCCGAGTACTGGAGAATCCCCAGAAAACTGAGCTTGTTAGACCATGCCCCCCCTCCCTGTTTAGTAAAACAAACACACCTAATCATGCCTTACCAGACCTAGAGTCTGAATGAGATTCTGCAATTCTCATGAGCCTCATTTTAGGCTGCTGAAAGGCAGTAAAGCACAGCACTTGCACTGCAACGTACTTAAGTCATTCTAATAGCAGTGAGAAAAACAAACTCAATTAAAAAGAACCCTTAAGGTAATTCCAATCCCATGTATTAAAACCCTCTGGATCAGGTAAGACTTCCTGCTGCAGGCAAGCTACCTGCTTGTGTGCTCCAAACAGCACACACTGTATTCAATCACTCTTTGAATAATTCTGTGTGCAGTCTGCACTGAGCCCTCTCAGCCTCTTCAGCTGCAAGACAGCCAAGAAGAAATTCAAACAGGAACATAAAATATCAGACACAGGAATCACTGAAAGAAGAGCTACAATGAAACGAAGTCACCCCACGTCCCCTAAAATACACTGGGAGATATGAATGTATTAGAAAGGCCAAATTACAGCCACACCAACACTGTCCAATGCAATCCAAAGTTTATTCATTTTTTTAGGAAAGGAAAAATAAGTACTTCCTGATGAATCAACTGTATTTCACTTGCTAGAATTTAAACACATGATTTTTTTCTTTCGACAGTCACAGAAAAAAATTAATTTTCAAATATATGCAAGATTTCCACAAAGAAGGGAAGAAATGTAATATTCCCTTTGCTAGAATGATGACATTAAAAATAGTAAATATATGTGCATTCTATGCCTGAAGAAGAAAAAAGGCCATTAGTCAGTGATGCTAAAGTTGGCAGAGAAATGAAGAATTCACATTTAAAGTATTAAGGAGAATGGTATTCAAACTGAAGTTTCAGGACTGTAAACCAGGTAGGAAGGACAGGGAAAGGGGCAGTGAGAAAGGTAAAGAACTGAAGTGCAGGCCAGGGATACTGAGCAAGTCAAATTAACAGATGGCTTGGACAGAGCCTACACTGCAAACCAGAGCACTACTGAGCAACCAGGCCAGTCAGCACTGGAAGGTGGACCTATGTGATTTGTTCCCAGCTTCAGTGAGTCATACAAAATGTGGTGTATTAGATCCTTGCAAGCTTGTGTTCAGCTGGCTTTTCTTGGGGGGGATGAGTTTGGTTTTGTATCTTAAAAAATCCGAACAAAACACCACCATAACTTTATCTGCACGTTGAAGACCTACTGACAATTGTGCAACGCAAAAAGTCACTGGTTCCTACAAAAAACTAGTAACAGTTAAAAGTTCAGTTGGGCTTTGTTAAGATTGAGTTTTATGCCAAAATGATGTAAAATATTTTAGTAGATTCAGAAAAGGTTTCCACAGTCCAGCATGAATTCTCTGCATTTTTAGGAGGAAGCAGAGACTTCCCTGATTTACATCGAGTACTTGGTGCTAGACTGTCAAGTCATCTCTATTTCAAATCCACGTCTTCCAGCAAGATGAACAAGTACTGTATCTCTCCCTAACTACCCTCACTCCAAAGGGCTTTGTGCAGGCTCTTGACTGCAGAGCTTCTTTCTGCTTTATAGCTACTAAGAGCTGACTACTTTTTGAAGCATCCTCAGCTTTATTTCATGCAACACAGGTCTGTTTTAAACACCCTGCTTTCTGACTTTTTCAAGCCAGGGTCTTCTCAATCTTATTAATTCCACATTTACAATATGCAGTACAACATGAAGATAATCAAATTCAACAGCACTCCTGAGAGTAGATTCTGTTGGCAGGCTTGCTGCTGCACCCAGGCAATTCCATGCCACAGTCAGGAAGCCTTTCAGGTTATTAAGCCACATACTGAACAAAGAATGAAAATCTAAACCCCAAGGGCACATCATCTGAAACCCATCTCTAGAAGTTAGTATAGAATTCCACAAGTACACTTCTATAGCAGTGTAACAGTTCTGAGAAACTTAAATCCCCCACAAGATATACTGGCCTAAAAAACAGACTGTGCATATTAGAATCATCTCCTGGGAGATGTTCTTTAGGTATTTGAGAATATTATGTTGATGTCAGTTTAGCTGAGCATGTCTGCTTTGCAGGAAAAAGCACATCAGCAACTGCTGGAAATTCTCAACATTCCTGGCTTCTGCAGCCACAGCAAATAGAGCAGTGACTAAGCATCTGAATAATGTAAGACACATTAAAACACAATTAACATACAGCAGTTATAGTAAAGGCTATTCATTACCTGCTGTTGAGAGGCAACAGATTCTTCCTTAATTGTATGCACAAGATGTTAACTTTCCATCAAGTTCAACCAAGTTTGTTATGCCTTGTTTCTCAAGTATTGTTTCAAATCAAATGAACAAGTATTACACAGTCAAGCCGTAAATACGATCTATGAAGTGAAGCCACTTAAAACTGGTGTTTTCACACTAAAGTTTGTGTGTTTAGCACACCAGGACTTCATCTGACCAAATACACCGGAATCTTAAAAGGAACACAAGACATGTTTATAGGGAGGATATACAGAGATTTATTTAATCAGGTTTACTATTTACAGTTGAGATCACTTTCACATACTATTTTTCTACTCTACATGGCTACATTGTTTCCAAACCAATTTAAGGTCTACAGTCTAACAGGTTCACTCAACACATAAAACCGCTCTTCATAGAAAAATGAAATATTTCATTATAGAACAGTAGTGCATACATTATACTCCTGAAAAGCCAGCTTGTATTTTAAACTACTAGTGTTTGAAAGACTGGATCTCTGAAGGTCAAAACTGCAGTAACATAATCCTAAAATCGGTTAGTCTTTTTTTTTTTTTTTTTTTTACGATTTCTTTTATATGTAAAGTGTACTGGACTTCACTTAAGAGTTTTCCTTTTTTAATTTTTTTTTTCCTCCTAAAAGTGACACTGGTGAGGGGCAAGATTAAAATATTTTTTCCTCTCAAATTAAATACAGCTGGCTTCCTTTGTACAACTTTGGCCAAAAAAAAGTTCCATGTAGTGAAGGTTTAAGACATCCTCTCTCTATATGCAAGAACCAGCCAGTTAATGCTTGGAGGTAATCCACCAAAGTAGGCACACATCCTTTGACTTTCATAGCAACCAAATTACACTGAACTCGCAAATGGCTCTGAAATTAGAAAGTTTACTAGAATACTAAAACATTGAGATACATGAATAGCTGGCTAAACCAGTGAAAGTCACAGGGAATCATAGGGGTCTGTGTAAAGCTGAGTTGTTTTGCCCGTCACCAGTGCACGGTCCCGCTGCCCTCGGCTCTGAAAGGTGGGCTCGGACTAAGCGTGGGGCAAGAAAGCTATGGAATAGAGCTGGCCCAGTCACCTTCCACACAAGTGGGCTCACACTGAACTGCACCTCGGAGGGCTCTTCTAGGCGTAGGTCCCGCCCGTGATGAGCAGCTCGTAGGCAGGATCCCGACTCCTCCTACATAGAACTACACAGGCACACAACATGCCCAGAAGCTACGGAGAAAAAACAGAACAGGCTTGAGAACAGACAGCACTGCAAGAGACAACCTCAGCAAAGACATTGCCAGCATGCTTGCTAAAAGTGGAATTGTCCACAAAGGAAATGGCAAATGGTTTTTTGGTTCCTGCTGCAAAAAGCAAGGGCCACAAACTCCAGCCCCATTTTCTTCCAAGATTATCCTGGACACCTTTAAGAGAACTTTTTTGGTCAGCCACTTGTATTCTGCCTCAATAGTTCAAATGGAAGAAATTCTGAATTTTATGACAGGTACAGATTTTTAGATACTGTATCTGGAATGAAAAATCCAAGTGAAATTCCAATGTATCAGCCTCTAAGTGCCATGATGAGAAAGAACAAAGCTTTACAGAGTTTTATGAAACCTCTTTCCAATGATCAATCTCTTTTAATATGACATATTAGAAAGCTTAAAATCCAGTGTGAGTAATTCACTTTTAGACATGTTAAAATTCACAGTACCAACAACTGTGATACTGTTTGTCAGGAATTCAGGGTATGATTACCCTTTACAAGACTTAAATCACTAGAATAATCAGGGATATAGGGCATGATATTTTAAAGAAGTTGCATGTTTATTGAAGGTAGAGAAAGGCTACTAAAGGTAGCTACTAAAAAAATACCAGGTATAGTGTTGTGTTTTGTGGCCTACAGTAATTAGCAGTAGCTTCTAGTAAAGTAAGAGATTGTATTGATTTGGTCACATGCATAGAAGTGTATTAAGTTTATTCACAGATGCAAATACTTCAAGAGGCTCCTGTCATAGCCCTGGACCAAACAGCATCACTCAGAAGGTGATGGTTTCTTCAAAAAAAAATGAAACCACCCCAGAAATAACCCCAAAAAACCCCTTGGACAGAAAGCAAACAAGAATGAGCTGGGTGAGCAGATAATCAAATGTAAATCTGCCTCACTGATACAACAAAAGCCCAGTAATAATAGAACTAGGACAAAAAGAGAATTACTCACTTTTTTAAGACAGGCTGATGCAAAAGCATCACAGGTATAACAAGTTTTAAAACTAAGTGATGGCACACACAGCACAGTACTTCAGTCTGCTGAAAGACTGGAGACAATGTTTTAAAAATCCTAAATCTAAATAAGCAGTGATTAGGAAGAGGCATGATGAAATTCCAGTATAAGCTTTTAATTTCCTGAAAAGGAACAAGCTGTAAAGATCAATACTCTGTCTGGAGTGCATTATCTGCTTGGGATCTATAGCAGAAACCAGCTCAGGTTTATGGAGAGTAACCTAGAGTATGGCACTGCAACTTATTAAACCAGGATCTTTCTTCAGCCAGGTGGTTTCTCTCCACATATGAACTCCCAAATATCACAGAATCTTGGAATGGTTTGGTTGGGACAGACCTTTAGAGGCCATCCAGTCAAACCCTCCTGCAATGAGCAGGGACATCAACGAGAGCAGGGTGCTCAGGTTGTTATAGTCATGCCAGAGTTAGAGAAAACAAGTTCCATGAGAACAACTCCTCATGGACACAGTCCTTCTAAAGAGGAGGGAATATCCACAATTACAAACCACTTAAGTTAGAGATGTTAAATGGAGAGTTTATTGTAGTTGCCAGTGGCTACAGAACTCTCAAGCAGGTTCATAGCTTGCAAGTACAAAAACTTCATCTTTTTTTGCTGTTCAAAACAAGGCTAAAATGAAAGAGTGTGCTACAGAGAAACACCTCCTTTAGTCTTTTGCTAGAATTCATTCTGGCCTGGTACACTGACTGAATAAAAGTAGTTCCATCACATTTACAGTTATTTGCACATAGATAACCCTGTTCAATGACCCACTCAAGAGATTCAATTTATACAGTTGTGCAGAATCTGTAACAATCAGGTACTACAATAAAACCTCATTCAATTAACTTCTGAGTTACTATTTAAACAATTTCTATCCTTTAGGCCTCTGAGCATATTCCTAGAATTCACTGTAAACACAGAAGTAACTCCCATATTTCAGCTTCTGCTACAGAAATTATTTATTATGTCATTAAAAAACATGCCAATGCCTCTAAACCCCCTTTTTAAGGTATTTGATTTTGTTTCTCTTTGGTTGCTATTTAATACTGTGAACAAAGATATTTTAGAAGTCCATGTTGAAGGAGGATCCATACATCCGCCTCTTCAACAACTTTTCTCAAAGTTTAGACATCTCTCACATTCAGAAGGTTTGTTCAGTTTGCTTTTCTATTAAATTTTCCTGCAAATTCCAAGCCTTGCCAAAATACTCTTCTCAGTCTTCTGACTGTAGGCTGGGAGAGGTAGAGAACTTTGGGCAGCCTTATTGCATAACATGAAACATGGGGACTCTGTGCAGCAAGTATAGGAAAGGTGGGAAAATTCACCAAGAGGTAAGAAAAACGTAATTGCTCCTCTAAGTTTACAGGGCATGTGCTGAAGTTTCCATTCTTGCAGTCAGCACACAGACCATTTTGCTGAGAACCAGGCTAAGGACATTATTTAAATTCTGTATTACAAAGACAAGGATGTCAGAAGTTATGTCTCAAGTTCCAGGAAATAAATAATGGAACAGTTTGAACAGGATGCAAGCAGCCACACTGCCACTGCAAGTATGTGTCAGAAATTCTGGCCCAGTCCCAAAGAGGATTTTAAAATGTGCTGCATTTTGGAGCAGACCTGTTTATCAAACTGCAAACTCCAAAATTAGGAAGAGTGCCTCCTCTTGGGATGCAGCTCACTCAGTCTCATAACAACCATTACATAAAAAAAAATCTGTCACAGTAGCCATGGTTGTGATAAATACATTCATTTATGCTACACAAATACATTTCACTGTTCAAGGAGACCAAATACTGCTTTAAAGTTTTAAGAGTGGCAATTAAAAAAATACTTTCCCTTCAGGAGACTGAGCACAGATCTCACCAAATTTGAAGTTTCACAGCTGAAGTAGTCTGGGTCTGAACAGTTCAACATTACTTTATACAGTGTTACCTGTGAGTATATCCTTGCAGCACTGAAATATAAGTGTAACCACATTTTCACAAGACTGTTTGCAAAAGACTGTTTACCTTCAAACATATAGTCCAGTTCGAAAGCTTTTGAAAACAGAAGTACCTGAATTTTCAGACTCAACAGGTACAATGTTGTTTAAATCCAAACACTATTAGGGGTGCAAAAGTAACTTTGCAATTAGCTCTCAAGTCTCCTGGGATTCAGTGTATGCACGACACTGCTCACAGACCATAACACTGGCACAGTCTGACAATAAATGTCACTAGTGTACTAAGTCTGCCAGACTGATGAGCATTTAAAATTCCAACTTTACAAATGTGTTTAAAAGACAGTTCTAGTTCATTTTCTTTTAAATTTAATAAATACTAATATATACACTAATCTATTTCCCCGGTTACTTTTTTATGACCAGGGTAACTGTAATAAAGGTCTTCAGTTTAGAACCTCTTTGCTTAGGTCCAGAAACCAAGAAATCTTTGAGACACAATGCAAAGCTCAGCTGCAGGAGAACAGAGTACACTATCAAATCCTTGGGGTATCTCCTGGGTGGTCCTGACATCATTTGTATGCCATGAAGAACAGTTAAGCTGATGTACCTCTAAACTGGCATGAAGTATGAGCTACCTGGTTTAAAAGTTGAAACTCAAATACTGTGCAAATTCTTTAAGTGTTAAATGCCATCAGAGGACATTCATGATACTTAAATACCTAGATAATTAGTTTTCAAGAAATAGTGTGCCATTTACATTATAGTAGGTTAATGTATGTAACACTGACTGTTCAGCTCTCTTCAACTCTTAACAGAACACACATCCACATAGCAACAGTTTTGAGACCATGCATAGGCTGGGAAGTTCTGTGTTAAAATGTAATACCTCTTAAGTACACACCTGTGGAGCAGTTTAGAATTTAATTTGAAAGAAGTTAACAAATCAGGAACATTCTCTTACCTGAATAGCAGCAAATGCTAGTGCTGCCCAGATGACATACATCATGATCTCTTGAAGCTTCTTTACAACCAGAGCCTCACACCCCTGAAACAAGTAGGCTTCTTATTTATCAATCTGTCAATCATATTTAGGCACACACCAAAAACCCCAAAAGCATCAAACAGGGCAAAAGGATAATGCAAACACTAAAAAAAAATAAAAATTAATGCATCACAAATGAAACAAAGGAGAAACCACATCTATTTTCTGTTAAAGCAAATACACCCAAGATTTGATGTTCCCAAAAAGAAAAGTAAATGACTGTCAGAAAATGCACATGGCTGTGTAGGTTCATGCTTTGGCTGCCTCACCTCCGAATAAAGGTCCATTGGGTGGGTCAAGCTGCCAGTGCAATTGCTGAGGGCTGCTTTGCAACAGCTGAGTGGCACACTGTTATTTTTAGTTTGTTTGAACCAGACAGTATTCTCCCAGTCTGAGTAGTTATGGATCCCACAGCAGCGCAGCTGGAAAAAATCAGACAGGTAAAGAGACAATATGACAGCAATTCCAATGGCAACAGCAAGAGGACAAGTATATTAAGATTATATTCCACTGCTGAAAAACACTTAAGTACTAAATATTTGAATCCAGACACAGATTGACAGATAGCTAATTACACAAAAATGTATCTCCCCATCACCAATGCAATAATTATATTAATTGTAACCAAGTTAAGCTCTTTATTGTCCATTTAGCTATTTCCTAGCTTTGTCAGAATGGAGGAAGACCACGTACACAAGTAGCACCTGTGTCCCAAGGACAGGAAGGACTGGCCAGCTCACCTGCCTCTGTACATAGTCAATGGCCCGGCTGGCTGCGTCGGGGTTTGTCCCGTTGTACCCATTGTACACTTTCCGAATGCTGTGATCCACTTCATCCTCCACCTGGGAAGAGGCAGGAAAGCATCTGCATTAGCTCACCAATGGAAGCAGTACAGGTTAGGTAAAGTTAGTTCACTTCCCATCACAGCAATTCAGGAAACCAAGGTAACTCCCCATCATCCGAAATCAGCATCCTGCAGTGGTACAGGATTCCTAAAATTCTAACTTGACTTTTGCAAAGATGCTCCTATCTTGCAGCTAAGGGAGAAATAAAATCCAAGCAGGTTATCTTCCATAAGATTTTAGGCAAAGTAGCTTTGCAATGTCTCTCAGAAAGGAACATGCTTTTCCTATGACACTGTGGCAGACATCCTATGGAGTTAAGGGCTCTCCCTAAGAGCAGAGCATGCACTCATCTTTCTACTCTTCCTTCCAAGTTCCAAACCAAAACTGGCATAACCATCCAGACTAACACATTCCCCTTGGGACCAACAAGGATATTGGGATGACAAGGTTTTAAGTCATACTAGCTGCTCTTCCCATTTTGGCTGAAGCACAGGTAAATTCTCAAAGATGATGCCTTTGGGCTGACCCTACAGGGACCAAGCTCTCTGTTCAGTCCCAGTGTCCCCACCCTTCCTGAGGAACCCCAGAGGCAGTGCATGGTACATAGCAACAGTTACTGGAATAGCTCTTAAAACTACTGCAGATGAGTCAAATTGCTAAAGATGCTGTCAAGTACATGTGTTAGAAATGGATGCCACCCAAGAACCATCTCTTGTCCCTACAAAAGGCTTTTTATAGTTTGGAAAAAAACCCCACCTTACTAGAACTTTTTAAGTAATATGTTCACTGTAAACTATTATTTAAATGCACAGAAATTTTAGTGTAGACAAACCTTTGTGCAATATTAAGATTAGCTCTGAATCGATTTTTTTTCTACCACATTCAACAGAAATTCTGTGCAAGGAATGTAATTTTAGGACTGAGCACTAAGCCTGCATATTCTTCAGATTTGCAAGCTATAGTAGGAAGGTCTTGTCAACACATGCTTAAATGCTTTAATGGAAGAATTTTCTGCAGCAATAGCACAAAGTGCATTCCACCACCACCCCCTCCTCAAGAATGCTGCCTATCTTAACAAGCAAATCTGTATCAAGATAGGCATGCATAAAAGTCAATTTAGCCTGCACAGGCAACTTGTTTCAGACGAGCTTAAAATCACCTGTTTGATGATTTAACTAATGTGATTTACAACTCTGACTCGTAACAAAACAGCTATTCAATTTGTCATATACATTTTTAAATCTTTTATTTCAGTGCTTCCTTGTGTATCATTTGCCTTATGGTTCAATTATGGCAACATTGTGCCTGAAATCCATGCAAATTCCATCCATGCAAACAGAAATCACTAGCTCCAGCTAGCTGGCAGGTTTTATGAAAACTGAAGAGAGCAAATCAATCCACCCAGAGGAAATAAGTCAGCAGGTCCTCAACAGGGACAGCGACTTTAATCCCTACTGCCACTTCCAAAAAGCCTTCCTTTTGCAGGTTAGGAGCAGTGTGACAGACTGCAGCAGGCCAGTCCATCTCAGCATGACCTGGGCAGGCTTCACGTGGGGCTGAACTGGATCAGCACACACAGGGTCACAGAGGCACCCCAGAAAATTAAGTGATTCTAAGATCAGTAACTGTATCTTAACTTAAAAGGGCACCATGCCACTTTGAGACATTATGCTCCACAGTTTTCATGAACAACTGCCTTGACTTTGACCTTGCCTTTCCTTTGGAAGTTTGTAGAGTTAACACAATGTATTTCTAACGTGATTCAGGTACCTTTAAACAAACCAAAACAAAACTCCCACAGATGTACACATGCCATGGCAGAAACAAGAGAACAAAATTAGCAAAGCACAGAGCTGCTTTATTTATCCTGGCAAAAAATTTCCCCTGCCAGTTCACTGGTAATAAATTTATTTCTGACACTCCTATTGCACTTGAAACAATAGTTTAAGATGCTAAGTACTGCAGGATACTAGAAAACTGCCATTTTTACTAACAAAACCCATCTGTCCTTTCAAAGGATGAAAGATTCAGTTTTCAAATACTGAGTCCCACAAACAGCTTAACACAAGATCACAGTGCCACCAAAGAGAAGATTACCTTCCCTCTCCTTCCAAGCTCTGGCCCTGCGTTACCTACTGCAGTGAAAACTGCATGGTAGCAAGACACAAAAAAAAGAGGAAACAGGAACACAGAGCTGGGACCAACCCAATTTTCAAGTGTGTAATTTCAGATGGGTTAAGCAAGGGAGATCCATGCCTCTGCTTTTATCTGCTGTGAATACTGCTAACTGAAAAGGAGCAAGTCACTCTGAGATGGGAGCATGGAGGAGAATAAGATGAGCACAGCTCAGTCCTGACCAGATCCACAGTAATTCCTGCACAGCTACACTGGAATACAGTATTGCCTCCAAGGACTGACACAGAAGGAAACCATTTAAATCAACATGTTTCCCATTCCCCTGGAATTGCAGTGCTTTCCTCAGTTGCTTCGAAGGACTACTGCCACTACAAACTTCAGAATCCCAAAAGATCACCTCAGTTCACTGCCAAGATACCAGAAATCCAATGAAGACCGTGAGAAAAAAATATCCTGAATTTAAGCATTCCCACAGAGCACTTCCTGTTGAAACAACTTATCCTGTTATGCAGCATATTTACAGCCTGCACTTCAAGGTCGTGTTGTTGGCTGCTCACTCAAGGCAGCCTCCCCTGTAAGCCAAGCAAAGCCACCAGACTTTTCCTTGATTTCTGTCTCACCATCTCTCCCAGGGCAGCAGGAGAAAGCAAGGAGAATGCTGAACAAGACCTGTGCTGTTTATATGGACATGAAAGGCCAAAGAAAGGTAAATGGTACTGCAGTTCAGCTTGCTATTAAGATAGCACTGAGTGTCCTGCACTGCTCACATACTGTATGTCACAGCTAAAATGCTTTCTCTGGGAATTTAAAAAAAAAATTTAAGATATGGACACATCAAAAGCCAGTAAACTGTGCAACTCAGAAACTTCCTCAAGCTACACTGTGTTATCTCTAATACCATGTAGTATATTTCTGCCATGTATTATGCTGGTAGAAATATTTAATTTTATTTTTCTGGTCCCATTTCTTAATTCCATTAAACAAACAGGGAAAGAAGTCACAATTTATTGAGCTATAAGCCCTATCCATAACCTGTATAAAGCTAGAAAGTACACATTAACACATTCAATCTGTTTCATTATTATGTAGTGTTACTTTGCACACCAAAACACAGGACGACATTAAGTTATTGCATATTAAAACAATATGCCCTATGTTCAAATATTGTGTAGCCAAATCATTCACAAAGTCAAAGCATAAATACATTAGAAGACCATCTGGAAAATGTAGAGGTACCAATTACTCCTCCCTCTACTGTTCAACTCAATGATTTCTTCCAGCTACTTTTTGCCTACAAATTTGAAGATACTGATATCACATATTAACCCACTTAGAGGTTTGGGTTTATTCCCCTAACAAATACCCATTTAACAGTTCTTCAGAATCAAACACAGTATAAAGACTGCACTCTGTATTTTGGTCACATCTCACAACAAAACATTTACTGAAACTGAGAAGTTATTACCTTTGCTCTGTAAATGTATCCGAGGACCACCACCACAACTTCAGTGATAAAAACCAAGAGCAAGATGATCACAAACTGTAAAAGACAATCAAGAGTGTTTGGGCAAATAGTTTTATTCATTTACTTTCTAAAGTCTCCACATAGATTTCTCTACTTAAAGTAATTTTTCAGGTAAGGTTTTGATTAAATGGATAATTTAAAGCAGGCAGTTAAGTTGACCAAATGAGCCCAGAATTTGTTCAAGAAGCTTTAGTGTTCATAACTTCATCAAGTTATAAGAAGCTGCCCAGTTGGGCAAGTGCTACCAAAAATACCATACTGGAGTGCTTTAATCAAGTGTTTCCTTCAATCTTCTTTATTAGATTAAACAGGAATGTCACAAAGGAGCTACCCAGGCTGTTACTAAGAGTGGTAGATGGACTAAGGGAATGTTTCTTCAGATTAAGCTCTGTAACAACTGGCAAAGACAGCAAGCTAGGCACTTGTCTTGCTATATTTAAGAACATGTGTAAAATAAAGTGTTAAAGAAGTCTACAGAGCACTCAACAAAGCAACTCCCCAAAAACTCTGGGGGGACAGTTTAAATACTGGCCTATCTTCTTTCCTACCTAGTTTTCAAGCTGAAATTACAGTTAAAATGCTTGGGAACACTCTACATAAAATACTGCAAAGAAAGTGTCCAAATTAAGCCATAAAGAAAACAATTAGGCCCTATGACAACCCTCAGTTAACCCTGATACCAGACACTTAAAACAAGAAGGCTCCTGGATCATCTTTCTCTCTCTCTCTCTCTCCAATTTCAGCTTTTCAACTACAACAGATAAAAGGGATATTTAAAAACTGTTGTGACTTAGTCATATGGTTTTACATTTTTTAATGACATTACCACAGTTCTAAAAAAGGTAAAACTGAGAAGCCTTCTGCTGCTAGAACTGCCTAACTTAACACCTTTATTGGGAACAGAAAATTGAAACAAGACGTTCCGAACAAAATAGAAGGGGAAAACATTTAAGGCCATAAAATAAGATTAGAAAAAACTTTCAATAATATTTTAGAAGTTTGTTAAAAAGGGAAGGTACCCAAACACACATCAGGTAAACACCATATAAGAACTCTGGAACTTACCGTAGCGAGCCCGCAGCGACTTTCTCTAATTGTAGCACAGCAGCCAATAAGTCCAATAATAAAAAGCAGCGTTCCCACAGCTATGATAATAACTGCTGGGATTAGTGTATAGACATCTTCAAAGAAGTGATCATAGTCATCATATGTGATGAACACATAGGCTCCCACGTAGCACAGGATGCCTGCTGCTGCCTGCAACACACACAAAACACGTCAGTCCTCCAACACCAAACCCTTCCTGCAGCAAGGGAACAGCTGTTTTATCAAACAACACAAAGTGGTCTTCCTCAGAAATTCTGCCCATTACTATCTATGGTCTACTGTTAGAACAGAACAGATATACACACTGGAAACTTTAACCTCTGCTAGGGAAAGATGAACTGCTAGAAACAGCATTTCTGAAGTGTTTGCAGCACTGGAAAACCTGATTCTAATCAACAAAGCAGGCAGGAACAAATATAAAACATCAATTATTAAGACAGAACCAAATACCTAGAAACATGTACCACAAGCTTGTAAAACAGATGTTCTCAGAAGGATTGTACAAAAGGTCCTTATTAAACAAAAAAAATCAACTTCAAGTTACTGCAAGTCCTGTAGGATGTATCTGCAACTCTATAGATTTAAAACACTGAGACAAAGCTCTTGCATCAAACTGCCCTGACCTCACCTCCCTTGCAGTTACAAGGATCCCAACACATCAATACCTTCATTAACTTTAAACTGAGCCAACCTAGTGAAGGACAGACAGCTGTTGCTTGAGGAGCAAAGGAACACACATTTATTTCAAAATAGAAGGGCCTTATCAATTTTTGCTTTACAAATGTCTTTTGTAACTGTCCTCACACTTGCTGCAGAATGAACATTGATCTGAAATGACAGACAATGTAATTTAACTATTTCATGACACTTTTCTAGTGTCCCAATACAACCCTAAGCTAAAACAATCCACTCAGAAGACGAAAGGACTGAGCTCTGATGAGGGGAATTTCACTTTTCTGTAAAGGACAGTATCCCCATTTCAATCCAATCTGTATCTGGATCCAAGAGTTCACTTAACTGGAGTATTACACACTTGAGCTCTGATCTGAGGGAGAACACTGCGAGCTCCTCCAGCCACCTTTCCCACTCAATGGCCTTGTAACTACCCCAGCCCTGCAGTGTGAGAGGACAGACAGACACATCTACACCTCGTTCCAGTAGCTGTAATACTACAAGGCTGGATCATGTTAGTGTAGAATCAAAGAATTAATTAATAATTCAGTCCAGGAGGGACCTCAGGAGATCATTTAGTCCAATTTCCTGCTTATAGCAGGGTCAGTGATGAATTCAGACCAGGTTGGTGAAGTCTTTGTCCAAAGCCTTCCCAATGCTCCCCGGGAAGGCCGTTCAGTGTGGCACAGAACCAGACTGCCCATAGGTACCTGGTATCTCAGGCCTCTTTGCCACCCCAGAGCACAAGTACAGCAATGTTACTGCAACTCCCTCCTAGAAACAATGCTGCATAACCACTACCACAATATGTCTTTATGTATGGAATATTCCCTGCAGCACTTTCACTGTGTGAAAGAAAAAGATATGAAGAGC
Organism: Manacus vitellinus; assembly: GCF_001715985.3. Taxonomy (NCBI): domain Eukaryota; kingdom Metazoa; phylum Chordata; class Aves; order Passeriformes; family Pipridae; genus Manacus; species Manacus vitellinus. The sequence continues at coordinate 1,014,540 of NW_021940637.1, read as the reverse complement.
CAGCTCAAGAGTATCATCAGTTTTGCATCAATTTGAGCAATACATTTCACCTCTCTGCCTCCCTTTCTGCAGAGGTAATTGTGTGCTCTGCAGGAGTCTTAAAAGCATCCAGGAGGTTCAGGTTCATCCAATAAAAGGTGCTATGTAGATACAAGGGGAGTGAAAATTCAGTAACAAAGACCAACAGCAAGACATCTTCTCCAGACACGAGTGAACAAGCTGTTACAAAAGTCACCCCTTTGCACAAAAGATGTTGAAATGCTAATCCAGCTGTACAAATCCTGCCATATTAGGTACAACATGGCAAAATGCAGACACACACTTTCTGTACACAAAGCAAAGCTTCAAAGTAGTGTCAGTGAACAATGGAATTACATTAACTGTTGCCTAGCAATGGAGCGTGTGAATGGCAGGAGAGTGATGTAATCTCCTATTTCTAAGAACTAAAATGCTTGTTAGAAATATGGTATATTGCAAGGTGGCAGATAAAACCCCACAGCTGTGGCTGGCACAGAATATATGCCACAAAGCTGAAATCAGAACCATTTGTGAACTCCTTTGTCCTTCTCTTGTGTGTAATTTAAGTGGCTTCCTCCTTTTCTAAGAAAAATCTGGTTCATAAACTGAGCACATAAATTTGAAGAATGCATTAGAAAAAAAAAGTTTAACCTTTTTAAAAAAAAAAAAAAAGGTCTACAGGTGTTAGCTTTCCTTTCTTACTTGAAGAAGCATATGCATATTAAAAAACTTTGCTTTTCCAGTCTTTAGACTGCTCAGATTAAAAGCAGCTGGGTTTGAAGACTTCATTAAATCCCTTCCACATATGGTGCTGTAACAACTAAGTCATCCCTGACAGCACTGAGCTTCTGAACAATGTGGAGCAACTGGTGTTCCTGGAACAGACACAGCTTCTATTTGATGAAGTGACCATACCCTTACAAATTACTGCTACTTCTTCAACAAATCATCTGCAGGGGCAGGAAGTCTTGAGAGCAAAGGTGCCTGCTGGAGCTTGCACAAGGTTTAAGAGCTCTGAAGATTAAAACTCCTTCCCCATGTATCACAGTTCACACTGTTTCTGAACAGGTACAACAGTCTTTCACAGAACAATGAAAACAGCACCACTACCCACCTAGTTTACATGTAAACAAGTTTCAGATGCCTTCCCTTCTTTCACATCACAGCCAGGGATGGTGTTTTTTTCAGCCTGCTCTAAACCAGGAATTGGGGAGGTTTCCAAAGCAGCATTGGGATGAGAAAAGTGCTTTTGAAGCAATCCTTTTGCTCATCCTCTGATGATCTTTACTTACTACCTTCTGCTCTGCATCACTGAATAGCATTAGGAGTGTGTAACAAGACTCACTTTGGGTGAAACTAAGCCAGAAGTCGAGTACACTTCCTGTGCTACCTGCTCATAGGGGTTCAGTCTGTGGGACCAGAGCAGCCTGAGGGCCTTTCCTCCCTCTTCACAGCTCAGTAGTTTCAACTGCTCAGCACACAGTACCATGGTGTATGTTCATGTTAGTAATGCACAAACACCATGGCAACAGACAAGACAAAGAGCCAGTTTTACCCATATGAAGTATGCAGTCTACACTGACCAGTGCTGCACCAGTTAAATGCACATTTATTACCTGTTGCAAACCAAGAATAAAGTTAAATACGTGCTTTTTAAAGGAAAAACCAACCACCCAACCCCCCCCAAAACCTGAACAAAAACAGACCCCCAAAACAGTACCACATCCACATCTCAAGGAATCATCTAGGGAAACTCGGATCTGTATCACAAGTACAGATACAATGACACAAGGATAACTTAAAAATAAATTAAAATAACCCAAATTCCAGTGTTAATTACCCTGCAGAGTAAATGGTAAATCCACAAAGTCCAAACCTGATCAAGTCAAAGATATTTGAATAAAAAGCCACCATGTTTACAATCATGTATTTCCTATCCTTAAATGGAAGCCAAATATATGAACTGCACACAATTCCAACCAGTGTTCGATGAACAGGGTTTGAAGGAGGAATTCTCCAACTTAATCTGCCCAAAGCTCTGAATAGAGATGGCAGCAGCTCCTGACTCTGTGCCAGGTCACATGCAAGCTCTAGGGAGATGACTGGTTATTTGCCATTCACACATCCTTTTACAGTGGTTTGCCTCTAACTTGCAGTTCTGAACCTGGAGTGGGATACTCCTATTTTACGATGAATTAACCTTTAAAAACACTCATATAAAAGTACAGTCAATGAAGACAGTTTGTTGTGAAAAGCTCGAACAATTTGACATCCTTTTCATCAGAGGCAAGTTTTAAAGAAACACAGATCTCTCACAGATCAGAAAAAGCTTGATATTACTGCTTTGGCAGGAACCTCTAAGGAGTTATTTAAAGCTGAGCAATTACACAAAGAACGGGGGGAAGACTGGAAGATCTAATGACATAACGACAAATTATCATTCAATACATTATAGGAAAGCACACATTTATATAGGAAAAAATACATATAATTTGATGTTCTTTGAGTAAACCTTCTCCCATCTTTGGGCTGGTAAAACCCAGCCTCTAAAACTCCTGCCCATGGCACTAAGTCAGCTTTCAGCTCTCCCATGCCCTGAGGTGTACAAGGCTGCACTGTCTTGGTGCACCTTCAAACAGTCACAAGGTTTCTCTGCTTGTCTGCTTGTTTCCCAAGCAGGCTGCAAACACACACCAGGAACTGTTTTCATGTTTTCAGTAATGCTCACACCTGCAGCAGTCTGAAAGCCAAAATTGTGGCTACCTAAGAGGATGACTAAGTAAGATATTTAAAGTACTTGTTCTGTTGATCATTTATTTATCAGCCATGGCTACCACAGCTTCATTTACAAACCAGTGCTTCCTTACACTACCCTACTCATTTTGCTCCTGAAGAGATCTGATGACCACTTGTCCAAAGACTTTGTAGGTTTACAAAGCCTTGTCCTTCGTGTTACTTTTACTCTTCACCTTGCTATGGAATTTTCTTCACTTTGGGACCACAACAGAACCCATAACAAAGCGATTTTGAATTTATTTTTGGTACTATTTTAATTAACTAGGCCCAAGAATAGTATTTGTACCTTTAGCACCTACATTTTATTCCCTGTTTTAAGAAAAATACACACTCTCTGAACAAGAAAATGAAGGTAGCAGCAAAGTATTGTAGGAGAAAACACACCTGACAGTCAATTAGGCAAGAGGAATATTTCACATTTTTGGTAAGTACACCTACTTATAAATTCCTACTTCTGCCAATTTACCAGTGCTGACTAGCAAATGTTGGCAGTAACACAGATACCACTCTGAACCCAATTATTGCTAATTCCCTCTCTTTTAAGCATGAGATTGTTAAATAAACCCATGTCATATTATGATTGACCATCTACATCATCTTTGACAAAAAGAACCAAGGGAAAAAGTAAGAAAAAAGCCTTCTACACTAACACATAGTCAGCTTTTCTGCCTGGATCCAGTCCCAGGACCATCTTCCCTTTCCTCAAGTGTTTACCTTAAGTGTATCTTTGTTCTCACTGCCTTTGTAATGTGTTTTTGTTTTAAATAAAGCACACATACACTCCAGGAAAGATTTCTGAGGGACTCAGTGCTATCATTCTTTGTAGCAGTTACTTTTATCCACGCATACCAGTTCCTGAACATTTCCTACCCATTGTGGTTTGCCACCCAGTTCCTGGGCTTCTTAGAACAGTACAGTAACAACTGGGGGTTTTTTTTCACCCCACACTTCTCCATTATTTGACTTCCACCGTATTTCTCTGACATTTTTGGTTCTAACAATAGAGTACTCACTACTGTCTGACAGAGTGAGTTTTCCCTCATACCTTCTTTAAGTTTTCCTTTTAGCCTTCTGACCTTCAAAATCTATCTCCCCAGGTTAAACCTCAAAGGTCCTACAGGATCTCTCTGCTGTTTATTTCTCTTAGACAGTAATGAAGTGCTGAAAAGAAGGTCTCTCTCTCTCCACTCCCCTCATAAACAAATCCACACTGCTACTTGACATTTTCTCTGCTGCTAAAATTGATGCACATCCAGCCTCGAACCCAGTGGTTTCCTGACACTCTTCTGTTTGTTCTCATCAATAATAATATAACTGGAACACTGAGCTATAACTGTTCTACAAAATCCTTTGGGAGGAGAAAATTAGCAGTTCCCTTCAACTTTGTAACACAGCTAAACCTATCTTAAAGGCTTACAAAACAAAGCCATGTGAAATTCAAGTCAGCCAGACTGCTCTGTCTATACCAGCCACACTCAATTCTGTAATGCCAGGCCCAAATTCAATGGCTTTTTAGGCCAAAGCAAAAGGCTGAGCCAGGCTGCTTCTGCATTTGGCATGATATACTTTAACTGTCACTAACTGCAAGATGCAGTGCACCTGCAGGTAGTATTGTACTTTTTTTTAACTAGATGTTAACAATACAGCCATTCTTGTACACTATTCAGTCCTCAGGGTTGTAACTTGAGCTGGTGCTCCACTATTTCCAGGTTCCTCGCTCTGCACAAGAACAATGCTCAGCACCCTGTGCCACAAAGTTCCCCAGGTAAAGTGATACTACACATTCCATGGACTACTCAAAGCTATCACATTTAGCTTTGCAACTTGTTTTTGTTAGGTTTTAGCTCTACCTTTAAGCTCCAGACTAGATGCCAAAAATCCTGAAAAGTCCCAAGCAAAGACTTGAAACTCATCCTGTCAAGAAACATAAATGATGCTATGTTACTTCAAAGCAAACTGAAGTATTTATTACTAAAAACCAGCACATGGCCCATGTTTGCTACCTGAAAATTCATGTCCGAGCACTGTAAGAAAAATCTCGGAGGGTGTAACACTTGAGGACTTTAAAATTCCAATTTTTTAATAAAAAAATTTCATTTTTTTAATGCCCAGGATTCCAAACCATTACACAATCCTGCAGGTACACCCACTTCACTACCATAGCAGCAGAAGCACAAACCATTCAACCATGGCATCAAGACATGACTATCCTTCACCACAAAAAAGGTTTCAGGCAAGTAATCCCTGACAAGTAGCCTTTGGGTTCATCTGTCAATTATTTGATCACCAAAAAACTCACAAGAAGTTTGTTTTTGAAGTCCAGATCAGAAACTATTCTCAAGCTCACAGTAAACAGAGAAATTACAGGGCTTATTGCTACACGTAAGAGAAAAGTGAGCTCTGCTTTTCCTTTCTCCTACTAAATGTCAATGGATTTTCCCATTGCTGCATTTTCTCTCTTCTTTTCTAGCAGAACCAAAACACACCACACACACACTGACAGCTCCAGCTCCTTTTAGAGAGAGCACAGATCCCTCTAAGATAATACTGCACCATTTCCAAAACTCTGGTTACTGAACTGGGGTGAGAGTACCCAAGTTGTAAAGTGAGCACAGCTTTGTAGAAGTGATTCTTGCTGTACACAACTGAAGCCTTGAGATCTCTAAACAGCCATATCAAACAATGTTTAATAACAGCTTAGTCAACTGAAAAGTAATGATTTCAAGTCAGTTGAGTAATTGCAAGAACAACCTAAAGAGTCTGCAACTCCTGAGTTGGAAGTACTGCAGAAGCAGAGTTCATTCCTCTTCTCAAGGAGGAGGACCCAGAAGCGAAGTTAAAAACCTCAGAGCAAGCACAGGATGAGAGGTACTGTTTTAGCAGGGCAGGCTGTCAAAGCACACAGATTCTCTGGGAATATAAAATAGGCAAAGTCCCTTTTCTGAAGCAAGACTACGTGGAACTCTGAATATATTTATCCTGCTACACTATATCCTAAACTAAGACTGAAAACATTTCCTTAGCATTTGTGTCTTCGTCTCATTTCTTCAAAGTGCTTTCAACTGAATTATGCAAGTCACACCCTGAAGCCTTAAATAAAGAGTGCACAAAATAAACACATTTGACAGCAGTTTTAAAATATTTGTTCCAGGTAAATTTATTCCTTCCTCTTTCAAAACGATGCAGACTTGTAATTTAACAGAAGTTTTTCTGAAAAACACGCTATTCTCAAATACTTTATTGTAATTACCAATTTCATCAGGATATCAAAAGTATTGCTGATTATGAGGATATAAGTACTAGAAGTTTCATGACTTTATTTCTAAGTTGTATTGTCTTTCACATCACAATTGCTTCCTATGCAATACCCTTCCTCAAAGGAAAGGACTTGGCATCCCCTAAATGAAAATAACCAGCTGACCAGAGAGATCTTGTGCAAACTTAAGGCAAGATAAAGGTCAACTGAAGGGTTGCTTTTCCTCTGTCATTTGTTGTATCTACTACAAAATTAACTCATAGCAACAAACCACTAAGAAACATATTAATCTGATCTGTATTCCTCTGGACTTTCTAAGAAGGGCAAGTTTTAACTGATGCTTCTTATCAATGCATTTCTTGGTAAAATACTTTAGAGCTTAAGCACTCTTTGACAAAGTACCCAAAATTCAAACAATGTTCCATGCAAGCTCTATATTCTGCTACTCTTGCTGACTGTCAGGATACTGTTTTCTTACAGAACTGTAGTTCTAAGGTAGTATGGGCACCTACAGAAGACGCACTCGATGCTTGACATCCCTGCAAATACAACTCTGCTAAATTGTCCAAAGTACCACACCAAAAACCTGTAAAGGAGCATAAAGCCCATCCAGATTTCTATGATAAACTAGCACCTGCCCAGCTATGACAAGAAGACAGCTTCCACAGCCCATTTTCTTCAAACAAATAAAATAAAATCCTGTAGTAATTATTAACATGCAGGAAAGTACACTTAATCTAAGAATTTCACAAGGTATGAAAGAAGTTTTCACAAAACCATGAACAAGGTGACTTTTATGTAGTGTCAACTAGAAAATTTAACACATAGCAAAAGGAGATGAACTCATGGAATTGAAAGTAGTAGCTGCAGATGGTAAGTGTGTGGCTGTGATCTGTCAGCAAGGTCTGATCTGCCTTCTTCAGATGGCTTGAAAGAAATCTGTAAAAAAGGAAGTTAGAACCTGGACTACAGAGTATAACAAACACACCTCTGCGTTTTCTTCAGCAGCAGTGACAATTTTCTGAACAGGTCACAGTTATAAGACAAAAATCAAAAGTTCTCTGAACATTCCCATCCTCCTGCAAATATGAGACCCACTGGGTGGGGGGAGGGCATGGGGGAAGTTATAATTCACTGTGATCAGTGAATTATTACTCTTGCAGAACCTCTGATAGCAAACTATGTAGTAACAACTTGCTATTCCTACAGATGACCAAAAAGATGATGATAATCCATAAGACTTGTATACGACACCTTAGAGAGACACAGTGAATTTACAAAAGCATTTAAAGGAGATTTCACGGTTACTTGACCAATTATAAACATTTGTCTATTGTCAAGTCTCAGGGGAAATATGGATGATCTAATTGTGAAAACTGAAACTACATATGAATGACAAGCAAAAGATTTCTGTAACAGCACAGAAGCATCAACTAGATGGGCACCAAATGTTAACATACACAGCTCAGTCAACAAATGACATGTGCTCGATCAAGAGCTGGAATTCTTTCTCTTTTGCCATTTAATAATGAAGTTTTACTGCTTTTGATGAAAGTAGGTAGATTTTCTACTTTGAGGAAATTTTTGTAACTTGCTAAAGAAAGGAAAAGCACTGATTTTTGTCACTCTCACTTTTAGAAAGTCTGTGTCATTCTACACGCAGCTGATGAGCTGTGAGGTTGTTCCAGCACAGGCAACCCTGTCACTTATCTGCCAAAAAGCTATCAGCACAAGTTGACTTCTTAGGCTGGGGGTGGTTTACAGAATAAGAGATTGATGACATTTTAATTTGACATGAAGTACATCTTATCTAAACACAATCTGTCCACTTTAGATTAAGCCAAGTTTGTCTCAAAAGAAAAGTCATCCAAAATTGTAAAGTACTAGATTTAGCGTTACACAAAATAACTTTGATCCCACCACTGTTTAAGCTGAATAATTGCAAACTCCAACATGCAATTAAATTACTAAATGCAGCAAATAACGAGCAATACCTTTCTAATAAATAAAACACGAAAACTATCACTAAGCTTTTGGAGTGGGGAAGAAACTGCATACAGAATTTGTGCCCATTTACTCACCACAGAGCTTAATTTATATCAGCAACTAAAGAAAAATCTACTTCAAGGTGCCATCAAGAATGCAACTCAAAAAAAATTGTGTCCAGTCAAAACTTTCACTGTGACGTAGGAGCTATTAAAGACCTTTTTAAATGCCATTTGCAACTGTGCATGTAACAAAAAGCCACACCCAACAAAGCAGATTCCAACCAAACGACTGCACTAAGAGGTTGATGTCACTACTTCACACTTCAAAGATAAAGAACGGAGCCTACACACCTCAGCCAAAATTACAGACTCCTATTCTGCACCACTTAATGCCAGATATGCCTCACATTCACTGCTCCTGTCCCTGAACAGCTGGGCGGACAAATGCCGGTGAGAATGCAGAGATACGCATTTTCCTTGACGATGATTCATTTCCAGGCACCCGTGAGAGGCATTCCTTCGTAAAAATTCAGACGAGAACATTCATCTGTAACACTTTTAATATTTCATACAGCTTCCAAAATTAAACGATGTAGCTATATAGAGCTACACTTCTATGTTCAAATATCTTGTTACCCGCTATTACTTTTTCACATAAGAAATCCTTGAGCAGCTGGAACAACGGATATTCTGTTCCTGGAGCTGGGATTAGAGGATGAGAAATGCAGTACCAAAACGCACAAAAGGAATTCTTAAAAGCCTACAGAATATTCTTTAATTTGATTTCATTTATTTAAGAGTTATGTTGCTCTGACAGGCCAATTATTACAGTGAACACCATGCCAAGTTACAGCCTGCACATCCATCCTGAGAAAGGTCATTTACAGCAACCTACTGTTCCACTTTTGTAAGCTTTTGTCTTACTGTCAGCATGACTGTGGCTGTGGGAGGTTTCAGCGACGCAGATATACTACAGTGGCTAGTGGAATACGTAAAACATGTATGTGCGTGTATATATATATATAAATACACATACACACACGTCCTAACTTTATGTTACAAATACCAGGAAGGAAACGGTGCCCTACACTTACCGCTAAGTCTTTGGCATGGCCTTAAAGTGGAAGGCCAAACCCGAGATGGCCATAAAAGGGCTACAGAAATTAAAGCGGCTACAGAAATTAAACTGCCAGAGACTGGAGAAGCTCAATAACGCAGCTGTACTCACTTACACAAGAGTCTCCACCTCAAGATCCCTAATGCCCGTTAAACCTTCCCTGCCAGGCTACTGAGGCAGCTCCATCCACCCTGGGACTTGGAGGGGGGCTGGGAGGGAAGGGACTGCGCCCGCGGCCGAAACCCGGGCCCCGCGCAGGGGCTCAGGACGCCGGTTCGTTCAAACACACACCGAGCCCGTGCGGGGCGGGAGGGGGGAGCTCCGGGCGGGCTGAGCGCGGCCCGCAGAGCCCTCAGCGCCAGCTGCGACCCGGAACCCCCGGAGCCCCCGCCCTCGCGAGCCGGCGCGGCACTCACCCAGAAGATGAGGTTGAGGAAGACCAGGACGGTTTTGGAGGAGGTGATGCCGCACTGCCCCATGGCGAAGGCCTCCGCCGCCGCTCAGCCCCGCGGCCGCTCAGCCGGCCCGGCCCCCCGCCGCCCCCTCAGCGCCGCCGCACGTGACCGCCCGGCGCCGCGGCAGCCTAAGATGGCGGCCGCCCGCGTCACGTGGCGGGAGGGGGTGGAGGCGTCTAAGATGGCGAACCCCCCTTAAAGGGGTCCCGCCCTCCTGAGGGGCCGCGGCCCGACCGTCCCGGTGGTGGCTCAGCCTGATGTGTCAGCTGTGCCCGCCCTCCCCGTCCTCAGACTTTTAACAAACACATCTCTGCTTCTCGTTCAGCACGACGAAGCGGTAATTTTCCGAACATCGCACAGTCGTTAAGACAGATACCAGAGCGCTCTAAACATTAACATGCTCCCGCAAATAGCTGCACTACACAGCCGGTAACAGCGTCCTCAGGGGACGTTCGGATCATGGGAGAAGTAAAAACCCGCCCGATTGCCGCCTGAGGAGCGGTTTGGTGGCGGGGCTCGGTGCCCGGTGTGGGCTGAGGGGCTGTGGCAGTGCTGGGGGCAGGAGCTGAGCACCAGCAGAGAAAAAAGTGTTTAAGGGGGAGAACATCCCGCGTTTTACAATCCGGATGTTTGTCTAGCGGGAGGAAGGAATGCTTCCAGCGAAGTAAAAGACCATCGCTCGTGTTGCACAACCCGACAAACCGTGAGGGAAGTGCAAGCGCTGGCAATTGTTAGGACATTTTGGACACATCCAAAGAGAGTGGTATTTGCCAGCGAAGAGCAAAGAAATAGCAAGTTAAGAAATTACAAGACATGCGTGGTTTCCAGAAGCTGTGCAGGTGTGCTCTGGAGGTAACACCAATCCAGGATTTGCTGCCCATTATATCCGTAAGATTCATTTTAGCACGGCCACGATCCAGCCCTTCATTGTAAAGGCCCCGTTTGCTGCCTCACTGGTCACACCAAACCCTTCCTCTCCTCTCTCTTCTGGCATCAGGGTATCTTCCTTCTTGATATTTCTCTTTTTCTCCTCTCTAATCCTCTACTTTTCCTGGAAATACCTGTCATTCCCAGGCTGCTCTCCTCTGCTTGGTCAGCTTGATTAATACTTGTCCTTGTTCTTTTTCTAGCAGATTTACTTCTCAGGTGGAAACAAAACTACCCATGTTATTGAGGGCCTTAACATTTTAGGGATCAGTCTTGTAAAGGTGGACAAGTAACAATCAGTTATATTCCACTTTCTGTTTCCATGGTAGCAAAGTTAGTTCTTTTTCCTCCTACAATTTTGGGAAGTTATATCCAGAACCAGTTCCTGGATACCATGGAGATACTAAGTCTTTTTTCAGCTTTCAAGTCCTTATATGCTCATGGATGAAACTTCCCAATCTTGCAAGTGTTATCAGACCATTTTCTGACACTAAAAATGAATCTATATACCCAGAAGATATGCTCAAAGTTAGTTGCACTATTAGTGAGGTTTTGCACTGAATTTATGGCTTTTAGGGTGTGAATGTGTCTTGTAATTTCTGCTTCTTACTGTGCTGTTTGTGTTTTATATTACAATTATGTGACATATGATATTTTTAAAAGTGTATATAGATGGTACTATCAAAAATGCCACTAAGAGCTGACAGGAAAAAAGCCTTTCTAAAAGGAATTTGATAGAAAAAGGATCAATGATCTTTAAAAACTCATAGAAAGATTTTAGTACGATGCTGTTATGCCGTTTCAATGTTGATCTTAACAGACATAATGGTCTGATATGATTTGCTGTATTAATTTTCTCTGCTTTCACAGGTAGAGAAATAGTTCACTTCTATGTCACATAATGTATTTCACATATTTTTTTATAGATTCACAGGAACTGGTGTTCAGTAGAGACTCTTGGTGTTCTTTTTAGCATCTAACATTGATAACTGAAAATGAAAAGAATGCAAGAAAGGACTTCTTGCAGGCCAGGACTTCAAGCTTGGAGAAGAGACAAGGGCCTATGATGGGGTTGCAGGTTTATAAGTGCAGGGAACAAAAGGGGCTCATGGGGAGAGAGGAGCAATGGGGGGACTGCAGTCAGCCTCTTGAATTGGCACAGGGTTTGTGTGGGCTGGACTCACACTTGCCTGAGATAAAGATAAGTGCCAAGTGTTCCTCTAAGCATGACTCCCCCAAAACCATAAATATAACAGTGCTTGGCATTCCACTTTGCAGTGCTGTTGTGCTGCTCTCATCCACAGGCTGATGGTGGGTGCCAGTGTGGGGTCTTTGCAGACTCTTGTGCAGTGAAATACTCTTGGTTCTTTGGAGAACACATCCAGACTTTTGGGTATCACCAGTCTTCAAATTCACGGACTCTGTCTGGAATAAGGTGTGGGCCTGTGCTAGGGTCTCATACCAAGCACAGCATACCAGTCAAGTGACATTTAAGGGGAAAAATGGGCTGAACAGTAAGATGACATCAAAAATTGCCCTCCCCCTTACATGGAAATGTAGGCAGGAAATTCTAGCTCTCTGCCAGCACAGAGAGGAGGAGGGATGGAGTCCTGCTGGAGTGAGGCAAGGCAGTGCAGTTCCCAGGGAGAAAGGTTTGCTGGAAAGCAGGTTGTAACAAGCACTTTGAACACTGCCTGTAATTTCAGCAGCTGCCTTGACTGAGTTGGACTGAACTGTCTCCAGCACAGCTTTAGTGCTTAGATCTCTTGCTTGATGTGCACACTGGCTTGACTGCTGAGATGTGCCTTTGTCTTTAATACAGTTTAAGCCTCTTTGAAACTCCTCAGAGAATGCTTATTCAGCATCACACAGCATTGAGCTCCCGACTGTCCCCACAGCAGTATTTTCAGAAAGGTGTACCAGAAACGTGTACAAGGAGGTTATGGGCTTCCATGGGCTCTGAGAGAGTGAGGGCATCAAAGGCTGGGGTGGGCACGGGGCAAGAGCAGCCTGAAGTTCTCAAATGCAGAATGCAAGTGTGCCAGCAAGATGTTAACTGCATGACTGGGGACCTCCCTGAGTCTCCAAGTGCAGCATGGCACAGGCTGGACAGGTTGGCTGAAGGGCTGGTTAAGGTAAGTGGCTTGAGAAGCTGTTTTGCAGACCCAGAAGTGCCCAGACAAATGTGCAAGCAGATCCAATAATGATGCAATTTGCCCTTCAGTTTAATTATATTGATTCTACTCTCCATTTTTTAACATAAACACCAGGAGTTAAATTCTGTGGACACAGTGCACTTTGCATTGATGGAATTGAGTCTGGACTGTCATAAATCACTCATCTAGACAGACCTGTAGACAATTGCACAGCAGAGGTAATTTCCATTTGCAGGCATGCATCAGAAAAGTAAAAGTGTATTCTTGCTTTTGGGACAAACAGTTTACAAAATGTCATAGAAATGAGTTAACTCCACTTGAATGAATAACGTAAAGAATAATCTAATGCTTTTTCACCAGCTCCTGAGGAGATAATCATGAGCTTCTTTGAAGTGTATAATAGCCTGGAAAGGTCCATGAACATCGATGAGTGCACAGTAAAAATGACTGATTACCTGACAAACATTTTCCTAATCAATCTTTTCATCATTAAGTACAGTTAGCAAATCAGAGTATCCATGTCAGAGTATTGTAAACCAGTGACCAAGGCTGGGAACAGGGACTGTCAGTGTTAAGTAGGGAGGGCAGCAATGATGAAATCCAGTCTTTCAAGTGTTCTGGAGCAGGAGAAATCTCTTACCACTTTCATTCCTACCCATCTGATTTTGTGCCTCCCAAGAATGCCAGTCATGACTTGCAATCCACTAATTGCCCTTCTCTGCAAGTAAATGATCTCATAGGAGTCATTCCATGCATTTCTTCACTTTTTAATGGACTTGTTCACGGTGAGCTTATAGGTAATGATCAAATGTTGGAAGCAAGGTCTGTTTTATTGCCAGTGAAGGGGTGTAGAAGGAACTGGGAGCACTGCTCATGACTGAGGAAGGGCAGAAATAGAGGTTGAGATTAATTTATTATACTTTCTTTATGTCTTCTCTGATTTAACTTACATGAACTATAATTTTCAGTCATAAAGACACTGCATTTAAATATGATTTTCATGAACTTATGTAATAATACATCTTTGTTCAAATACACTGGATGGCATGCAGGCATGTTTGTGTGCTCTAAACTAATTTATTTGATATTTATTTCTATATTTATGTTTGATAGCAGTCACTGTGTCATGCTAAGGGTTGGCTTGCTGGAGGGAGACATTTCAGGTTTGAGAAGCACCACAGAAAACCAGTTTGAAGCTAAAAGCCTGATGTTAGAATCTGAAACAATTCTGTATATACATCCAAAGGACTGATACAATAATTCAAAAAACAAGATATGAAAAGTTCTGTTTACAGATAGGTCACTGGCATTGGCAGCTTCCCCAGAGGTACATTAACATTGTTTTTGTTAAGAATTACGTGTAGGTTGGCCTCAAAGTCCACTCTGATGCTGGAGAGCAACTGAAAATCCCTGTAGTTCACCCATTTCATGCTGTAGGAAAAAGTGAGAAATTGTGGCATTGCCCATTGTGTTCTTTGGAGTCTTTTACACTGGACTACAAATAGCACCTGCTCCCTCCTCACTGCCCCATCACTGCATTTTCTGCCTCAGCTCTCTGCCAGCTCCAGCCAGCTCCATTTTCAGGATCTTATATCCTGCAAAATGGCTTCCTCTAAAGGGAAGGTTTGATGAGATTTCCCTTTCTGCAGCAGTGCCAGCTTCAGCAGCCTTCTGCTGGCTTCTCCACCCTCCATTCCACTTCTTCACATGGCAGTAACAAAGGTACCACTCCAAGTATTTAGGTAACCATGGAGACCGGGAGGAGGAAGCAGATTATGGTAAAAAATAACTCAGGGAAAAGAAAGTTGTATTTTTAACCTGGATTTTTACCCAGTCTGTTCACTGGATGGTTCCCAAGAGAATGTGCACCGAGTCAGGGCCACACATAGGCAGAAATGAACCGTGGGCAGGTGTGGGTTGTTTATTTGCTTTCAGCAGAAATGCTCCTGAGACTTCACCCTCCAAGAACCTGGAAAATATTTCACCTTACCTGATCATTTCTTGCTGTTTGTTTGGTTTTTTTTTGTCCAAAATTCAGCTGTTAAGGTCACCTTCTGTAAGCTTTTGTGCCCTTTGGACAGTGCCATGACTGTTCCTTGCACATCCTCTGTGTGTCTGTATTGCCCTTTCCCTTTTACAGCACCCATTGGAGCCAATTCCCAGCTCTCTCACCCTAACTATATTTATATTTGTGTCTTACCTACTAAGAAAGTGTTTCATGCAGAAAGCAAACTTTAAAGCTGGTGTAAAGATATGAAGACAGTGACAGGCAGAAAGACAAAGAAAAAAATAGACTTTCTTATGCTTTGGCCTGTGTAAGCACTTTATGGGCTTGTCATCCAACATGCATGTCCCAGTGTCCCTGTTACATGATGGGTGTGACACATCCACTGACTCACTGGGGACATGGCTTGAGGGGCACAGTGACTTGGGGTGTCTCTGTAAGGTGCCTCAGACTCTAAGCACTGTTGTCAGAGTTCATTACATAATCTGCAGCTGATAATATAAATTAAAATGTCTCATTTTTGTAACTGCTGTTTCTCTGTCACGTTTGGAAAATTGATAAACATTTTTTTTAAAAAAAAAAAATCCCAATTCTCTAAAAAGCCCAAGCAATTTTCACAAACCAGTTAGTGGGGCTGCCTTTGCTTCTGCAAAACAGCTCTGCCAGAGTGTTCTCTTGGTGCCATCTGTAGCTGCTTTGAGCTGCTCCCTTTGTACACCCGCCTTCTCTCCAGAATCTCTGCAGGGGACTGATGGTTAACCCTGTTCCACTGGAAGGAAAGAGTATTGCAGTTAAAGCACACACTCTGTGGATGAAGAACCCGCCCTGGATTAATGTCATGGTGCTAGGAAATCCATGTCACCTCTGGTTTTGATTTCCTCACAATTTCCCTAGGCTGTTGGTGCACCTCACAGTCTTTAGCTGACACCTAGGAGGTCTGGAGCTTGTGGAGAGCAGGACTCCTGTGACTGCTGAGCTCTCTCCCATGGATAGTCTGGTATCCCATTGGGAATGATCAGAGGGGTACCTTTCTGGTTCCTATTGACTGGCTTGGAGCAGATGCTCAGCATAATCCTGCCAGGTGCTAAGTGCTGTGACACAGCTCCAGGGAAGTATTTAAACACATCCATACATTCAGCTGCAGTTCCAAGTAGAGTGAAAGGTCTGGAAAAAAACACTTGGTACTTTCCAAATGGATAATGAAAGGAAAAGCAACTCCTTCTCTTGTATTTGTAAAAGCAATGTTTACTTCTGGACTCTATCTTTAGGGCTTTTTTCCCTTTCAAATATTTGTATTTCTCAGCTGGCAGTTACTTAGATCTCCCCAACTGTTCCAGGGAAAATTAAGCATCCTTCTTACCAGTTGTAGTTTGCTGCATCCCAGTCTGAAACCAGCTCTCTGTATGATTCTATCAGCCCAACTGTGGCTCAGAATCCAGGAGCAATTGTGTAGTATCCCCATTATTGTTTTACCACCTCTGTGCAGGGCAGTTTTTCAGGGAAATAATTTATGTTGTCCAATATTATGTGTATTTTAGTGCTCAGTTAATGACAGCCTAATATTTCAAACAAAATACAGCTTCTGTAATGAGATGCCTTGTTTCTGCCAGGATGTGAGTAGGATCCCTGCTACAGTGATCTAATGAGATTGACCTTCATTTCATAACAAATCGCTCTCCTCCTGAAACTATTTTTAATGGCCTTCTTAATTTATGCAAAGGAACCTATAGCAGTAGCCTTCACGTGGGGAAATAAGTGCTTCAAGTAATTACAAATTTTAGGAAAATGACAACTTTAAAGTGCTACTACAGTTTTGTGATGTTACACACTGATTGAGTGCAACACTGGAAGTCTCACGTTCTTTCTGCCTCTCGCAAATAAGAAAATAAATGAATTTAGTTCGTACTGTGTAGAAGACAAACCCCGTGTGACTGCGAACCCGGAGGTGGTTTGAGCAGCCCACAGGCTCACCCGGAGTCTCCTACCCTGGAGTGCAATTTGCTGCCATCTCCTGGGCGCTTCCCAAAATTTCAAGGAGACGATCAAATCCACGCTCTAATAAATTGTCCTGATGTTCAGAGCCGTAGTGTGTGTGACTTCTAATATGTTTTAGTGAGATGAATCCTCTTTTAAGAGGTGAAGAAGAAAAAGAGGGATCCATATTCTGAATATTTCTGTTGATTGTCTTGAAATTTTGTTTAGTTGAAGTAGGATGACTATAGAGTTTCAGAGGGAAAATGTGGAGATGGATACAGTTGGTAGTGCATTGATATTTGATAAGAATGCTCTGCTACGCTGTAGCTATTTAATCTGAAAAGCCTACTACCTTACCAGTATTATTTCATCTTCATCACATCCTCAGAAGATTTCTTTTATTACATGGTCCTAGTTCTCTGATGTCATATCCACTGTGAGGCAGATTTCCAGGCTTTGTATGTGTGTTACCCATTGCAGGAAAAATAAGTGATGTAAAAATTATATGACTAAATATCTTAGTGCAGCTTATGCATTTCTCCCATATTTCCCGTAGACCTGGCTACAAGTTTAATGCCTGTAAATTCCTTTCCATAAATCCCAGAGCCAAAACTGTTCTGAACAAACAGCTTAACCAAAAACCGATTTGAGATGGAGAGACTGAGACGCCAATTAAACTTTAAAGGAAAGGCTTCACAAAAATAACAGCGTTGTTTCCTCCAAGGCCACAGAAGTTCCCACGCTAAGATAAGAACTTTCAAGCCTGTATGTAGAGCACCATCTGGTGACTCCTGCACAGCAGGAGCCCGAAGCAGGGATTTATGTACCTTGCCGTGGCACAGACAACGAGTCAGTCGATGTCCCCCAGCAGACCTGCTCCTTATGTTCTCACTGCCAGATACAACTTCCTCACAAGCACAAAAACGTGCTTCCAGTCCTGTTTCCAGGCTTTGGCTGCTGCCATCGTTCTCTCTGCAGAGGAGCAGGGGGTTTGCTGGTGCTGGTGCCCTCCTCTCTGTGCCCTACAACGTGGGCAGGCTTTCCTTTTCCCCAGGAAAGGCACACTGTTACCGTGCCAGCCTTAGGAGCAGGCAGCAAGCACAGGGATCACTGTCTGGCACCAGCCCCTCCTGGCTGCCCCTCCTCCTGCCTGCCTGAGACATCCACTCAGGCTGTGCCCTTCTCTCCTGCTGCCCACTGTTCCAGTCTGTCCCTGGGAATGCCACAGTCACTTTGCCACAGAACAACCCCAGGAGGAATGTGTTTTGGTGGCCACTTGGCCGTAGGGTGTGGTGGTGTAGGGTGGTGGTTGTTGGTGTTCACTTCCACAAAACCAATGAACTGGATGATCCAGCTGTGAGCATCACCCTTGGGTGCCTTAGCTCTTTGTGGGTACATGGATTTTGAGCAGTCTTGTCACTGAAACAGACTTGGAGAGGTTTTACTCTTCCTGTAAGCAAAGAACAAGTAAAAAGATTTGGAGCTTAATTCTCCACTACATTACACCATAGTACCATAGATTTCTGTTCAGCTCTATTTCGTCTTCAAGTCAAAGTAATGGACTGGAATATCATGTTCTCAACCCATAATCCTCTCTATCCCACATATCTCAGGCAATCACCTCAGCAGCTGTGTATTTCTGAATCCCTTTCATTTAGTTTTCTTTTCTTACCACTGAAAAAATGCATCTCCTTTGTTTCAGTAGAATAGCCTGTGGACTTAGAAAAACATCATGTGTCTGAGTCTAGACACAGCATAAGATATGCTTCCTCCAGCAGTAATGACACAAATACTTCAGGAAATCAAATGCTGTTACCAAGGCTCATGTAGCAGCTTTCTTAATTCATTAGAGAACAGTTTCTTATGGTCTGGCACAGAGGACTGAGCTGGTTACAGAATCAGTCAATGCAGTAGGTGAGCAGTGGAGGAGTGGAAGCAGTTTAGCTGATGAGCTGTTGTGTGAAGCAGGGGAAGGCTGAGGGGCAGAGATCACACGTGTGCCAGTGATACCACATTGTTTCAAATCTCCTTCCCAGCGTGTCCAAAGCATTTTGCTTTCTGATGCAAAACCTGGTGTGACACCTATGTCCATCTTCATGGCTGTGCAACCTGCAAGGAGGCTGTGAGGGGATTTTGGAAGGGTGGAGAACTTGATCAGTGTTCAAATATAGCTTTGTACTGAGATTTAACTCGATAAGGGGTGAACCCCCCCATAAATACAGAAGGCAGTTACTCTGTAACCATTGAGGAAATACATATTTCATCATTTGAAAGCTCATATTTTAATCTTAATTTTTTGTTGTCTTAATCCCTTGGGAACTTCCCTGTAGAGAAAGAACACGGCATATATTAATGTAGGCCTTTAAATTATATTTATATGTAAGCAATAGGGAGAACATGTGCTATGCTTGATTCATTTTGGTTAAAAAAAACACAACAATAAACCAGAGTGAAAACAGGCAAAAGACTGAATTTGGAAATTTCTAACTGTAATAACCTGCAATAACAGTCCCTTCAAAATACACTTAGAGGGGCAGCCCTGGCCACGCTGGGTTTGTGTGGGGCAGTTGCTGAGGCAAAGGGTTGCAGGGTCCAGCCCCCAACCCTCGGGGCCTCCAGCCATGGGTGCCACCACAGGAGAGCTCTGCCAGGGATTAAGAGCTCCTAACTGGGGAGTTTTCCTAGCTGTCATTTACCTGTCTGCTGTCCCAAGGCTCATGGCCACGCTGTTCCAGTGTTCACACACAGCACATATGTAAGAACATCCTAGAGCTGCTCCTCTCCTACCTGCACAAACGGGGCTCTGAGCTGTCCTGAACCAGCCCAGCTCTGTGGCCTGCACTGGGGTCATCTTAATTGACCTTCACACCTCCACAGGCTAAGGATGCACCTTTGCAAAATGCACATCTCCATCCCAAATGGAGCCTCCTTGTGCATGCCAAGGCAGGGATCTGCCATGTGCAGGGAATTCTCTGAGTTTGGAGCCCAGGGAGCTGCACACTGAACTTGGGCATTTGTTCTGACTGTAATTGCAATTGATTTTTCAAATCAGGAGGGAAAAGCCATTCTGTCTTTGATGTAAAACAAGCTGCATTTACCCCAAGGAAGGCCTTTTCCAGAGATGTGGAGCATTCCAGAATCCAGCCATGCATGGCTTGGGTAAGCACTCTGACTAGTTTGTGTTTCAGGGGATTATGTGCAGTTATGGCCTTTATTCTGTAAGTGACCTATTTGAGTAGCTCTGCTCTGTATAAGGGCAGCTGTTTTGAACTTTGGATGTTTTGGAGAGAGGAGGAAATGCAGTGAAGGATAGAATTAGGTCACAACTTCATACTGCCAAGATTTTTCTCTTGATTTGCTTATTGCTTTTGTAAAGCAGCCTCTCACCCTGGAAGGAATGATCTTTTCTCTGCACTCACTGGATCAAAAAACAAAGGAAACTCGTTGACATAATAAAAAAAAATTAATTTTCTGTATTTCTATGTGGAGGTTTCACACTAAAGACAAACCAATCTTCCCAGCTCTGTAATCAGCATTTATGATCAGGAGGTAATAAACAGTCAAAGTCAGTTAAAGCATTTCTCACAAGCAGTTTAGAGTCTCACTAAAATGACTGAAATGCAGGGCAACACAAGCACTGCTGTGATGAAGGGCAGGAATAGCAATGGGATTGTTGATGATTAGTCAGATAAGAAGTAGGATTAGAAAGACCACTTTTAAAACTGAGGAGCTCAGTTCAGTCCAGACAACATCCTGAGCCCACTGATTGCTCCCTGTAGAGAGCAAGCTTGAAATCTTCATTCCCTGTGCTATTTAGAACTAATAAATGCATCCAAATTAGAAGCTAGTGAAGTGTTTTCACATCATATACCTCATTAAGACACTTTGGGGAGGGTGGAAAAGATAAAATTATTCAAAAGCAATCCTAATAACTAGATGAATGTCATAAATTTGCCTGCATCCCAAATGTGTCCCAGAGCTTTGCTGGCAGGGCTCGTGTGCACCCCCGGCTGCAGTTCCCTCCCGTGGTGATGGTTCCCCACGTGTGTGTGGGAGGAGGTGGGTGAGCAGAGAGTGCTTCAGAAATCTGCCCTACATTGTGTGAAATGAGGAGTTAGCAGTGACTCACTCCGTGCCTGGTGTTCTGATTAAATCTTCTGCTGTTACATTATATCCCCTTCCAAAATTGCTGTGGATTTTGAGCACTTACCCAGCAATATCCATGGTAAGGCCCACTTCCCAGATGCAGCTAAAACAAGGTGTTCTTTCTACCTTTCAACATAAATTCACAGCCATACCACTGTCTTCTTTTGGCAGTTTGGAGATGTAGGAAATACTGCAATCAGATGTTTCTAATTTAATTCAATCCCTCATTAATTTGATCTCTCTTTTAATTCAATCTCAGCCTGAGGACGTAAATCACTTGTATTAAAAATAACATAATGACCACTCTCTTTTTTAATCAATGGTGACTGCTTTAGGCAGGTATTAGTAGATAATCTGATTACTAAATACACAGTGAGTTGGCATTTAGTTAATAACTAAAAGGGAAAACTTGGAAAAGAATCAAAGAAAAAAAAAGTAGAAAGAGGGATAAGAGAAGAGAGTCTTACAAAGACATGCAACATTAAAGAAAATATTATGGAAGAGTTATTTTTTCTGGTGATTGTTACTGGAACAAGCCTCTAAGGTGCACAGCCAGTGGTGTCAGCCATGGGCAGCCCAGCAGGAAAACTACTGACAGAACTCAAAAGGAGTGAGGTCTATGGTAAATCCAACATCATTTCCTCTCAGACTTATTTAAACTTGCTAATGGGATTTAGAGGTTGATGCTCAGCAGTATTAAGTGGGCACAGCTCCACTGAACTCTGCCTGCATCCTTCACAGCCCTCTCTCTCTGACTGTAGGTAGACACCATTTGCCTGCCAAGTTCCCTTTCTATGGGAAAGCCACTCTCCTCATTGCCCAGTGTGTTGTCTGACAGAATGGACTACCTGGCAGAGTCCTGGGCCAGGGCAGGAGTCGGGGCTGGCAAGAGAACTTCTGCTGTGCAGCTAAACCCAGGTTGTACATGGAGCACTGGGGAGAGCTCTGCAGTTGCTTCCGAGCAGCTGGTGGGGAAGGCACCACTCAGGCTCCTTGGCCAGTCCTCTGATTTATGTCACCAGGCCCCCAGTTCTCTGGAGACTGAGAGCTGCCAGATCTGGCAGTGCTGGACACAGGCTGACAGGGAATTACTTTGAGGGGACTGTGCTGCATCTCTCATTTCCTTACTAATACCACCTTGGGACTGCATCTGAAGTAGGTAGTTTACTGCCCACTATCCTTTCTTGTCAAATTTGCAATGCTGCTGCAATGACAGCCCTTCTGGTCAGCCAGTAGCTCTGGAGGAGACTTGGACTGTTATTTTCCACCTGCCTCCCCTGTGACTGCTCCTGATGCCTGAGTGATGAGGCTGAAGGGAGCCCATGCTCTGCTGCCCAGCAGATGGCATTTTCCAGTACATCAGTACAGCAATGGCACCCACAGCATGAGGGATCCCAAGCTGTCCAAGGGAGCACCTTCTGGCTACAGCAGGAGAAAGAGCCTTGACAATTTGCTGTTTTCCAAGATACCTGGGAGCAAACAGGAGATTTACACAGAGTCCTGACACGTTCCAATATGCCATAATTCTCTGCCCAAGTTCCCAGTGCTCTCACTGGAGCTCTGCTCAGTGTATTTTACACTGATATGGTCATGAAAGGTCACACCATCTCAGAAGGGACCACACTCCTCTGGGGAATAACATGAACTGGATGTGCTAATCACATGAGGGCCTTTGAAGCTTCCAGCAGAGACTGTCTGAAATTATCAGCATAATTTGGGAGTTAAGAAATAACTGATACTCACATTTCTGATGGGGTGCCCAGGCAGTTGACCACTGGACTCCTGTTCATGTGGCTCATTGCCCATGACCTCCTCAAAAGAAAGGCTGCTCAGCAATGCCCAGGAACTACCTGGTCCAGGTGGGAAAGATGCTCCAAGACAGAGTTGCCTCTTGCAAAACAGAGGTATTGAAGCCTCACTGGAGACAAAAGAGGGTGGTGAAGTGACAGAGGATACGAATCTCAAATGTATACTGGAGCTGAAATGGATGTCAGTGGCTTGGCCTGGTACTCCAGTGGTACAGCTTTGAATTCCTTTCTTTTGAGACTGTAATCTTGTTACTTTTGTGTTCCAGCAACTATTGCTAAAATTGACAAAACAAATTTATAATTCTATAAAAATCCTGCTGCAATAGATTTCATTGATGGAGGCTCTCAAGTCCTGGTGAATAGTTGTGAGTCAGTGGGGAGTAGCATGTAAGTAGAAGCACTGTAGGAGATGGTTTAGTTGAATGGGCCCTGGATCCTTGCATACTATTCCCCTCAAATGGCTTCCTGTGTCCTTCTTCCACATTCCTTTGCCATGCTGTCCATCAGTTCCTGGATCTGTAACACAGGAATTATGCTCTCCTTGTAAAGTGCTTTAGGATCAGCACAAAACTCATACTGTATTTTTATTTTACTTCTGGTGAGTGGAGAAAAAGAAAACCCTTTTAATTGTGAACATAGAACAAAACTAATGTAGCAAGTACAGATTCTTTAGGGAAGACAAGACAGCTGTGTCCAAGAACAAGTCTTACTTCAATGTTTCCAGTCTTCCTGATTTGCAGGAAGAAGTGATTAATCACAAAGTGAAATCTATTCAAGACTAGCATAAATTGCAGAAGGTTGTAAAAGACTCCAGATGGATTTGAATTATTTAAAAAATCCCAGAAAAAAACCCAGTGAAGGAAATGTTGAGTTGGATGAACATGGACTGATTCCTAAAAAAAAAAAAAAACAAACCTAAGTAGTCTAATGGAACATCCAGAATTTTCAAAAGTCAAGAGTCCAGGCATGGAGATGCCTACCCAGGACAAGCAAATAGGGTGCTTATGGGCTGGAGATGAAATAACTTCTGACATTTCTACAGAATACTGATACCCTTACTCCCAGTCCCTCAGTTTGAGCCACATCACCTCAAAAACATACCACAAAAAAGGCCTTACAGCAAGGAAGAGAGCAGGACTGTGCTGCAGTTCCTGGGGAAGGGGATGTTGAAGCCTCCAAGGTGATGACACGGTGGGAAATGCTTCCAGCCCCAGGGAAATGGTGGGAGCAGTTCCCTGCTGCCAAAGGGCTGGGCATGGTGACGCTCTGGGCCTGGGTTTTAGGAAGCAGGGGATGGTATTAAAACATTCATAACTAATGTCATTAAAACATTGGTCATGTGGTATCCCACAACATCATCTGACATCCTGTTGCTCCTTCTTGAGGCTGGAACACGCCCTGGGGTCCTGTGGTCACAGCCCCAGCAGTAACCCCACACAAACACAAATACAGAAGATGGAGTATTAATATGGCAGAGTATTAAACTTTTTTTTCCCAGTAATATAAGTGGAAAAAAGTTTGGAAGGAGACTTTCTTCCCTGGCCAAGTCCAGCTGCATGACTGGCTCACAGGTTAGGGGATGTTCCTTTTCTTTTGGTGGTTGTGGTGGTGGCTGTACATGGGCAAACTATTGGCCCATTTCCAACAGTAACTTGATTTAAATTTAGTGCCCACGTAGGAACCAGGAGAATTTTATTATCTTGATTTAATTCTTCATTTTCTTTAGAAGAACTTTTATGTCCTTTTGCACTTTGGAGAGGTACAAAGTTAATAGACTGCTTCTTACAGATAGACTGCAGGGATTTCATTTTTTTCAAGGTTAATCTGCTATTCACTGCAGTTTATCTGGACCATTAAGACTCCAATGAAATCAGGCAAAGCCTGGCATCTGACATCAGATCTGTAACTGTCCCCAGCCCTGCTGCACACAGGTGCTGTCCCTGGGGCTGTCCTGTGTGCAGGGGACTATGGGGTCATCCTAGCACCTGTAAAACACCAGGCAACAGCTGCAGAAAGCAGCTTTCCATGTATTTGTTGAACAAGGGCTCCTGGCTCGTACCAAAAAGAGCAAAAATTCTCAATAAGCCTCCCCATTCCCATTCCTTCTCCTTTTGCAGGATAAGAAGTAGAGTTTTGTGATTTTTCCTTGAATTACTGCCTATTACGTCCAATGCTTGCTTCTGTGCATGTCCTGACTCTGCCAGCTGCAATTTAACAAAAATAACACCTTAATGACAGCAAAACAAAGGGTCAGGAGAGGTGTAACAGAGAGCAGGAGACGTAACAGAAAATGCAGCTTCAGTAGCTATTATTTCAAGTTCTCTGCTTCAGGGCCTCCAGGCTGCCCTCCTTTGGCTCCCCCAGCATCTGTTTGCCAGACAGGGACTTTCTGCTCATCTGAAAGCACTGAACTGATAGCAAGAAGCCTTCCCCCACCTTGCACAGGGGTGGCCTGGGCACGAGGCTCTGGTGCTGTCTCCTGAGACTGCAGCAGCAGCACCAAGTGAAGTGGATTTGAAGGCCCAACGTGGTGTTTTAATGAGTGTCTTTCTCCACAGAGCTGTCTTAGCTCAGAATTGAAAGCCTCAGCCTCCCTCTGAGGAATAGGTTGTGGCAAACATTTCACTTGAAGAATGTGCCTTGTGAGCTGCTCCCCTCTGAGCCTGGTTAAAGCACCGCTGGGTGAGGAGGACGGTGTGATTCATACAGGAAGCTCATCAACTTGGGCAAAACCAGTGGCCTGCAGAGCTCAAGGGACACATGGAGGTTTATCACACAGAGGAACATAGTTCCTTAGGGCCTCTCTACCCCAGGGTGAATTTCTGAGCTGGTGAAAAATGGATACAGACATTCCTGCCTCAACCAAACCCAGGCATCTGCTCCACCTGCGTTCCTGTCTGGCACAATGAAATGAGAGCGCCAGACTGCCACCGCTTAAGGACACCCACAAGAGAGTCTGTGCTAACGTAACTAAATTAACTTCAAACAGATTTCAGTTAAACTAGTATCATTATCATGTCTTGACAAGGTTTCAGCTGATTTTTGCATATCTTTTCCCTGCAGAGTGGTGATTGCCACTGACAAATGGCATAATCCAACTCTTGCTTAGTTAAGTCGGTGGCACTTTGTTGAAGTCAACAGGGATTACTCTGGCAAAGCCAAAATATCTGTCAGGCTGTTCAACACGTTGCATATTTACTGGCACCTCTGGAGTCAGCTAGCTTTGTTTTTTTCCTAGGGATGAAGACAATAGCTTAAACTGTTTTTGAAAGGCTTTGAAACAGTGCCTAAGGAATAAATATGAATGACCTGTAGTAGTTACAGTTGAGACTGATTCTGATCATTGCAACCGATGACATACCTGTGCAAAGCCACTGCAACTGTGCAAAGAACAGAGCCTGCAGGGTGTTTTCTCAGCTTGGTTTTTTTTAAAGAGTGTTTGTGAGCAGTGGGACTGCCTGTCTTGCAGGAGCACAGTGCTGCTCCGATGTACACGTGTCATCTGTTCCATGCTAATAAATTAGCATCTGCAGCCACCAGTGCTGCCTGTCAGAGCCAGGGACAGAATTGAGCTGTTTGAGCTCGGTGCCACTGAAGTGTGTCTGGACAACTGTGGAAGATGCACATTATCCCATCTGTTTGCCACAGACCCTCCATCAGGTTGGATGTTTCAAGGTAACAGAACAGACGCAATGAATTCCACAGCAGACGACTGACTGCCTCAGAGACATCCTGCTTTGTCACGGCACAGAAAAATCTGACTGAAGAGCAATTTTATTCCTTCACAGCAGGTCATTTAAGCCCTGTCCACACCAGGGAAATGGCTGACTTTGGCCCAGCTCCCTTCGTGCTCAGGGCTGTCTCAGAGTGGCTGTTTTCATTAATGTCCCAGGTCACTCCTCTCCAGGAAGGCCTTGCAAGGCACTGGTTCAGTCACCAGCAGCTGCTGGTGGCCAGTTCAGTTTGGGGCTGCTGCTGCTGCCACTTGTCCAGATGGAGCCAGCTGTGGTGGGACTGCTGGGGGAACACACCAGAGGTGGGAGGTGGCACAGTGTCCCAAGCACTGGAATTCCTGTGGCTGGGATACCTGAGCTCTGTGGTGGCAGGGCTGGAGTGCTGAGCATCAGCCTCACCAAGCCCAGTGTGTCCCTGCCACACCGGTGCTGTTGCACCCACCCTCCCCCAGCTATTCTCAAAATAAAATCCTTTGCTGGACTTGCCATTTCCTCAGCAATACACATTCTGTCTAGGAAGAGAGAAAAATTAGACAACTGCAAGTTTGATTTGAGTGTAATAAAACTAGTTTATATACACAGTAACATGAATGCCACAGAGTACACAGCAAAGTACCACAGCAAACCAGAGTGTAACTGCCCCTGATCACAAAGGAAGGCTTGTAGTTTATATACTTATTGATATAAAAATGTGTAAATATCAATATGAAGCACCAGATAAAGCAATGCAACCAGGAATTCCAAATACAAATTACCCACAAGAATTGAGTTGAAATTGAAAAAAAAAAAATTCCCTTATTCAAGGCATTTAAAGAAATCCCATTTAAAAAAGTCCATTGATTTTGGAATCCCTAATTTAAAAATAAATTTCCCCCTTTTATTAAAAACAAGAACATAATCTTAAATGCTCAGCATAATTAAGTTTTAAAAGAAAAAAACCCAAGGATTTCAACTGCAAAACCTTCTCATACCAACAAGTCAAAGGACAAGGAAACAGAAGTTTTGAGTCATTTTTGAAGAGGTGTTATTTATGAAATGACTATTTAAAAATTTACACACTCTTAAATATATATTATATATACAATATATAATATATATATTTTCAAGCAAAAAGGGGCAAAGAATACTTCTGGGATACAAAATTTATATACATACATATATATATTAAAACATGCCCACATGCACTCATATATATATGTATGTATATATATATATATTTATGAACAAATATTCCCTCCATATAAAAAAGCTCCAACCTCTTCTAAATCCCTGAAATCTTCCCCTTGGATTTATGGAAAAAAAATATCTTTATAGTCTGAAGTACAAACCAAATTCTCAAATTCTGTAGAGTGGTAAAATGCTTATGTACAGGTAAGTGAAATATTTCATTTCTCACTGGCAACTCTGCTTGATCTGAGAGCATTCTGTGGTTTCCAAGTAAATGCTGAGTGGAGCACCAATGCAAGGAGACCTTTAGGAAGTTATTTAAATTACATTCTACACCCACTCCAAATCCCCATCTTTCTAATACTGCATCCAGGTGAATAATAAAATCCAGACAAATGTCTACTAGAAATTCTCTGCAACACAGCAGGGAAAAAGACTTGCTTCTCCTTTTGGAGTTGAGGGTGCCCTAAAGAAATTTCTCTCCAGTGTTTCTTTTGGAAAGTAGTTTTTGTGTATTCTTCTGTTGAAGTGTTTGGAATCCAGATGATTGTTTACAGAATGATTTCCACAGGTGTATTTTAAAGAGGTATTTAAAATTCTATTCTGCACTTCTTCGATGTTACCTCACTGAACAACTGAATCATCATCACGTCCCTCCCTGTGCTGACTGAAGGGCTCTGACTGTGCTCGGGGTTTTACAGGAGTTTTAGCAGAACCAACACCACCTCTGCAGAATCAGAGTAAAACTGATGGTCTAGTCAGGCAGGGAATAATGGCCAAGTACTGTTTGTACAGAGGAACAAACAGCCAGTTTGGGGAAAGGGGGAAAAGAAAGTGCATTAAAAGCTCTGACTCAGTTTCTACTGTATCCCTCAGAAAAGTTAAAATCGATTTAAATAAAAATAGGACTATTTCATATATATTTACATATGGATTTACTTGCTATTACAAACAAAAAAAAGTTAATTTAGATGGGACATGAGAAACAGTTACATTTTATTTCAGCAGCAAATACATGTTAAAATTAAGGACCTACAGTGTGAAGCTGCTGAATGAATTCTCTACATAGCTGAACCCTAACACATAACTTACTTAAATAGTATATTTTTCTCTGTAACACGTGGGAATTCCCTTGTGTTAACATGTCAAGGTGATCCATTCCTACCTTGTGGGTGCTGCTGGGATGTGTGGAGCAGAAAAGGTTTAAGATGGAACATTCCTGTAAATGCTCCTGGGCATTTTCATCTGTGCACCAGTAACGTGCTATCCCAGCTGGAGTCACTGGTTTCATCAGGTCTGAATGTGGAAGTGAGACCAGGCTTCTATGTTTGGACATTCCAGGGGCTCCAGAAGAAACTTCTGGATTCCCTCATTCCTGAAAATTTGTAGGCAAGCTTTTACTAGTAGATTCTCTTTATATTCACCTGGTTATGCATATTGACCAGATCAGATCTGAGGTTTGACAGGTAATTAGTGAATAAGTCATTCCCACTTAAGGAATACAAACCTAACCCATTTTCCATAACATCTCAGAGTAGTTTTTTCAGCACTCCTGTTGGAACAGAGGTTGTGTGCAGCACCTCCCCTGCCTACAGCAGGAGCAGCACATCTCACCTTCCCTGCTTCTCCCACACTAATTCCTCACCTTCCCACAGCAGAGTGTCTGCAGCAGATTGTCAAAGCAAAAGGCTTCTCTCAATGCCTGGTCAGTCCAGACCAGCTGACTTGTTATCCACTATTGTTCTCCCTGTGCAGATCCCAAATTTGAAAGCCCACAGTTTTGTTACTTCAGGTTTATGCTGTACTACAAGCGACCTAAAGGGACCCAGTCACATAAACCCCGAACACAAATCTCATGGAACAGATCAACCCAGTCTCTTATGAAGTACAGCATTTAATTTTGCAAAGTATTTTGCATCTTTATGTGGGCAGGATTATTTCTAGGGCTGTTATGAAAAGAGTAAGATTCCCACCAACTGACCAGCTACATTTCAGGTTTTTGACAAGGCACTAAACATTGTGAATCCAATCACTGTGCTCTCTCTGTAACATTAGAGAGGGTTTTAATGGCTCTAATAGGATCAGAAACCACTCATCATAATTCTTCAAACAAGCATTTGATTTTCCCAGAAATTAGTTTGCACTGGAAAAATCTTTAGAGTTCATGTTAAAAATATTTGAATGACAGCTTTTATTAATAGAAAAATATATATTTACAGTCAATACTGTTATCTTAGATTTGCAGCTCTTCCTATTTCTTGAGCTCAACTGAAAGTGCGACATTGCTAAAAAGAAAATTCAAGATCTGTGCACATATTCAAGTAAGTTCTAACATGCACAGCCAGGGGTTTTGTTCCTGTCATACACAGGATCCTGTTGCAAACAGAGCGGGTTTTTTTCCTTTTGCTTAGCAATTATGCTGTAGCATTCTTAGGATTTGCTTACAATCAGTTTAATGCATACATTCCTGTATATTTACGTGGCACAGTCTGGTGCCAGGATGGAGAACCACCACAAACACAAGTTACAATCATCAGTTATGGGCAGATCTGCAAAGTCAGCCTCAGGCTCCTCGAGGAAGAGCTCAGGCCAGATCAGGTTTGACTACATTGACCCTTCTTTCTTTTTTAAAGAAAAAGACCACACGACATTACAAATTGCTAAAGTTTACCCAGTGCTGCACAAGAAAGAGATTGGTAGTGAACATCTATCCATGCTTGATTATACTGCAGAGCTAAAATGAGTACTGGTTCATCACAACAGATACAAACTGAGATTGGAGAGCTAGAGATACAAAGGCATCGGACCAGCTGCACTAACACCGACGGCCGGGGAACACTGAGAATTCAGCTTTGCATGTGCACGTCGACACGGGAGGGACACCGGGAACGCGGGGCCATAAACACGGGAGCACCCACCGGCCCCGGGAATCGCTGCAGTGGGGCCAGGCTCCGGGCCAGGCTCCGGGCCAGGGAGCTGGGAGGGTGGGTGCACACACACACACCCACCACGGAACAAACACAACACAGAGCACGGGGAACAAAAGCCCTCCAGCAGCTCACACACTGACTAACGGCGACTAGAGAGCACCGAGTGCCGTGCCGTGCTCGCTGGGTTACCCTGCCAGAGCGTTGCCCTCCTGTGTCCAGAGCGAGCAGGGCTGCACCCAGCGTGGGATTCTTTGTAAAGGTTCTTCTACGAGCTGCTCAGCAGTAGTGTAGAAACTTTCTTTCCTGATGTAGTGGAGGTACCTCAACTACACACATTGCACTTGGGCTTTTAATGCACTGTCCTGTTTTTTCTGCATCAATGCCGCCATCCTAACCTTTTTTGCAAAAAAAGAGAAAGAAACAAAAAATATATCACACTAAAATATATTACCCTTATCCTTGCCTGATCCTTCACTGATACAGGTGAATCAAACAACAGAATAATCATCAGAAGTTTCAAAAAATCTTCAGGAAGGTCACAAAGACAGTCTATACTACAGCACAATCGATGTAGGCTTCCACATGCCCTTCAGCTGAGCTCTGAGAGATGCCAGAGAAGAGCAAGATAGACATGTCAGCCCCTCCAGGGTACTGTGTGGATCCAGAGCTAGTTTTGCTGACTTTGAGCCTGCAGGACTGTTTGTTCGGTTTCCATGCATCTGGTCCAAGCATGCATATGCTGTATAAAGTGGCTATTTGTTTCAAGGCTGAAGTGAATGGATTCCTCACAGTTTTAACAATTCAAATGAAACATCAATCCATAAAAAAAAGAACACATGGATATCTGTGCATTTATGTGCCAGGAAAGTAAAGGAAGGGGCTGCAGATCTAGCATCAGGTAAAGGCTGGTGTGTAAAGTGAACACTGTAATGTACAGCTTTAAAAAATAATACAAGAATTGCACATAGATCCATAGGAGAGAAGCACAGGCTCATAACTAGGGCTGTCTGCTTTCCATCACCTGGGTCAGAATATTCAGGATCACTTTTTTCCCTGCATCCAGATCAGTTCTTCAGAGTGATTCAGGAAACAACTCATAGCCTGGCAATACTGAGCAAAGGTATTGTCTGTACAACTGCATAGGTTCCATGGGAAATGGCTGTCAGGGCATGGAAGGGAGTCAGCAGTGGCCTCTAAAAGTGAAAAAGCTCCTTCAGGTTGAGTTTTTAGAAATTCTGACTCTTTAATCCCCACTAATTCCTCCTCTCATCCAAAACTCTGTCTGTGGTGCTCTTTGAGCTCTTCTGACAACATTCCATTTCTCGGGTGTTGTCTGTTGCAACATTAGAAAACAATAGTTACAACAGACAGAGACAGGCAGCCAGACACCCCTGTGGGGAACATGGACCAGGATACTGTCAGCTGTGGCTGCCAAACTTAACAGCTCTCTCAATAATTAAACAACAGTGTTTTTGCCCCCTTGTTTTTACCCTTCAGAGAACTACATCTGCAGTAGAAGTGTCTCCATGTGGCCTGTTAGCTACACACAGACAAGCTTTAAACATTTCTATCTCCTGCCAACAAACCAGCAGAGCCAATTTCAGTCCCATTTTGCAGTATGGCCCAAGTGACAAGAGCAGACCAAAATAAAACAGAAGAGGTGGCTGTTGTTTTCATCCTCGATCTGTAGCAGTGATTGTCAGAGAAGGTTATGTATGTCCTATCCAGTTCAAGTCAAGCTTTAGTGATGGAGGGGGAATTTCAGTGGCCCACCATTGTCTTGTTCTTGTATAAATGCAGTTATGGCTACAGTACATCAATAGTCCAGACTGGTGAATGGCACCTGGGAAATGGGATAGACAAAGTGTGCATATTCTGCTTTTTAATGCAGAGGTCATAAGCTAAGGGTAATGGTCTGGTTAAGGCAGCGTTGTTGAACTCATGGATCCATGGGTAGAGAGGATATGGGTAGGCAGTGAGGCAGAGAAGGAAGGAAGGGGACTGAACACAGATGCTCACTGACACTTGCCACAGTCAGCAGGAAAAACACAGCTGGGGAGGAAAATACAGCAAAGTCTGTGGTTGAGACCAAAGGAAAGAGGAGCACAGCCCACCTGTGGGGGACTGATTAAGCTGAGAAGAAATTTTGTGTGGTATGTGGAATGGAAGCAAATGAGTGTTTTGTGGCACGGTGGATCATTCATCTCACATTTACAACTAATCCATCTCTGCTGATGGTCACTGCTATTCACTAACCAGTGCTACACAGGAAATGACAGAAACTACCCAGAACAGGAGGGCAATTTGTTTACTGCAGTGGTAGAAATAGTGGTATCAAAGTTTGCTCTCCTTTTCTGCCAGATATGAATCAAGTCACGTACTGTCTGACCCGAATGCAGTCATACATCTATAATCAATCCCTAACGGGCCTGGCCAAAAAAGTAAAGTTTCTGTCAGACTGGGTACAGGATGCAATTTCTCCAATGAGAACCTATTTGCTCAGAGTTGCTGGCTTTGATATCTAGGCTGTTTTTAACACTTGTACAAAACGTGAGCCCTAGTGCAGGCTGGAGTGAGGGCAGGGGCAGAGGTGAGGGTGTTTCATGAAAAGCAACAGGCTCTACAAACTAGTGCTGCTTCATGATTCTCACAATGCGATGAAGTGAGTCCGTAGTGGCAAAAGCCAGATACTGACAACAAAGCCAGTCTTCCAGAATAATTCCACAGTCCCTCTCCAAGGACTTCTCTGCAAACTTGATCATCAGCAGCGTCCTTTTTATGTCCAGCCAGTTCTGAAGGATAGCATCTCTTCGCGAGGGGTTGGAGGAGGTACTCAGAGCATGGAACAAGTCCTCACGTGGACCCCAAAGCAAACACTGAAGGATTCCCTTGGCTTCTGATATCAGGATCCTCTCTGAAGGGTTGGGATTCAGCAGGCAGCTGGCAAGTTGTTGAAGCCCTTGAGAGTAAAGGGAACGGCAAGGAATCTTCGGGAGGTCAGCACGAGTGTACTCCTTCTCCTTCAGCTCTGGATTCTCATCGAAGGGGTTGGGTAAGTGCAGCATTTCATAGATGAGGATGCCAGTCTGGAACTCATCACACTTTTTGTACTGGGTCGCAGTGATGATTTC
This sequence comes from Manacus vitellinus, assembly GCF_001715985.3. Classification (NCBI taxonomy): domain Eukaryota; kingdom Metazoa; phylum Chordata; class Aves; order Passeriformes; family Pipridae; genus Manacus; species Manacus vitellinus. The sequence goes on along the minus strand of NW_021940637.1, from coordinate 980,932 downwards.
TGGAGCCAGGCGGGACTGATCCCGTAGGACCTCTGGATCCACCATGTGACTCTTCTGCTTGGCCTGGGAGAAATTGCTCACTATGAGCCTGGCTGGGCATGCGGTGTTGGGACCGTGCTCCATGGACTCGGGGCTCAGGGGGCTGCCTCCCGGTCTGGAGTGAACCAGCAGCAGGTTCTCCAAGCGCAGATCACAGTGTGTGATGTGATATGGCTTCAGGTGCTCCAGGCCCAAACACAGCTGCAGGAGGAGCAGACAGACCTGCCTCTCGTACAGGTCGGGGCTCTTGGCGTGGCGGGGCTCGGACTCGCGCACGAAGTCGGCCACGGTCAGGTGCGGCACCTCCCGTGTGATCACCACCACTCGGCTGCGGGGCCGGCTCATGGTGCCCGGCCTGCTGGAGCCCTCCTTGGCTGCAGCCTCTGCACTGGAAGCCGTGTCTCTGTTCTTCTGCTCAGGTTCTTTCTCCTCTTCCTCCCGGTCTTCTTCTTCTTCCACGTCCGGCGCGTCATCGTCCTCCCACGGCAGGAGCCGAACTGGCACTTCAGCCAGGAAGTGGCCACAGTCCTGCTGGATGTTGAAGTTGATGGCCAGGCTCTGCCGGATAGACAGGCTGTGATAATACTGCTGGGACTCCTTTGCTTTGCTCTTACAAATCTGGGGGAGGAAAGTAAACAGACATAACTCTTAGATTTCTAAATTCTGCATCCTTTTTATAAATATGTATTTTGTTGATGGGATCTACAGACTAGACCTAAACACAAGCAATAAAAAATTCTTTACTGAACCGACCTTGGCAGACAATCTTAAGGCACTCAAACTGTTTCCATTGGCTAGTAAGCAACTGCAGAGCAATACATGCAGGCACCTCTCCCTCTGCATAGATTATCCAATGGAAAATACAGTCTGGTTTTTAATCAGAGTAGCAGCAATATATGGCCAATGCACAGTGAAGCTTATTCACAGTTACTTGATTATCCATATCATTTTCTTGCATGTTCTTCTCTCAGCTTTAAGTGAAGCTTGAACAAGACCAAAATAATCAACAGCAATAGAAGAGACAAAGAAACACGCACAGAGTATGTGACCAAACGCTTGCAAGTGGCCCAGTCAGCATGGCATGACAAGTTACAGCCTGTCAGCTCTGGGACTGGATACTGGAAATTCAATCCCTGAGCTGCAGCAGTGCCATGTCTGCAGCGAGGGCAGGGTGTGTCATGGCACAGGCTGCTGGCAGCTGTGCTTGGCTGTGGCTCAGGTGAGGGATGGACACTCCTTATAACAGGGTACCTGAACTGCTTTCAATCATCTGTCAAGATCCCAAGTATATGTTTGGGGGGTTTGTGCCATGTGTAGCTGTATTTAATTTATGCCCAGTAATATCTTGTTGATATACACATTATCACCATAATAATTATCCTTATTAATTGTCTGCACTGCCATAACAACTGGCAGTTCCAACCCCCTGACAACAGTCACTGGACAAGCCCCATTAGGGCCTGTGTTCTAAGGCATTTACTGATTAAAATGACAAAGACTCAGGCATGCTGATATTTGCATATTAACCTTAGTTCTACTGAATTCAGAGAGATCATTCAAAGCATGTAAGGTTAAGTGTATGTTTTAATCTTTACACGGTTAAGTGTCCAAATATTCACTTGCTACATAATGTACAGGTCTTAACTGCAAAGCTCAGACAAGAAAGAAGACATCTGTGTCCAGATGAAGTTACAGCTTCCCTCAGCTCATCTCTGAAAGCTGAGATAACTAAGGTTAGTAACAGTCAGAACTTCGGCAGGGTAAGTTATAAACTTGCCTTTCACTAACACAAGTTTTTTATCTTTGATATGGTTATGTGGTTAAGAAACATAATTAGAACAACTATATGTTAAGAAACATAATTAAATCGGGGATTTAATCTTTTATGCTTGTTGATCAGAAAAGTGCATTGTCAGATCACATGGAAGTGGACACAAGCTGTACCAGCATTTTGATTGTCCTCCTGTCTTCCATACTGTGCATATTTCCATACCTCACAAGCATTTACATTTCCCTATTATGCAAATATAACTTAAACTGCCTGTTTATAACTGCCATGCACAAGCAAAGCAGGTTTGAAAAATGCATTTTCCAGTCAATTTTATTTAAGAGAGGAAAGCAATTTTCTGGAAATGTTGACAGTTACCCTGTTTATGCAGTGGCTCTTGCTCATTTAAATTTTCAAATGTATTTTATCCCATTAGAGGTGAAGTGAGTTGTCAATGGAATGCATTTGCTCCTGCCCCCCCTTCTCTCGAGGGTTACAAAAGCTTAAAAAAATACAGCAAAGATATAGCAATAACCTTTAATAAAACAATAACCTTTGAATTATATATGAAAAGAAAATGCCAACTGATTGTGTTTGAGACTGAAGGCCCCTGATTGATTAAATACTTAATACTGCACAGAAAACAGAACTAGAAAAGTTGCACAGACCCATATATATGTGTTGTATATACACACATTGTATACATCAAATCTGCAAGAAGAGCTATTAAGGAAAACAAAAAGTTTTGTCTTCTATGCCCTTCAAGTCCATGGCCTTTTTCTTGTAGCCAGCCATGGGGACAATCAATTCCCACAGCAGAAAGGGTTCAGTGTGTTGTAAACCAACCTATAGTTTTTAAAAATACTTAACTGACCTAATAAAAAAAATAAACTTGTTCTGAAAGAGTTTAATTTTAAGGTCAATCTTACTTGCTGATAAAAACAGTTGGAAAACCACACTTGGCTTTAGCTACTGCACTATATTTGATCCACAGAGGATTTCTAATGCCACCTGCCAGCTAAAACTAATATTCTATTAGGAATATAATCCACAAAAGTATTTGCTCTGAAAACAACATACACTTCTCAGTTTGGTGAATACAAGGCCTTTTTTAAAGCTTATGGAAAGGATTTCTCCTTGCCTACAGAAAAAGAAAAGCAAAGGAATTGAGACTTTTTCCTAGTTTCTAATTTTAGGCCTAGTCAGCCTCTCTTTCCTGCTTCCTTCAGAGGAGGTTCTCAGGTTTACTCCTGGCATTTCAGTTAAAGTTGGGGATGGGCTCTGCACCTCCCAAAGTCAGCCTTGGATCGCTCATTTCAGAAAATATGGCCAATCCCAGAATTGTGAGAGAGGCAAGGAACCTGCACCCACCCTCTGGGGCTGTGGTAACACCTCCCTCCTGTGGCACTGCCTGGCTGTGCCCTCTGCACCAAAGGCACTCAGCACTGGGGCAGAGGGCACTGCCCCTGCTGGGCCCATTCCCTGTTCCTGATGCCTCTGCTGTGCCCATTCCCTGTTCCTGATGCCTCTGCTGGGCCCATTCCCTGTTCCTGATGCCTCTGCTGTGCCCATTCCCTGTTCCTGATGCCTCTGCTGGGCCCATTCCCTGTTCCTGATGCCTCTGCTGGGCCCATTCCCTGTTCCTGAGCCACTCCCACTGGCCTGCAAGGCAAACCCCAGCTCTGTGTTGTGGGCTGCATCATTCCTAAGAAAAGCCTCTCCAGTCTATTAAACCCACCCCAAAACAGAGTTATGCTTTTCTGTCTTCTTTGCCCTTCTCCCTGCTATTCAACCCCAACTTCACATTAAAGTCACAGCCCTTCTCCCTGCTGACTGAATAAAAACTGATCCCCAACTCCCACCCTTGAACATTACACCTTTACAGCTGGGGAAGGTGGAACCTTCCCCCTCCTCTTTGCTTTCTTTTTGAGACAACCCAGCCCTTACTTCTCCTGCCTTTATTCCTAATCCTCTGATTATTGGTGCTCTTTTCTGGATTCTCCCCATTTATTACATCTTTCTGAAGAGTGGTATAATGAATATAATATTCTGAGTTCAGACCTTTCCAGCACCAAGCAGAGCTGAGCTCTGTATATAATGATCCTTGGAACACTTCCCAGGACAAGAAGTTCCATTAACTCCACTGTTCATGAGCAGTGTCCACTCTGCAGTCTGAAGCCATAGCAGGGCCAAACTTTCCCCAATATCAGTTCTTAAAGATGTTTTTGTTCCAGACTCTTCTCTTTATATCAATAAAACACAATTTAAATTATCAACAAACCAGAAATTAAATACTAAATAATATTATGATTAAAACCAATACTAAAATGACTGCATTCATGAAAAGAGTTTTCCCCTCCTTATTCTGCTGTTAAGGAATATAACCAATATGGGGGAAAAAAAAAATCTAATCCCACAAATGCCCAGTGGTGATGGCTTTTGGATGCTTTTCCTTCTCTTGTTTCATACAGAGAAGTAGATGGGTGCACAAACGTGGATCAGTATCTGCAAAGAGAGCTGAGATGTGATGAGAGATGTATTTTCTGCTTCTTGCCTTTTGTTTACAAACACCATGAAGTGAGAAGCGGAGGAGGCAGCTGGGTTATTTCAGGCTGATTAAACTGCTGACTACACAAACACCAAAATTGGTACAGCAGGCACTCTGTAATCACCAAGGGGAAGGGAAAGCTGGGCTGTCTGGAGGCAGCACCCAAACCTGGGCTGTAATAACAAATCAGACACCTGCCTGAATTCATAAAGCAGTTTCTAGAAGACAGACCTGCAGTAATCTGATGTCCCTGTAAGAGGGTACTCTTCAGGTACATCCTGGGGTTTTATACTGCAGTGTTCACATTCTGATTTACAAGTATCTTGTTAGAATGGGGAAAATGTACTGAAAGCAGTGGAGAAATGTACTGAAAGCAGTGGAGACAAACTTAGTTTTCTTATTGATCTGTTCAAAGACAGTTTAGAGAATTCAAATTTTATTTATTTCCTGTACTGTGCTATCATTTTCTGAGTTGCAGTTTTTACTTGGAACTCTATTTTATATTACCATTTTGCAATGGAGTAGTGAATACTAGTGTTTAATACTATCAATGGCTAATCATTCTCACCCAAGCATTTCGTATTGGAAAATCACCACTATCACCTCAAACTGTCACCTGAATGACCAAGATTTATAAGTTTCAAAATGGTCTGAGTTAGAGGAAGTTATGGGACCAAAGTCTGGGCTTACATTTGAAAAGATTTAGGGAACAAGTTGTGACATTTGATGGCCTTCCTAACAAGTGCTTTCGACTGCTTGTGATGCATTGCTAAAGAGTGCACACAGAGCTGCTTTTCTGTTTGTGATGGTTAAATGCTGTGTCAAAGCTGTGAATAAATGTACAGCTCAGCTTCCTTTGCATTTTTAAAGCTTTTGTCTGTTCCAGTTGTCTACTCAAAAAATATGGAAATCCTGTTGCCTTTTACATACATAATATGTTTTGAACACCTATTTTTTGGCAGAGGAAAAAAAGGTGAAAATACCTAACACCCACAGAAAGTAGGATCAATCAGTCCTTTACCCTCTGCTTTAATGAGCTCCTTCCAGCTGAGCTGTGCAGATATGGTATGTGATAACAGCTGAGAGGAAGCTGTTGATAAGGGCTTGGCCAGCCTTATTTCTAGAGCTGATAAAGAGCTGGTTGTTCAAAAGATGAAGCAATGCTGGTAAAAAGCCCTTCCTTATGATGCAAGAAAGCCATGAGAAAAAAGAAGTACAAGTAGGAAGGAATGGAAAGCATCCACCTTCCTTTTCTCTGGAATGCACTGTCATCATGCATCTCTAATGTATCCACAGGAACTAAACTTCTGTCACGTTTACAGGGACAGGGCAGGTTTCTTTACATCCTGCCATTTCAATTTTCCCCCCTGCTCCCAGCCTAAGAAGCAGGGTTTGGATGTTTCAGAGCTTCTACAAACTGTTCTGCATTAGCTTTTATTTTTCCTTTATGAGTCCCCTAGCCTACTGTGCCATCAGCTGACTTTCACTTCCCCAGCAGGGAATCTCATTTCCACTCTGTCCTATGCATTTTGCAGGGCATCAGTGAACTTAAAGCACGATGAATATTGTGGGAAATGAATTTACAAGTGCTGAAAATGAGAAACACAGAAGATCACAAAGACTGCACCATCTGTGCTACTTTGTTGTATTGCACAGAGGGACAACTGCAAATGAAATTCTGTGTAGAATGAAAGCTTGCTAATCCCAAATTGATAGCTTATTCTTGGCACAGCCTTGTTTTCCAAGGAGGCCAGTTTGATATCTGATTGACCTCATTTTCTTGATCTGGCCTTGGAATAGAGCTCTGACTTTTTAACAATGTGCCAAAATACAGAATTCTATTCTGCCGTGACTGAACTCAGAATGGGCTCGAAGTTGAATGTACATTTTATTTTGATCTGAGGCATGAAGTTCTGGGATGACCTTAAATAACACTTCTGTCAAGAAGCTCCACTAGGAAACTAAATTACCAAAAAAAAACCACCTCAGCACACTGTAACAAACTAAACATAACTAGAAAATAATTGTCAGCTGCAACCAGGAAACCGTCAGCCAGGCTCAGCCCAGCACTGTTCACTTTGCATTGCTCTGCTTTACAGTTGGGACAGCAGCCTTACAAGAAATCCTCAGGTTTTACTGCTAGAAAAACTTGTGCCTGCCCTGCAGCAATGAAAGCAATAAATTTTAACTGCTCCTTTGAGCTGTTGGCACCCTTGCAGTCCCTGCCATCCCCTGAACAGCACTGCACCCCTGCCCGTGGCCAGGGCCAGCCCAGCGGGTTTTACGGCCCTGCTGTTCCCCGGGGACTCGGATCACCTGTGGGGCTGGGATGTTGGACTGTTTTCCCTGAGAGTTTCATATTGAAAGTGGAAGTAGTTTATGTCACTGACATAATAACCTCGTCTATTACTCATTCTGAGTCATATATTTATTTTTTTTAAATAAAAAAGCTCCCTGTGACATCACTGCCTTACTCAGTCCCCGTTGGGACACTGAGAGCTGAACTCACCCAGTCTCCTGTGTGCAAAGAGCTGCTGCCCTCTGCTTTCACTTTAGTGTAACCTTTTCACCACATATTTGGAATTACTGGTAAGACTGTGGTTTCAGGGGAATGTTTATCCATATTGTCCCAGATCCACCAACTACTTAGGAGGTGGTACTGCACTTAGTGAAAAAAAAAACCACCTCAGGCTCTGGAACTTTTTGGAAACCTTCCTTGTTAAGGAAGCTTTTATTTTTCTGTTTGAGAAAGTAGTTTTCTGATCACAACTTATGTACTGGTTTTATTTATAATGTTTCAGTCAAAATAATTTCCACATGGCCTCCTGCAACTTTTTTGCACAGGGTGTTTACGAGAAGATTATGTGAGAGTGAAGCAAAAACCATAATACAATGTTGTGAAACAACACACCCCTATAAACATTTCCACTAATATCCACCCCAACAGAACAAGTTGTGCTCATTCTCCATCAAATTTATCAGAGCTTCTTTTGCTGGTGAAACCATCAGAACATAAAAGTTCATCTGCACAAAATGTTCATTCTTCTAAATTTAACTCAGCAGTAGTCAAATGGTTAAAGCTGAATTTTTAACAGTGCTTTTGTAGTTCTACTTTGGAGCTAGAATATTAAATTTTTTATAAATTTATGCATTAAGACCATTAACACCGTTTGGGGGTCAATCTCTTGTTTTCTATGAAGAGAATAATAATTATAAAATCTCATTATCACATTTTTTCTCAGATCTAATATTAAAATCACAGAACTTAAGAACTGTCTGAACTGTTAGCCAGCATTGCTTGGGTAGTTCTGCAAAACTCAAAAGAGCTACATAAATTCACACAGCCTGAAGATGTGGCTCCATGTACACTTTCAAAATGCATTTCTAAGACTTGATCCAAAACAACAGGAAGACCATATTTTGGATTCAATAGGCACATTGGTGATTTTCATCTCACTCTTTTTTCCATCCTGTTTTGGGGACAAGGGATTTCAAATGGCAGGAAGACACAGCTGATTTATTGAAGGTAGATTATGATGTAATTTGGCTCACACAAAAAAACACCCACGGTAGTAAAAACTGGCGCATTTGTTAAAGCTAAATTCCCCAAATCTCTGTGTTATGTCACAGCAATCTGTTGTTATGAGCTTTTGGACAAACCTGAGCCTGGACTGATGGCTTGTAAGTAAAAGATCAACCTGGGGCAAACATCTTCCCCTATCACATTAAATGCCTGGGAGGGTATTTTCAAGAGTAACTTTTCCTCTCCTTGTAACAGCACAACAGCTCAGGGTGACCTTGAGCTCAAGGATATTCTGTGGACACTTCACTCACATCTACTACCATGCAATAAATCTTGTTGGTCTGAGAACTATTTTTAAGACACCTGAATTATGAAAAGGAAAATTTAGCACCTATTTGACCATGTTCCATTGCTGTTCTTTCTTCTCCCTGGCTTTCTACAGGGGAAGTGTATTTAGGAGGACAGCAGATAACAAAACAACAGGTCTTGCCAGTGAGGGAATGCTTTAAAGGCACAAATGTGATGTGCAAAGAGGTGTCACATTAGTGACAGCTCAAACCTGCCTTTAGAGAAAAATACCACGTTGGGCCCCAGAAACAACCATTTGGAACTAAAACAAAACAATCCAAGCCAGTAATGAGTAATGCCAGGGTGCTGATTCTGCAGCCAGAGCTGATGGCCAGAGACACATTCACGGCCTGGTTCTTTCTTGGCCACTTTGTACCAAGTGGCATCCACAAGACATCCATGTTTCATTTCACATCTTTTGAGGTCCTTAATAATTACCAAAATATAAATGGTTATGCCCAGAAACCTGCCTTAAAAAGATGCCTTTTCAAGTTTCAGAAAAACGTATCAGTGGCACCAATCCTACCTTTTATTTTTTCATATCTTACTTGCAAACAATCACACAGGAGTGGTAACAACATTTTGTTCCTGTAAAGCACCACCCTTGTGAGAATGTCAGCGTGCTCTGTAAGGAATAACTCATCAGGCCTCACACATCCCTGTCGGGTAATAAATGTTTTATCTCAGTTTCAACAAGGAGGAGTCAGAAGTCTGGTGATTTACTCAAGGTCAGCCAGGAAGCCTGACAGAGCTATGAGTCTCAGCTGTCCTTCTCACTATCTTCCTACCAGATAAGCATTGAGAAATGCAGAGATACAGTGCTCAGGAAGAACTACCTATATAAAAGTCCATAAAGTAACAACATCTAGTGAGACAGCTGCCAACTAAGCATTAATATATTAGCAGTAAATCTAGTAAATTTTATTTCTTTAATGTGCTAGCTGAAGAATTTATAAGGCAACACTGATGGCTGTAGACAGAGCTTTTGAAAGGCTGGTAAGGAACACTGGTGAAACTGTAAGACCCTGTATGGGAACATCAGATATATTAGCCTAGAATTTACACTTAGAATTACACAGCTCTGAAAATGGAAATGTTTTAGTTTTTTAGGAAATCTTTCTTAACTAAGAATGATGACTTAAGTTCATCCCCATGCAGATGGATCAAAAGGATTTTTTCACTGTGAGTTTGACCCATGTTAAAATAATTCAGCTTTTCTTTCAAAATGTCATTGAACAATGGTAAAGACTGAGATGTGTTTATTTTGTTCCAGCAATTTTGGAACTGCAGTAAAAACATGAAATTAAACAGCAGATACCAATGCCACACATGGCTCTTGACAGAATCATAGAATCATAGAATCAGCTGGGTTGGAAGGGACCTCTGAGATCATCAAGTCCAAACCTTGATCCAACCCTGCTGCAGTTCCCAGCCCATGGCACTGATGCCACATCCAGTCTTATCTCAAACATCTCCAGGGATGGAGAATCCACCACTTCCCTGGGCAGCCCATTTCAATGCCTGATTACCCTCTCTGGAAAGAAATTCTTTCTAATATCCAACCTAAACCTCCCCTGACACAGCTTAAGACTGAGCCCTCTTGTCTTGCTGAGAGTTGCCTGGGAAAAGAGACCAACCCCAAGAAGTAAGAGCCTGTATTTTGGGCAACCTACTTCTCCCCCAGCGCTGCTGCCAGCAGCACCCACACGTGTTCGTGGCCCTGTCACTACTGGCTGTGGTGCAGAGCGTGGTGGTTGTCCCATTTGGTCACTGCTGCCCGGGGTTTCCATTGTCCAGGCCCCTCTTACCTTGACTGCGTAGTTGTTGAGCGGATCCTTGGCGTAGGAGGCCGGGTAGTAGACGGCGTCGCCGGCCTCGCAGCAGGGCTTGTCGCTGGTCAGGCGGAAGTCGGACCAGCTGTCCACCCCGAAGCGCAGCTGGTCCTTCTGCCCGGCCATGAACAGATCCTCGCATTTCAGCGCCAGCTTCTTCAGGGAGTCGGCGTGCAGGCCTCGGATCTTCCCCACCACCTCCTCCCGGTTTTCGATCCCGCGATAAAGTGCTTGTCTCTGCGGCTTCTGCACCCCCCTGCCCTGCCTGGCCTGCGAGAGGTGTCTCCCCGTCAGAGACTCCATGCTGTTGGAGCACCGGTCCTTAATACTGATAGTGGTTAGGCTGGAAACACTGTTCGTGGCCGACGTGGTTGCCCTCAGCTTTTCCACAGGCCTGTCCAAGGAATCCCCGGACTCGTTGTCCAGTACCTTGAGCTCCAGGCTGACGGAGGAGCAGGCGCTGCTCGCTTCCCAGTTGGTGTCGATGTCGTAGGTGGGATTGGCCATGATGCACAGGTTGTTCTCCAGAGCCTGCTTCTGGAGATCCCTGGGAGTCGGCTCCGTGTTAGCTCTCAGGATTGTTTTCTTTGGCAGTGGAGGTGGGGTTGGCTGCAAGTTGTTCACTGGCTCCTGGTCTACCAGCCCTCCGAAGGCAATGGCATCATCCAGAGCTCCCTTGGGTTGCCTCGGCTGTTTTGGAGGGATCATGGTTGCTCTGGACTGTCCTGTGGAATAAGATAATAGTAACAGAAGATTAAAGTACTTTGCATCTGCTGCTCATATTTGTGCTCTGCAAAGAAGTTTAAGGCAAAAAAATAAAGCTGACTGGAACCCTCCCAATATTTAAAAAACCCCTAAATACATATATGAAAAGATGAACTAATTACTAAGCAAAATGACCAAATCAGCATCCCATACATGTCATTACATCCAGCCAGTCCTGGTTTGACCCTGGCATATATATTAACATCAGTGTCAGTGCCAGCAATGCTGCCACTTCACCTCCCACCTGATTAATGACAAGAAGTGCAAGGAAAAACCAAACATCAATTTGGCACTTTGGCCAAAGTCCAGTTTCAGCAATTACACCCAGCCACCCATAATTTCTTCTGCACTCAACTATAATATTATTCCTGACTTCCTATTCAGATGTGCCAAAACTATGGGTAGACAGCAGTCCATAAATTTCCATAAATTGGGAAATCTGCCAGAGAGGCTGAAAATCTTATTTCAGAATGGAAACCAGAAACCTTCAGACACAAATAATGGAGTTTAGATACTTCTGTGGTCACATTGGGAAGTTAGGATTGCCCCAGCAGATTCACCAGCTGGAAACAAGGAAATTAGGCCTATTTTCACTCAGGTTGACAAGTGTGTTCCCATCGAGAACTGAGTTGTGTTTTGACAGAAATATTTTTTACCCTACAATTTAAAACTCACATCCCTTCCCCCAACTGTAAGTTCTCTAATACATTTCCCTTCCTCTCTTGCCATGGGTACTTTTGTTGGCAATATTGTGTTCATAGATAATCTGACCCAGCTTCAGTCAAGAAATTCCAAACAGCAGGTTACGTACACACAAGCACAGAATTTCCACTGACAGACTGCTTTCAGACATCTGTGTGAATCCAGGGAAGATAAACTTCCTGTCATGTGCTCTGAATGGCTTTTATAGAGGGCAATTATCTTTTATAAGTGCCAGAGTCCTTGAAAATGAAGAACAAATAAATGACAATAATATAATGGAGAACAGAAACTAATAAACAGACAATACAAATGACCAACTTGCTGCTCTGGGACAATTAAACAGTTGTTACTCATATCAAAATGAGATCTTTCCACTCTTAATAATCAACTGCTACTTTCAGAGAAATTATTTTATAAGCTTTCTACTACTCCTGGGAGGTTCACTACCATGGTAAGGTAGGAAGCCAATTTTTACAGTTGCAACACAGCAGACATGGAAACAATAATTGCAGTGGAGCATCTTTTCTAATAAGAGAACAGACACCTTGACTATTTGACTGTTTATAACGTGCTGAATCATAAAATTGTTTAGGCTGGAAAAGACCTTAAAGATCACTGAGTTCAACTGTTAACCTACCACTGCCAAGCCCACCAATCCTTGTAAAGAGGGGACTGAGCTGGAATGCTGAACCAAACTGGGGGATCTCAGATTCAGATGTGAATCACATCACTTCAGTCCATTGTTAATAATAAATGACTTTGCAGTCTATTAAAAATAAAAGATAACTTCTTTTACTTTTTAAGATATGTTGTTATAGTTTTTCTGAATATGAAAGAATCCTAGATCCACTTGGCCAGGATGCACAAAAACCTGGAATGCTGGGTTAGAATGCTGAAATGATTTCACAAGATCAAAGAGGATTGTATTTTTATAAGTATCCACAAACACAGCAGCCTTGCATCCTACATTTTTAACAATCATTCTCTTTTCAGTCATTTCAAGGAGACAACATCACAAATGGAAGTTCTCTCTCCATCTTTTGTTTAAGCTCCAGAAACCCTCAGAAGAGCCTTATGGATTTAATGATAAGCCTGGCTCTTCCAGTGTTTAAAAAACCGAATTTGGAGCAGGAAACTCTATCAGCTTTGTACATACCCGATCTTCAGGGAAGACTGCAAATCATTTTCAAGGTTGCTAAAAGAAATTTAACACTCAGAGACCCAGGGGACTCCACTGCTCCTTTGGGATCGTGGTACTGCAGCCAGAGAGCTCTACTGTGGCAGCTCTGCCTCTCACTGCTGTGCTGCAGCCTCTGACCCTGGGGCCAGTCGGGCAGCACAGGAACTCTGTCAGAAATCTCCCCTTTGCAGAGGTGCAGAGTCAAAAGTAAATTGATGTCTGCATGCCAGACATGCATCCAGATGCCACAGCTTTTTCCTTAGTCCTGAGACGAGTTCACTTCTACTTCATATCCAGTTTTCTTACTCATCCAAACACGTGCCCTCTTCCACAACTACTTACTCTTACCAAATCTGTGACCTATGTACTTTAACACAGCACTGTGTTAAAGATCACTTGCCTGTTTTTTTATCCTTCCCCTCTTCCCCACTATGCTGAGACAGCCTGACTGCTGGGGTGGGAGAGAGGACACTACTGCAGGAGGATCTGCTGATCCAAGGACTGCACAGGTGCCAGAGAGAAACAACAAGAAAACAAATGAGAGCAAGATGCACACGTGAAGCAGCAGCAGCAGCAGGAGCCCTCTCCAAGAAAGGTAAGATTTATATCAGTGTTACTGCTCCATTCTCTTGTTTTCTTTCTGCTTTACTGGCCCTGCCCTCCAAAAGCCATTCATACAGAGCAGGGCCCTGAGACTGCAACCAGTGCTGCTTTTGCTTTGGAACTGTGACATCCAAACAGAACTGGGGAAGGTTTTCATAGCCAGAAGCGATTTTCTGCAGGAGTATGGAGGGGGTGGCAGGATCCAGGGAACTGCACATACAAGTCGTTCTGTAGTCACTGTTTCAAGTATTCTCAGCTGAGGAAAATGAGTTTGTCAAACACGCCACGTTACAGTTGTTGTTTCTCCCCACAAGAACAAGTTTTCCATATTGAAATCTACCCATCTGAATTACACAGTTGAAAAGCTTCATGTCTGTGCTGTTGCTGTGCTGAGTTCTGAACACTGTACATTTGTTTCATACCCACTGGGCCAGTCTTTCCAGCTCAGCTTTCCTGAGGCAGGAAACTTCATGTCCCACATTTTTATAAATTCATTGCCTAGCAAGAAAAAAGCTGTCTTAAATGTTGTCCCTGTCAAAGGCACAATAATATTCTGCTGCACAGAAGTACCAGCAATGCATTTATTTCTTTTTCTTGCCTATCCTTTCCTTCTCCCCTTGCATGCCTAAAACCATTGTTTCCTTACCTACTGCACAGGCTCCCCAGCATTGCAAGGTTCAGCCTGAGCCACACTCTTGGGAGGCAAGTGAAAAGGCACAATATTGGGCTACCAGCTACAGAGAGCTTTGAAGTGGATTCCAGACTGCTCAATGACAGAAAAAAATTTAACTCTTTATAGACAGCAGCTTTCTAGAGAGCTTTAAGTAATTCTACAGTTCAATAACATCTTCCATTACAGAATCTCACTGCACTATTTAAATATTAATGCTGAAGTCTCTAGACACCATGCAGAGGTCTGAAACTCTAAAGGAGCTCTGAAAAAGGCATTTAAATGTTATTTTTCTGGGTAACTGATTTATCATCAGACTTTGCATTGCAGCCTGTTGATGTGAGTGGGTGAACCTATCAAATCTGACATCACTCCTTAATAAAACTCTTACCCTGCCTGATAAATAAAACCAAACCATGAAAAAACCCCACAAGGGCATAAGGTGCCTTCCAACCACTGCAAAAGCTCCCAGCACACTTCACAGCCCCAAATCCAACAAATGCTGCACACATACACCACTCTTCCATAACATTGTTCAGTACAGAGGTTTCCATGAAGTTCTGCCTTACACTCAGTTGTTTACTCATTTCTTGTTAATTTAATAGATAAAAATCTCACTGAAACACTGAGATATGTAACAGAGAGGAAAGCTGACATTTGTTAAGTAACATTTGGGATGCACCTCCGGTTTCTCAGCAATAATTTGAGACTGGGCACAGGCCTCTGGTAATGGGCTGCAGATCCCAGAAGCTTCAGCTTGTCTGCTGGGTGACTTGGCAGGTCCTGCTGCCCACCCTCCATCACACCACACTGAAGGCATTACCTGTGCTAATCATACACTACACAAATGCACCAGCCTGGTGTTATAATCACTGTCTGTCACTGAGCTGTCAGTTTTAGTCAGCAATGATTTCAGCACCTTATTTACAGCCTGGCTAAAGCACACTGCCCTGGTCTAAGTTACTGACTGGGGCAGTGCTCCGTGGCAGATGCTGTGATCTGGGATTTTTTCCAATGTCAGCAATCACAAAACCTAGAAACTTATCCTCCTTTTTGCCCATTTCTTTAAGTGTAAAGAGGAGAGTCGCTGATAATGAAATAACCTATTCTTTTCTCAATGACAGAAATACTATCCTGAGTATATTGAGAATACCTTAATCTACTTACAGCGATGCAAATTCAATCAACTCAATTTCCCCAACAAATTCAGACAAAGACAGAACAATTTAAAGGTTTGTAAAGGAAAGGCTTTTAATTATCTAGTCTATTGTCTTCCTTATCATCAGCTACAGGGCTTACCTGAATTAACTTGTGTTACAATAAAGGCACCCATTATAAAAAGAAACATCCAGGCCCTATCTTACACATTTGAACATTTGTTTCTGCATCTCGATTCAGCTGGCAGCCCCTGGAGTTTGTGAAATCAGTTGATACCAGAGGTATCCCTCATGACAGTTCTGCTCACCCCACGAGCAGACTCTTGCTTTGATAAGCTGAACACACTGACTTTCCTGAATTAGTCCCCATGAAGTGCCTGCCACAATACAAGGCATTTGCAAAGCTGTTCTTTAGAGCCTGTACAGTTTCTTTAAATATTCGTCTCAAATTGTGGCCACAGCAGTTGCAGGGAAAAAATGAGACAGACAGAACCTCTCTCCTCCTACTGAAGTTTTCTTCTATTTATACAGCCAGGAACAGTCTTTATTTCTATCATCATGGTGAGATCTCTTAAAAGCCCCAAGTCTTTTATATTGTACCTGATTCCCAGAGGAGAATTTTCTGCTTTGTAAGATTTGTCTCTTGGAAGGCCAAACCAAATATATTTGAGGGCAGTACCTGATATAAACTATTACCTGCCTGCAGAGGACAATTTACCAAAGCTTGCAGTTATTTCTGTTCATGAACTTTCACATGACATGTGAGAACTGAAGATTAGACATTTATCAAAGTAGTAACATATTATCTGCTTTTAAATAAAAAACATTAGAATATGCATCAGATTAGTATTTAAAATGAATATTGTGCATTATGCTGCAAATTGAGGTGTTCACATGATGTATTTTACAAACTCCAAACTGCACTACGTAGCTCCAATTGCAGCTGGAGCAAGAGTCAAATGTGGTGTAACTTCTCATATTATCCTTTCTTCCAGTTTCACATACCAGTATTTGTTAATTCTACAGAAGATAAGACTTTGCTGCCTAGGTGATGCAAGATGTGAAAACAAGTAGGAATTATTCTCTGTGCCTACCTAGGAATCTCTCTGTTGCCATCAGAACTAGAAAGTGAGGTTGTTTGAGTAAAGCAGAAGAGCTTTGAATGGCAGCCAGAGAACTCAGTGCCATTTAGGGAAGCATTGCTCCTAACAACAGGCAGCCAGGCTGAGCCAGACCCAGGCAAGCCTTAAAGCTGACTTAACTCTTTCATACCTAAAATTTCCTTCGCTGACAGCAAAGCTCAAAGTGACCCAAGGATGAGAAGATTTTGAATAAAATGCCAAGGGGTTCAGTTTTATGTGGTTTTGAGAGGGAACATTCAAGCTCTGGAACAGCACTAACACAAGGCAGGGCTGATGGAAGGGATCCCTTGAGATGGTCAGGCAGGGTCAGCTGAGTGGGTTGCCCAGGATCATGTCCAGTCAGGTTTTGAGTATCTCCCCAGATGGAGATTCCACAACCACTTTGGGTGACCCCTTCCAGTGTTTAATGGTATTTTACTGCATGGGCTAAACGTGCTATAAGCAGTTCTGAGGGAGCTACATCTACTGCCTGGATTCTGCCTGCATGGAGCTATCTCCTAAATACAGAAAATACAGACACAGATAAAATGAAAACACTCACTAAAATGAAAGTAGTTCATCAGACCTTTGAGTAATTCACCATAAAAACATAAATTTTAGTTTTCCTCCTCAGAGGAAGAGTTTCTTGGTAGGTGTTAGTATCGCTCTTGGGCGGGGTATTTTTCTACTTTATGCTTTACAAATGATATCTAATGAATGTTTTAACAGCAGGATACACTCGTAAGTTCACCGCTAATTCACATTCAAGCAAAAAAATGCAACACTATCACTGACTGTCTAAGGAATGCAGGCACCTGAGGGTTTAAAATTTAGCCCTTGATCCCTGAAACATGTGTGGACATGCCAAACCCCCTGCACTCGTGAGCCACCTCAATGCACTCAGTTTACTCTTGGCCAAGCATTTAAGAGGTTGGTGTGTTTACAGGGCTGGGGTGTTACTGAAAAACATGTATTCAGATATCCTGGAACGTAAATAAATGAGAGATTTTGTTCTTCTAGGAAATCTGGCTGGAGGTATCCCTAAATTCACTGTACTTCAAATCAAAATGCTTCAGAAAGTTAGGTTGATAATACTGATACTGGATATCAGGAGATGCTTATTTGTGTTGCTCCCTTATCTTCCAGAGAGGCACTGCATCCATGTATCTTTTTAATATGAGTCAGGAATTTAGTAATGACAGGACATTCATATCTTATTATGAAGGAGCATTCAGACTAGGATAAAAAAGGTTTCAGTCAACAAAAGATGGTTACAAATATTGTAGCAGCTACTGATGCTCTAAAATAAAAAGTCCTATCTTTTGTTGAAGTTTGGAAAAATATTGAAATCTACTTACTGTTTCTAAAGAAATTAGGTCATTTGCTCTGTATTTTAAACCTCTTTGACAAAATTTCTCCAAAAAGGTAAAACAATGTGTCTTTTAAAATCATTTGAGCTGTTTATCACTAGGACCAATTAAAAGGCTGTTTTAAATTACAAGAAAACAAACCTCTGAGTTTGCTGAATCTTCACTTTCTTGTTGTGATCACAGAAGGAGACTGCAATAACTTTATTTTCTACAAATCAATATTAAAAAGTCAGCCTTTAAAAGCTCCCCTTACGAAGGTGCATTGAGCTGTTCAGAAGAAAAGGTATCCAAAATCAGATCCAATTGATATTTTCTTCTGTGAGAGCACACTTACCTAAATTGCTGTACGTGGCACTGCAGGTATTTAAGTTGGGAGAACGTGGAGCTTCTTCTTTCTCCTCCTCCCCCTGGGGAGGACGCGCCGAGGACACGGGAATGATGGAGGCGCTGCCACCATTGTCCTGCTTCACAAACACGGCTCTGGGGACACGAGGGGACAAGTCCTCCAGGGTCGTGTCATCGGGCACTTGACTGAAACAAAGAGGACAAAAATCACCTGGAGGTCAAAGCTGGGCAGGAGATTCTCCTGGCAAAACACCAGGTGAGGCATTTTCAGGAGGGGGAATGAACCGGTGAAGGAACAAGTTCTTTCGCCCTCCTTTTTTTAAGGACAATTTTCTACAGTTTTCCTTCCTGAGAAGAAACAACTTGTGACTGAAATAGTAACGTGTTAGTTACTATTATACTAATTATAATAATCCATGGAATATAATAATTCATGCCTTTGATAGCAAGGCATAATAAAATGTTTTACAGCTTGGCTACAATCAGCATCCGTGCACATCCATATGCAGGCGTGACCCCGGGTAAAATGTGTGGGACTCAGGACAGCAGCAGAGTTTGAGGTGCTTTTTACCAATTGGAACAACTGTGCTTTAACCAAAGATAACAAGGTATAGCAAGGGGGGTTAAATCTCAAAAAATAATGATAGATTTTCATATACTGGTAGGATTTTGGGAACTGACACTTTGGGCAACACATCTCATCTAAGCCATGATTAAAATCCACCTGCATTAGGCCAACTGCAAAAGGCCATGAACACATTCCTCTGTGCCTGCTCTTAGCTAGGAAGTTTCAATCAAATTGTGATGACTTATTGAGCACAAAGCTCTGAAAATTGTGGATTTAATCAGTTTCCACGGATATATTTATTGCAGTATAATTTTAAAATTATGCATTATATGTATGAAAAAATGGTCGAGATTTAATAAAAACCCCCTAATCCTATTGAAAATATAGCAGCAATTATCAGTAATATGCCACAAAAACATGTTAGAGCAAAAATATTTCCATGCCTTTACATTCTCTCACTCACAGAAACAAATACTCATTACAGCCAAATGTGCTGTTCTCTAGTTCTCATTCCTATAGCCTGATCAAATTCAACAGCAAGAATTTTAACTACTTGTGACTTCCATAAGGGGCAGGAGTAACACACTTCCATCAGGAGATGATCACCACATCATGTATCTGTACAGAAACTTATTTTTTGTGCTAAACATTTAAAACTTTAACATAAATTATAGGCATATTTCTCTCTATGGCAAAGCCAAAATCCTGGAAAACATGGTACACAATCTTCTAGCAATCCCTGACTGCAAAGGTTAAAACATGCCAGTCCTTTGCATGACACGAGCCCCAGGACAGTGCAGTGAGCACATGCTGTTTCTGCTCAGACTCATGAATTTGAACTGCAGGCTGACACAAACCAAACTCATTAGAACTTGTTAGTAAAAGAGAAAAAAATGGCATAAGTTCAAAAAGATGTAATCTTTAATCAGCAAAACCTTTTTTTGTTCCATTTTAGTACCATGCATAGGAATGGTGTGAGGAACATTCCATGTGCCATAAATATATCCACATTAAAGAGTTAACCTACTGTAATTTCAGAGTAAAGCAGACATAAAATTAAAGCAGTAACGAGGCTCTCAAGATGAGGAGAAATTTAACTACAGACTTGTAAATGCTGTAAATAATATACATACCTGCATTCCTCAACAGGAATGTTTTCTTTAAGAAGAAATAGGTTCTAACAGCTTTACAGTTCTGTCATTGCCACAAACCAGAAGTTATCACATCTCAGAGTAACTTTTTTAGTATTGCTTGGTGAGGTACAGAACATACTCATTCTCCAAACCAGTCACATGCAAGCACATACACTAAACCTAAGCTCAGAAGCCATTTGCCAAAGTAAACCAACAGCTAGAAAGGAAGAAAGGAAAAAAAAATACCAACTCACCCACTGTACTCACTCACACAATTCCCCATTAAAGGAAATTCTTTCAGGGCCTTCTTGAGTCTTTTAATCATGTCTTGAAACTCTGGCGAGCCATTGATTCCACAGTGTTCTGGTGTGCTACAAGTTGTGCAAGCTGTGAGCAAGGGCTGAACTCTGCACAGTGATACACCTACTGCACCTTCTGTTTACCTTGGGGCTGGGCCCCGCCAAAGCACCCCAGGCAGCCCCAGCCCTGCCTCCTTAACTCTTCCACTGCCTCCCTGAAGGAAATCCAGTGCACAGGCTGCTACATCACTGCTCTGGAATGACAGCTATGGCCTTAGTCATGGTATTACTTAAGGAAAAGCACGTTCAAGTTTCAAGAGGAGTTTTAAGAACTAAGACCAACCTACTGTTAAAAGTAAGTGAGTATCTCAGACCTGCAGTCCGTGCCTCAAAAGAATACATTTGAAAGCCCAGCAGTTCGATGGCAGGTCATGAAATCCATGGGGAAATGCTTTCCAGGATCTTAACACCAAGACTGAGCGACCCAGCTCATGGACACACAGTGCAGAGACCCAGCAACCCTCCATCAGAGCTGGCAGGACACAGGAGGAACAGAGGGGGAAACCATCCTCACTCAGGGAGCTACAAGAACCGAATTCCCAGTTGCTTTTGCTTCATGAACGAAACAGTTAAAACAACCAGTTTTCCAGAAGAGAAGAGCAGCTGATAAACGAGCAGTTCTCTGAGATTAGAACCATTAGAGCCTGATTTTCTATCTGCTTGTTGGTAGCAAGTGATACTTAAAGCTATCTCCTTATTTGGGATATTTATAGCTATTTTGCCAGGATGGATTCTTTGATGCCTTGCATAAGAGCACATATTTAGCTTCTACCATAGTGGGCGCAGCCTCCTCTGTCCAAGTCTTTTTTTTTTTTCCCTTTCTTATTTCAAAAACAAACTTCATAGGAAATTAATTATCTTAGAGAACTCTGCTCCTTCGGGCACAAGAGGCTGACACTAAACAACTATTCAGTTACTGGAGGAAGCAGCCCTCTGCACGCAGAGAGCACGTTTGTTTTCCTAAGAAGCTGAGATTATGTGCAGCAAAAAAACTTGCCATAAAAATGACTGTCCTTCAGAAAACACCCCACTGAATTCACATACTTGTCATTCACATGTGCACAAGCTCAAAACTGTTTTAAAAGTGTTATTTTTCTGCAGGGACAAATGCCCCTAACTCCTTCCTTCAGGCTCTCCTCCTTCCCAGTTCTTGGAGGATTGCCAAAGGATGGTGTGGTCTAACTTGTCTCAGTCTTTTGGGAACAGCAGAATCCAGAAAGCTGCCTGTGTAGTGTGTTAATTCTGGTGAGGCCACTGGAATCACAGCTATTGTGTGACCTGTGTTTTCCTCTATTCAGAGCACACCTACTCAATTACAGTGAGTAATAAACAGCAAGGAATAGGAGGGAGATAATGTGCAATGCTTATAAGTGACTGTGAGAGTGTATTCCTCAGTGAGGGTCAGGTCTAGAGGCCAGGCTGAGGGAGCACAGTTCTGTGCAAGACAGCAGATAAATCCCAGGGGCAGGAATTAGTGACAAACACAGAGAAAAGCTGATGTGGCCTTGGACCCAGCAGAGACCTGATCCCCTCCCCGGGCGTGCACCAGCACAGCAGCAGCCACTGGCAGCAGGGCAGTCGGGGATGACAAGGAAGATGACTCAGTTTTACACACACACAGCACCAACTGTGCAATTTGTACGTATATTTAGTGTCAAAGAGAGCACTCTGAGATCCCCTCAGGCCCTACACTTGTAAGGTAATAAAGCCAATCTAAAGCCTACACTGACTGAATAATGCTGGAGAAAAAATGCAGAGAGGTTAATGAGTGGAAGGAGGTCAAAGGCCACCTTACCCAGTAACTTCTACTCATAACACACTTTATTCCTGCAAAACACTGAGCAGAGCCCATCAGTGCCCAGGTTCCAGGGTGCACTCTGGGTACAGAAAACATTCCAGGGGCTCCTGCAGTTCAGTTCCTCATCACCACCATTAGCCAGGAACAGTCACCCAAGAGGAAAGTGAAACAAACTTCTAAAATGACAACCTGAAACAGCTAAGCCATAAAGTTCCTAATTCTGATTATTTAGAAGCTGGCTTAGTCCTGAAGTATGAGAATTTATATTATTTTTTTTTCCCCAAGTCTTGTATAATGTGATGTTTGCATGGATAAAGGGTATACATTTGATAATCCAGTAAAGACATCCTGCTAAGCTCTTTAGTGTCACTGAAACTTAATGGCAATGAGTTCCACAGATTAACTGTGCGTTATGAAAAATATATTTTTCTTTATCCATTTTAAGTTCTCGCTCTTTCCATTTTACAAACTGTATTAGAGGAGTTAAGAACAATAATACAAGATTTACCATTTCTTAATCTAAATTTATAAAATAATAAATGGTAAAATCCCTTCTACTTGGTTCCTTAGCAGTCTTTGGTGTTTACGAGTTCTCACAGAAAACGTTACCAAACTTATTGCTTAATGCACACACAGCACTTCCAATTCTGTCAGCATGGAGATGTTCTAGAGGAAAATCTCACAAGTTTTTAATTGATGAAATAGTGTAAGATAAATGGCTAATGCTTTTAAAAGCACTGCTGAGTAAGGTAGATAAAGCTTGCTGATATCCAGATAAAAGCAAACCAACAGAGATTTGACAAGAAGGGAGAGCTGATCCACCTAAAATTTCTCCCATTTCAGTAGAGTTGCTCAAGCAAGAAATTTCTTTTCATCTATAACATCCTTGCATTCTCCTCATCAATTTGTGCAAGCTGTACTTGAAAGGTTTGGGATTCAGGTGAGAACCTCACCCTAAGAATTAAGACCAGAGCTCCTCCAAACTGGGAGGGACTTTGTTTTAAAGGGAGCCCTTCTGTGATTTGACAGATTTTGTTATCTTCCCAAGTAGTTCCTGAAGCAGCTGTGGAATCTGCAGGACTGGATCAGTGACAATGCTGGAGTGGAATGTGGCAGTGGTGGTTATTCCTGCCTATCTCTGGATGTAACCCTGATCTTATATGACCACATTTTTGAAGAACAACAATTCCCAATGTTTTTACTGAGTGATCCATCACAACATTCCTATTCCTCCAGACACAGAGCTCAGATCTACTGGTTACGAACTCAAAGCCTTTTGCAAAAGTTAACATAATTTTAGGAATTAGATTGGTAATCCCAACTTTAGCTTCCTTACCTGAACCAGAACAAAATGAATATACAGACTTCACTACCTGAAGGGAGTATTTCAGGAAACACACAGTTTGATCTTTACTTCATCCAAGTCTGGGCCAAAGATCCCATAAAGGAAAGTTATGGCTGACTTGAGTCTGTGAAAGGAAAGTCTTTGTTTGATGTGTAACTGCAGTGGGGTGGCCGTGCACAGGGCACTTGCACTGGGATTAGCAAAGCTCTGCCACCTAAAGCAGTGAGGGAAATGCAGGATTGGCAAAGCTCTGCCACCTAAAGCAGTGAGGGAAATTCAGGATTGGCAAAGCTCTGCCACCTAAAGCAGTGAGGGAAATTCAGGATTGGCAAAGCTCTGCCACCTAAAGCAGTGAGGGGAGCTGGGCTCTGAGGGTGATTCAGTTCAGCCCTTCATGCAGACAGCCAAGGGAGCAGCAGGACACTGAGCTGCACTTTGCTTTTGGGAAATGTCTCAACCTAAAAAGCTGCTGCTGGGTGTGAGCAGAGATGTCTCAATGAAGGAGAGGAGAAGCCTTAATCTCGTGAAACTCCAATGGCAACGCTCTGATCTATGAGATAACAAAGCCTTTGAAGAATCTTTTTATTAAACTTGTGATGAGTGGATTGCACACTGTGCTGTACCACCTCCATCAATTACAGTGACTCGGGCCAGAAATATCATCATGTTATCCTTCTAGAGGTCAATTTTAGGTTTTGCCTGAGAACAACTGCTGCTTCATGAACTACAGGTGTTCTGAGAACACCTGATTTTCATTCCAATTAATGGCAAAGCTGAGGTGACTGCTGATTTTTAGCACAAATTAATCCATCTACAAATTTTTGGCAAATTTAATATATCATTTGCTAGCTCCTTTTGAACCAGCATATGTGTGTCCTGGCATCAAACAGAAGGAAACAATCACATGGATAAACCAAAACTAAGTTCCTTTGGATAACAGAGAGATAATTTTCAGCTTTCCAAAGAACTGAGTATTTTGCAAGTGCTGTTCAAAGGAAAAACTGCCCTTTCTAGTGATAACTTCAAATACACCTTCAGTCCTTTTGTGGTTATCAATCTTCAGCAGCTTTGTAAGACATTGCAAAGTAAGTAAATACTGCATCTTATTTAATTTGCTTTCAAGACCTCCCAGTAATCTGCCATTTTTAAAGCTTATCTTATTTTCCAGGTCATCAGTTTGGGTTTTTTTTCAGTGAGTTTACTGTTCTTGGCATCCTGAGTTAGGGAAGTGTCCTGTTCACTGATCAGTATCTTCAGCTCTTCCATTCTCCTCTAAGCCTCTGCAAGCTTAGCCCAAGATTTTCAACATCTTTGTCATGCACTTATTTTAGCCTGAATTATCACCAACCTCATAGTAATACCTGAAGAGCTCACACAAACCAAGCATAGCATCTCATCAGTTATGTCTCCTGCTTGTGCAAAAATGGAATTTGGCAATCCTGATTCTCACCTACTGGGATATTAAAAACAAAAGCCAAACCCCTTAAAAATCAACAAAAAAACCCCTCATTTTTTTGGCACTATAAGGTTTCACTTGGTCTTTTTAAGACTATTAAAAATTAATTAAAAACCCCAAATAACTCAAGGCATCAAAGTACCTGAATATAAAAACTAAAGGATGAAGCTACTGACTGTCCAGTGTTCCCACAATGTATTTCTGAGCATCTCAGTGTATTTCCTTTGATATGTGTAGAAACAATAGGACAATATTGTCAGAAAGGAGAAATTCCAGTTCTAACATTTGGGAGACTCCCATTTTCACCAGGAAAAACTCAGAGACGTGGTTTTAACCAGTATCATTGTAACTTGCAGAAAACTAAAGAGCAAACATACTTTTTGGAATAAGTGAATAAGACAGAGCAGTGACAAATTGCCTTCAAAAGGGAGGGCAGAAGGTGCTCCAGTCACAGGGCAAGAATATCACACATTCCAACAGCACCATCTCCAGGGCAGTGCAAGAATCAGGAACTCTTCCTGCCCTCTCCCCACTGGCAGAAGCAGCTGCTCCTCCCTGCCTGTCCCCTGGCACACCAGGGAGTTGATCTGGCTGAAAAATGCCTGCAAAGTTGTTTCCCTCTTGGATCCCTTCCCCAGTCTGGCTCAGCACAGGTGACCACATGGACTGTCCTGGCAGCACAAGAGGGGGCACTGGGGAGCTGGGAGCAGGAGAATCTCCTGATGGCAACGCAATCAAAACCAACCTCACTTTCTCCAGCTTCCCCTGGATACATGGGAAAAAAATGGGTTCCTGTAAAGGGGGTCGAAAGCACAAACTCCTCCAATTCTTTAACCTGCCCTAAAGCTGCCTACTTCTCCCCATTTAATTTGGGGCAAGTCTAGAGAGACTGCACTCTGACCAAGGGTTGCTAGTAATTTTCTTGTGTAGAGAGTGGAGAAAGAAAACCAAGTTATTTTACTTTAGGACAAGTGGCAATCCGTTTATGGTAAACTCTAACTGTGCTCACCCAGTGATTTCTGTTAGCTTAAGTCAACTTTAAAACTACCTTAACTAAGAAACACTGCAGCTTTCTTATACAAAATATGGAGGAAGAAAACCAAAGAGCACTGCCATGATGCATTTTCTGGGGCTCACACTTAGCTCACACTTTACAACATTTTTAATTTCCTACCATTAGGTTATTGTTGTAATGAATTAGATAATGCAAGTTTGAAGGTACTTTGGGATTGGTTTGTGTAATAACACTGGAAGACATATTCTAACAGATCCCCAGCTGTGGTCAGCACTCAGGGAAATGCACACTGTGCCCATGTGACTGGTTGCAAATGATGCTGTGACCAGCTCTACTGCACCTAATCCTGCTGGGGGACAAAGCATGTCCACTGCTAAAGGCCTTGCAAGACAGAGGTAAGGTTATTTTATAGGTACTCTAATTTTTTCCATGGTTTATTTTGGGATGCTGCAGTGATGTTGCAGTGCAGCATCAAGCTGAGCACTGCACCTTTCAAGAGCCACAGATTTTTAATTTCTGTTGTACTTTTCAATAGTTGCCTTCTCTTTCTGCAGAGAAATTCTCTGGTTTCCCCTAACATACAAGCACTTTCTTAAAGTAAAAATTCAGGAGAATGGATCTGATTCAATGGAACATGGCTATTGTGACACATTAGTGAACCTCCAAGACAAACTGCAAATATCAGCTACTGCTTCTAAAAAATTTTTAAGAACTTTTCTGATATCCAACATAATGGAGAGATTCTTAAAACATGCTCTAAGTTACCTAAAGCAAATATACTTTGAAAAAATTACACTTAATGTAGCAAAACCCCTCAGTTCCCCCCTTTTCAGCAGTAAATACAGGACAGTTCACAACTGAGTAAGTAAGCGACTGACAGAGCCGAGCGGAGTACCTGGGGATTTTCTTGGGAACCTGAGGTGGTGAGGAATGGCTCGCTGGGTTCTGTTCAGAGCTCTCGGGAGGCTTTTCCAGCACTTCTCCTTTGTCTTTTGCCAGTGCCTCTGCGATGGCAGACTCCACTCCCCCCTTGGGTGGGAGGTCAGCCTTCGGCTCGGCCGGCGCCGGCTCACAGCGGTACATGAAAACGATGGAGGGCTTCTCGCTGGAGTCCGACTTGGCCTCGCTGAACCAGTGATGCCGCTGAACTGGGGGAGGGGGGAGCATGTGGATGACAGTTCCATCCAGACCCACCAGCTTCCCTCTCTCTCTCTCCTTCTCTTTGTCCTCCTCATCCTCGGGTTTCCTGCGGCGGAAGAAGCTCTTGAACGATATCCAGCGCTTGGGTTTCGCGTCGGCGCGACGCCCCTCCGAGTGCAGGATCGACTCGGCCTCCGTGGACCTGGTGGGGCTGGTGGGTTTGGTCCAGTTGCTGAAATGTCTTTGCAGCAAGTTACTGGCGTGGTAGGGCGAGGAGGTGGAGCGTGGGGGCGGGAACGGCGGTGCCTGCTCTGCCTGAGGACTCGTGGCACTCGGGGTGGCTCGCGCTGGCTTTGGAGAGGGAGTGGCAGCCAGCTGGGACAGCGGATCTTTCGGCACCTTCCCAGCAGTGCTTTCCGCCGTCTTGGAGGACTCTATTTCAGGCTGTGACGTAAACAGAGATTTGGGTCGTACCAGGGTGCTTTTAGGAGTGTCTCCCTCCGGAGGTAAGGAATACAGTTCTTGTACACTACAGGACTTGGGTCCAGACTGAGGTGTTTCTGGAGGAGATTGTGGAGGCTGGATAGAAGCCACAATCTGTGAGAGCACCGTGCTTGCATTCTCTCTGCCACCACTGCTGCCAACAGAACCCTCTGGCGTTACGTCTGTTTTTGCTGCAGGCTCTTGTGTTGCCTTTTGAGCTTTTGATGGGGAGCTGTGGTCAGCACTGTGACTTCTCTGTGGGGATATCTGGCTTTTACTGAGACAGCTGTTGAACTCTTGGACCTTTTGAGCCACAGAACCCAGCCTGCACTCAGAGCTATTCGTCACCCCCTTTGGCTGGGACAACTCAGTGGGTTTACTGCCTATGGCTTCAGTTATTGTACTTTCTGTTTCTATTTCCTCATATGTATGGCTTATCACACTGGTAGTTTTATCTTTGATGGACAGCTCCCCGCTGGTCCCTAGAAAACTTTTATAGATAGCCAGGTTATCATAAGCGTTCGGATTGATTACAATAGGAACTTTAATAGCATTTTTGGAACTCTTGGCATAAGTGGGCTCATCATGAATGATAATAGGAAAAGGTGGCATGCCAGCATTGTTGTAGCTGTTGAATTTTATCTCAGATAAATTGGGAGACTTAACCGGGATAGTTTTTGAAGAAATGTTTGTAGCTGTAGGTGAAGTAGGAGCTGACTTGTGGCTTGTCTTCCTGGGAGGAACGGAAGGTCCTGAGCTGTTTGCAATCAGCTCCACCTTAGGTATCTTCTGTCTTGGACTAGTACTAGAAGTCCACACTTCCTGGTACCTGATTGCACTGGATTTTTTCAGGTTAGCATTGACACGTACAGGTGATGCTGCAGAGGATGCAAC
Source organism: Manacus vitellinus (assembly GCF_001715985.3). Lineage (NCBI taxonomy): Eukaryota > Metazoa > Chordata > Aves > Passeriformes > Pipridae > Manacus > Manacus vitellinus. The sequence continues at coordinate 952,770 of NW_021940637.1, read as the reverse complement.
AGGTGTGCCTGGAGTTACTGGTGAGCTTGGGTTAGATGATGCATTTTTGGTTTCTGAGGTTTCGGTCTGATTCTCCTTACATTCATTGGTCATGGCAGCTGATACATCTACTACAGTATATGGCTTGCACACTGGCTGTTCCATGTTCACCACCCTGTAAGGTTTAGCTTGCTCCTCCACGGGCACCAAATTAATAGTTACTGCTTGACCAGCAACATCTGAAGAACTTTTATTCTCTTGCTTATCAGTCTGCACAGCAATTTTGCCATCCTTCTCCTCCAGTCGAAGCGCAAGGACTGCCTTGTGAGTTTCTAGACTTTTTGGAGCATTTCTGGGCGCTTTTGACACATCCTTCACTTGCTGATCGTCACAAAGACTTTCGTATTCCGGTTCAATCAGTTTGAGGTCCTGAGGAGTGCTGGGAGACAACCCTCCATTACAGAGCTTCTGGGAAGAACTGCTCGTTGTTCCGGAACGAGACTCTTCTGTCAGAGAAGAATCAGGAGACGTGGAATCAGACGATACCATGCTCTGCATGCTCTCTTGCCCATAGAGAATCACAGCCTCTTCCCCATAACCATTTAAAATTTCATCATAACTGTCGTCATAATCCACTGCACAGATCCGCTGCAGAGACTTGTTCCGAAGGGGCACAGTGTTCCATTTTTTGTCCACGCAGAACGGCACAGGAGACAGGGTGTTAGCTCTGAAGTTGGCAAAGCGGGGCTGGCCCCTCATGCGAATTTCCATCGCTAGCAACTCTTCATCACTCTCGTCCCAGCTCTCATGCTCTTCCTGCATGCTGCCAAAAAACGTGTCATCCTCACTCTCATCTCCGCTAGAGAACTCTGGATAACAGAAACGTCCACCTTCATTGCTTATTACTTCAGTGCTTCCACTCAGAATAACGTGCTTACTCTGTGAATCCTTCATTCCACCCACCATGCAGCTCGGAGGGATCTTTCTTTCTAATGACCTTTTATAGCAATTATTTATCCTCCCCAAGAAGGTTTCTCTTGAGTTCGTTTCATTGCCGGTGAGCTGAGGTGCGGTGTCCAAACCTGCAATCTCCTTCAAAACTTCTGTCAGTCCGTTATTATTGTTATTTGGTATCTTCCCCACCCCCTCGTTGCTGCCGTAAGGCCTGGAGACGTGGCTGTAACCTTCGATTTCCTCTTCGTTGTTGTTGTTGTTCAGTGGTTTTTTGTTCAAGGCCGCTTTGTTTCGGTTCCACCCCGCGGGCAGGGCTTTGTTCTCCCCCTGCTCCAGCGTGCTGATCTCGGCACACACGCCCTGCCCATCCACCACCATCATGGTGGGTTTCACAGCTATGGTGGGTTTCTTGGCCACGGGCGGTCGGAAGTTCCCGCTGTTCCTGCCCCGCTGGCTGTTGCTTTGGTTTGCATTGGGTTTCAGGTTTCCATGCGAGAGGGGCTTCTTTTCTGACACGGGGGGTAACTGGTGCAAGCTTTTGGGCTTGAAGCAGTTCTTACATTCGCCGGGTTTCCAGACGTGCTCAGTGAAAGTGTTGCAAGCAGACATTTTCCCGGAGCCCTGCGCTTGGTGCCGTGCTGCTCAGTGCATGGTAAGCATTTCAGCCATATGTTTCCACTCTGCTCACGTAGGACGGCCACTCCTTCGAGCACTGATCATGCTGGAATACAAAAGACAATGAGGATGAGAACAGGGAAAAATCTGCTTGATCACTATACTTATATTTTCTGCACTATGGACGACTTGGAAGCAGCCTTTTGCTGATGCGTCTCTCTTCTTACATAAATTTATGAAACCATGTAACTGAAATGTAAAAGCAAGTTGCAAATATCATTCTTCTCATACATAAAGAATTAAAACTTTGGCAGCTAAGCCCTGTGTTACTGAAAGCAGAGAGAGAGAGAGAGTGTGAAATGCCAATGACTGAGACTTCAAAGTAATTCCCTTGACTAGTTCAGGACCATTGACCTTTAATTTTGTCCAATAAAAAAATGCAGGAAGAGGATATAAACCTAAAGATTAGTGCACATTGCTTTCACCAGAACTACTTAAACATGAGACAGAAAACTAAGAGCATGTTTACTCTCCTAAATGCAATTGAGAGAATTTGTTTTAGCTTTGAATGTGAACAAGCTCAGCTTAAGTGAGAAAACATGTTCAAGCAATTCCAAACTCTGCCATTTTAGCACTTCTTTCATCAGAGTCAAATGATAACTGGAGACGTATTTTGGCTGAAGGGACAGGCTGGACTGATGTCCTGGAAAAGTCAGATAAAAATACTGTGGAAATCTTTCTAGAAAGTCACTGTTTTTTCTCCTTTTGCTTACCACAGTGGCCATAAACCATTCTGATATCCTCAAAACAAAGCCATGGATTTTTAGTCCCTGATTTGTTTCACATGTAGCTTTTCTACCTAACCCCTCCAGAAATAACAATTGAAGAAGAACTGAAAATCTCTTTCAAAGTGAATCTTTTTATTTCCTGAAATGATCAGCCCTAAGTAAAAATCAAACACGAATCTGCTGTGCTTTATAGACACTGGAGTATGCAGGATTTGAGAGTTTCATGAATTAATGCCTGAAGATTTTAAGCCTCCTGAGCCAAATCCGCAAGTCTGTTCTCTTCGTCACTGTTGCATAACTCAAATTATTGGAGAGATTTCACTGAGGTGAAAGAATCTGTACGTCCACTGCTACTGCTGTAAAGACAGGCACTGGAAATCAGTAATCTTCTATTCTCACAGACCTTCAGGAGGAAATATCCTTGCTGCTCCCCCAGCTGCACTGAGAGGGCATTGATAAAGCCCTGTGGCCCCAGATGCAGCTCTCCATGGACAGCTGTGCTGGAATTCACCACAGGCACAACTGGCTTTCATCAGCGTGGCAAACAACAGCCTCATTAGCAGAGCTGACACGAGCAGGGATTTGTCAGTCTCCTCACGTCCTGCTCTGGGTTTTGGCAAGGGGCTGTCCTGTGCTGGCAAACCAACAGAGCCATCCCGATCCAACAGCAGATGGGGCTGAAGCCTAACTCTATTAGTGTCTTCAGACACAGCCGTGCTACCAGGGCTATCATATTTCATATGCTGACTAAATATGTTTCCAGACAAAGCTTTTTGCCAAAAAGTCGGTGCCAAAAGCTTTCTCTGTATGACCTAAGAGATAGAAAGCCTGCCAGGCTGAGATCTGCCTTTATTTTATATATACAGAGTAAAATGCCTTTGTATGTTTTTCGATCTCTCTCTCAAGATTTGTTGCTTCAACACTTTGCAAGCCCATATATTGTAAGCAGACAAATTACATTAAGAAACAATTCCCCTAAAACCAGAGAGAGAGCACACATACTACAATTTTATACTCTGGTTAGCTCCTTCCTTTCATGTGTTTAACAAATAAAAGGAGTAAAGTTACATTAATGGGAATCTAAACTAAATGGTTTTTTTTTAAAATACAGTTCTCCATTACATAAAAGCTCTGAACAAACAATTTAAACAACAGGCTTTGTGTGTGTGTGTGTGCTTTAAGATTTCACCTGGTGATATTATTTCTCTGAAATTGCATAAGCTGCACTTGCTCTGGAACCCCATCAAAAGTCAGAGAGCTTTATGGTGTTCCAGGCTAAGGAGAGCCAGGGTAGCAATGGGAAAGCTCTCTGCTGCACATTTGTGGTACCACTGGCTGTGCTGTGATGCTGTTCCCTCTCACTCCCTCAGACACACGGATGCTGAGCAGCTTCCCTCGAAGCCAAAGGAGATCTACACCCCACACGTGAATGGGAACTGCAGGAACCTCAGCAGAACCACAGCACTCCAGTGGGAATAACACCTCCAGCAGGGTGACAGCTCTGTGCAAACATTCACCCCATGTCCCAGCACAGTCAGATACCTGGGGACTGTGGAAATGCAGATGTGTGACTGGTACACGGAAAATCCATAAGCCATGTGTAGGTATTTCAGATCTTTTGCTCTCCAACAGCCAACAGAGCTGCTTTAAACACAACCACGATGCCCAAGATGATTTGTGACACAGTCTGAGACAGAAGAGGCACTGAGTCCCTGGGTCTGGGAAGCCCAGCTGGGTTTCCAACTGGCTCAGGCACCCGCAGGACGAGCAGTTCCTGCCACATGCCCTGACACTGCCTGCAGCTGCAGCAGAGAGGAAACAGGCACCTTCCAACCAGAGGAAATGGATCTTAAGAAAACAAAAAAAACAATTCAAACATTGTGCTACTTTTGTACTTGGAAATCAGCAGCACTCCTACGCTATTTCAAATCAAATCCACAGTGACCTTTATAAGTCAAAACAAGCATTTGCATGCTAAAACAAACTGAGACAGTTTCTTCCTTTGTGTACAACTAAAAGCAATCTTTCGGCTGCTTTCCTATCTCTTTAAAGATAATACATTTGCTTTTTCATCTGCAGATTCCCTATTATGAGTGATAATTACGGTAAGAGTGATTAAGAGTGATAACAGAAATGAAATCTTCTTTCGGCAGGCTGTCACCGGCAGCTGCAGCTTGGCAGGGGGCAGCAGAGGCCATCGAAGGGAAGGAAAATGTACACAAATACATGGAAACAATCACCCTGACACTGTTCATTGCTGGATTCCTATGCTACTCTCCAAAACAAAGCAGGTCAACAAGAGATCCAGGCACTCACACCTCAGATCTCTTCAGCTGCTACTGATCAGGAATCTTTTCTTCCATAACTTTCCTGCTTCCATGGCAGCCTATGAACCAATGGAATAGGAATGTGCACTCTGCAGAGCTCCTGGCTCTTCTGCAATGAGTATTTCAGATGACAAAACTTATTTGAAGACAATCTCCACAAAATCAAGGCAATAACAAACACAGATGTTACATTAAAAACCAGCATTACACTTCTAAAGAAAGTATTAATAGCAAACACGTAATATCAACAGTGAGCATTTCACCCTTGTATCTCAGTCTTTTATATAAGTTGATAAACAGAACTCTTCACAATTTATCCAGGGAAGCACTGCAGTGCAGTGACGCTGAGGAACTAAAATTCACCAAGTGAATCAGTGTCAGGAACAAGTACAGACAGACAAGTTCTGCTCCCAACAGCAGATTGTGACACTTCATTCATTCCCTAAATGGTTGAGTCAGCACAGATAATTTATCAGCTTTAAAGGCCAACTGGTTCTGTGTGTAAATGAGACTAATGCTCCTGGTTTCAGCAGGTACACAACTGCACACAGCAGGGCTCAGCCTGGCCCTGTTGAGTTGATATCAAACAGACAGGAACATAAAAGCATATCTCACTTTCCAGGTCAGAGGGAGATGACAGATTCGGAGCTGCAGTGCAAAGATGAAGCAGGGATCAGCTGAGATACCCTCGTGTCAGGAAACTGAACCCGGCACAGCAATGCAGAAGCGTTTCTGTGGCTTTTATTTGTTGACATCCTCTTTGCTGAGTGCATGAAGATAGTAACAAACATGCATTTCAGGCATTTTCCCTTTGTTCTAGGTAATTTCAGGCTGTCAGGTCTCCTTTGGACGTGTGCTGCCTGAATCACAATGAAGGCCTTCTCCAGTAATACTTTACACTAAAATAATCCAATTAAAAGGAACTTAATTGGTGTGCAACATTCCCTACAATTTCAACATTTTAAAAATGAATAGTCTCAGTAAGTACCAGATGGTGACACGCACTAATTAATCAGGCCTGCTCAGTGAGTGAGCACATGGAAATGAATGCACCTCTCAGACAGGGCTGCAACCAAAAAGCTCCCCCCAAATGACAGTGTGTGATATTCCTGAGCACTCTGTGGGCTCTTCTGAGATCACCAGGTACTGGGACAGGTTTCCTTTGGTTTGTTCTGCTCCAGGGAAAAGCCATTTACCTTTAGCACTGCTGTCCCTGAGAACAGTTTAATGCAATTTTTATGCTGCAGAATAAAGTGCCCTGATCAGCCTCTGTCAGCAGTGGCCCAGTGAAGTGCTCCTGCACAGCCCACAAACCTCTCACCACTGTCAGACACGTCCCTCAGACTGAAAACACCAGCAGTGGGAGCCCAGCCTGGGTTTCCTACATGGGAGTGCCCAAAGGCCACAAAACGACCATGGCTTTGTGGTTTGTCTGAAGCACTTACAGGCACCTGGACAGCCCCTGATCATCACCAACCACAGTGCAAACCTCACACAGCAGGAATGGAGGGATGGGGACTCTTTGCCAGTATCTGATTCTTGTGTCTTCGAAATTTTAATGTAATTGTAAACATTTTAAGAGACTTTTTTTTTTTAAAAAAAGCTGAAACTCTCCAAATTCACACCTGCAGGTCCCTCTGGGGGGCAATGGGCCATAGAAACGCTCCCAGAGAGTGTCAAGGAATGGGACTCACCCCACTCAAGGAAAAAATGTGAAACTAAGGGATGGGAAGCAGCACTATGGACTGCTGCAACTTTATTCCCAAAGTGAAGGATATTTGCTAAATATCAGCTCATGGTTGTACCAAGCCAGAGCTGTGACTGGCAAAGCACAGGTGGGCATTTCCATAAATGCTGGGCATTGCCATTTTTGTTTAAAAAGTTCTATTTTGTTGCAGATAGTTGGTTTTTTTTCCAGTTTTAAAGTGTCACGCTGTATTTTCTCTCACTTAAAGGGAGTTTAAATGACATAAATATTTCATAATCCTGAGTAAGTGAAGGAAACTCTTTAAAACATGTATTTTTTTCCCTCTCTAAAACTTGCAAGGATAAAACAAGATAGAAATGACCAACGAACTGGGGCAAAAGCCTGCCTAGGGCTAGACAATCTGTGATGCTTCAGAAGAAAACAGGCATTTCTTTGCAGTTTACCTAACCCAAAGAGATAATGCCACAGAGCAAGGAAAAGGCAAGAAATATCCTCGGGATCTGCCCAGGTAATCTGATCAGATTCTGCATCATCACTTTGGGAGCACACAAAGCAGTAATAAGGACAAGCTCTCCCCTCTGGTGTTGAGGCCCAGCAGGCCAGCCAGGGCATGTATTTGGATAAGAACTCTTCTGAGCCTCAGTGATAAGAATCCTTGACATTCTGAACTGGAGAAAACTACTAAAAATATTTCTTTTCCTTTTGGAAAAATCACCATTTAGCATCAACACAACTTAAATTCATAATGACCAGACATATATATATTCATATTATAATGATCATTCAAACAATGCTGCACAGTATGTTCTTTAGGAATACTTTTATATTTACATGGAAAATTAGTTTTTATTTTTTACTTTTTAAAAAGAAAACCCCAGTGAGATAAAACAGACTACAAATTGTTTACTTTGCTTCCTAAAAAGGGCTCTACAACATAGCAGCAAATTAAGGTTAAGTGCATCAGCTGGAAGTAAAAAGCACAGTAATAATAATAATTTTTAAAAAATATCCTCAATTCCAGTGCATTAAAGTTTCTCTCAACTCCATTTAAGGAAAATTATGAGAATTAAGCCCCTCACAGTATATCAAAATTGCACCTGTATGACTATACCTTGAGCAATCTAATTATCTTTGATTTACCCTTCCTGGGCTCACTTGCAGTTCCGCCCTTTGATCTTTTTTCCTGTTTTTTAAGCAACATGAAAACATTCAGAAGAACAAACTTTACCCAAACTCTCCAGAACGTGCTCACAACAACCCAAAAAGCAATACCTGAAAAATGTTCCATAGGCAGAAAGGCAGTGCCAGCTGTGGTCACCCTTGTGCTGAGCACAGCCTGGGGAGCAGAGCAGTGTGGATCCTCACTGCAGGGGGGGTCCATCCACTCTGCACTTTCTATTTATTTAAACCCCCCTCCCTTGCACTGCTGCAACCTCTGGCTCCAAACCCCTTTGTGCTGATGCAGCAAAACCCACAACTGCCAAAAAAAATTACCCATTGCAGTTTAGCAATTAACTCGTGGACAGTGAAATACAAAACAGTATTTGAAAGGATAGGAAAGAAGTTACTAAAAAGCAGCCAAACACCTGCTGTGGTGTCAGGGCAGGTAACTCAGGGGAGAGCTGGTGGATCACAGCCAGTGTGAGAGGCAGCTCCAACACAGGGGATACAGCACTGCCAGCTGGGAACCCTCCAGAGGTCTCAATCCCCCTGGCAGAGCCTTAGGAGTTATTAAATATAGACTGGAGAGAATTAAGTTTAAAAATAAACCCCACTATGAGCCATTTTAAAAAACCCGAGATATTAAAAATAACCGATAAATTATGAGCAATAGCACATCAGGGCTGGACTGTGCAGAGCCAAGAACTGGGCAGAAAGTTGGGAACCAGGTGGCTGAGCTACACAGAATCCTGAAGTCCCTCTGAACCAGGCACTGGTACAGCCAGGAGCTGAGCACAGGGTGAATGGCACAGTTTTTTGATCATGACTCCTGTGAAGGAAACTCGCTCTTCCTACCAAACCACGGGCAAAAGAGAAATGGCACAATTTTATTTTAAGCTTTTAAGAAGTTCTCACCAATTCCTAACTGCAGGACATGCAAATGGTGCAACAGAATATGCAAGGGAACCAGCAGATTGCACACTCTCTGTGTGAGAAAATCAATGACATGATTTACTGAGTATTGTGTTCAGTTCTATTTATGACATCTCAGGAAGAAATGCTGCATAAAACAGCCACAAAACTATTTTAATATGGGAAGTTTTTCATCCTTTCAGTGAAATCCCTTCAGATTAGGATAGTTTAGTTCAGAATGAGACAAATAAAATGATATTATATTAAATGATCCGTCACATAAAGCAGACAGACTGGGTGTTCCCATTTAGTATCTATCTCAAAAAAAGAACAATAAACTCAATGCAGCATATTTACATCTGCAAGAAGAAAATTATTCCACATAAAACACATCCTGAAACAAGCTGGCACTGAGATCAAGAGGTTGATGGATTCAGAGGAACAATTAGACATTTATTCTTGGGATGAGCCACGGACAGTTGTATTAGGTGGGGTAAACCCACAGCTCCCAATTTCAGTGCTTAAACAAAGCATTAACCATTTCAGCTGAGAACAAAATTCACTCACTAGATTATTCCAGTGTTGTCCATTTAGGAAGTCTGGGCAGCACTAAGGGCAGGGCCACTCCACACTGGAGTCTGGGCATGACTCTGTTCTTCCTTTTCCCACATCCTTCTCTTTACTTTCAGTGGTTTTAGCTTCATACAGCAAAATAACTAAATAGTGCAATAACACTGACATCCCATTATCTCCCAGCAGTAAGGTCAGGCCTTCCTCTCCTCCTCCTCTCACACTTTGTCACTCTTGTCCCAGACTTACAGCTCAGCCCTGGAACATTCCCTGTGCTCATTTCTGCTTTTTGTGACTACACAACCATGTTTGATATTGGGCAACTGGGGCCTCAGCTTTGAGCTACCTGGGCCAAGGGACTGGGTCACCCCAACACATCCTGCAGTGATCCAAACAAATCCAAAGCAATACCTGAGACAGGCCATGGTCATTCCCAAGGTAAGGAAGCCAGGTGGAAGTCTTACTAAAGACCAGTACTGTTTGAATGTTTTCATGCTACAGGACAGAAACATCAGAATAAGGTTACAGAAGAAAGAGAAAAAAAAGGCATTTTTCCTCTACAACTAACCTAAACAATTTAACTTTTGAAAACACATACATTGCTATTTTATGGTGGAAAATATAAATAAAAATAAGCCTGATACTGATATCTCATTCACTACATGGTGGAGCAAGTGCCTGGAAGGGGCCTGAATCTTTGTAAAAGCTCCTTCATTTTCCCATTCCACAGCAACCATCTCCTCCCACTGCCATCTGCTTGGAGCACTCACTTTGCCTTGTTCCTCACATCCATGATCAAAGACAGCCATTCTAATTTGAGGACCTCTTTGATAATCTTGAGAAACGAGCTACAGGTAATTTTTTGGTCATCAAAGCTGGTTCAAGCAGCTTGCTCTCTCTCAGGCTACTCTCCTAATTAGTATGTCATTTATTCATCCCAATAAGCTACTTCACCAGGCACGATGGATGTAAGAAATTTTAATCTGCAGCCATAAGCCACAGCAGTGAAATGAGTGATGAGCTCTCAGTCACAAGGTTAAAGATATTAATGTTTACTAGTGTTGAAGTTAATAACAATAACAGATATTCTTCAGTGTTCAACAGTAACAACAGACACTCTTTGGTGCTCCTTATGCTTTGCCCTGAATCCATCCCTGTAAAATGGGAAGCCACCACTGATAAGAATGTTAATAGGAATAAAAAGCACCATCATAGATGAAATTCAGAAAAGGCATTAGCAGGTACTGGAATTGTATGCTTTTAGCATTCGTAATAAGAATTGATATTTCACTTGTTCTTATGATTTAAGTGTTGTGTCTGACAGTCACAAAAACCTGCCACAACACACCAGTGTTCCAGGCACACCACGGGGGGCTCTGTGATGCAGCTGTTTCCCTCCATGGGGACAGAAAAGGACAAACAGCCAAACCCAGGGCACCCAACAGTCAGTAATTAGCTTTTCAGGCTACCAAAAGAGACATGATGTAGGGCAGGGATAAAAACCAACCAATCAGACAAAACTCCAGTAATTTATTTTAGACCACAACATCTGATTCCATACTTTAGAAGAATCCATACATGGAAGAGCTATGCAGTGAGGGCATCATTAAATATCATCAAGGACAGAATAAGAAAGGAAATGTAATAGAAATTCTGTATTAGTTTTTATCCTTACAGACAATGACTGGTTTTTTGCAGCTTGGGAATTTGCTTGATTTACTCCATGAGAGAAGAAATACCCTCCATTTTCACAGACAGATGGCTTAAACCTATCAAGTATGGAAACCACTGTAATTTTTAGCCAGTGCTGTAAGAGGAGGAAAGGGGAAGGAGGAATCATTTGCTGCTGCCAAGAAGGTTGACTTCAGGCAGGAAAAACCTGCCCTAGGAACCCATCTGCTCTGTGGGCAGTAGGAGCAGCCACCTAAAAGGAAGAGGTGTCTTATCACAGCCAGCCCCAGCAGCTGGAGTGGAGCCTGGCACAGCCCCAGCAGCTGTTCCTCCCAGCCCTGGCCAGCCCTGCTGTCCGAGCACTCCAGTACTAATTAAGGAGCTGCAGATCATACCTGGAAATGCCAAACTTGCAGCCCAGCCAGGGCTCACTCCAGGGTCAGGACACAGCAGGAAACAAGGCTGAAGCATAGCAAACAAGCTGTAGCAAAGGAAAGACAAAGAAAATCAGCACCCATATTCAATTCTCTTTCTTTAGTTCTTTTTTTTTACAGATTGAAATGTTTTCCTAAAGGAGCTGATGGCCAAACATAAATTTTGCTACTTGTGCTTGACAGAATCCTGAGAATGCAAAGCTTTTTCTATCCAGAAAAAACACAGTGTGAATTTTCTACTTTTGTACTGCTGAGATAACTCAATACCAATCCACAGGGATCTGAAAGTAAAAGCAGACTCACACTCTGAATTCTTCACCTTTCAGATGAGGTTTTTATGACAGAATACTTTATTAGCAAACAGGGCTGCTACGAGTCCACACCAGGAACCACACCAAGCCCAGGGCAATTATCTTTTGTCACTGCCAGCCCCAGTGAAATAGGAAAGGCTGCAATTACTTGCCCTCTTGGAGGGTCTTGAGGGAGGTTTATTCCTGCCCTAGGCAACACTGTGCCATTTGGAACTAAATTGTCTCTAACAAGAAGGAGTCTAAGAGAATAAGAAGCACCAAGTTGCAAGGGCAGCAGCAAAACTCTTCCCACTGCCCCCTGCTGAGGTCCTGGGCTCAGTCCCTATATAGCTTAGGAGACAACACCAATAGGAAGAAAATGGCTCAGGAATCCCAATCAGGCCTCCTCACCACTGCCCCACCAACACTGCCCAGGAAGGTGATGCCAGGTCTCCCACAGAGGGTCCACAGAAGAGCCCCCATGCTCTCTGTAGCATTAACCTTGCAATTCAGACAGAAAGAAAGTCTGTCCTGCAGGTTTTGAGGTTATGGGCTCAGCCTTGGCTTAATTAGTCACGGTGGCAGGTTGTGGTTACACAGACAGGGTATGGGATCCTGGCTGTTGTCAAAGGGGAATTGCCACAGCAATCCCAACAGCTCTCACTGCAGTGTTAGCTCGCTGCTTTTGCCCCATACTTAACAAGTACTACTGGTTCTACATTGCTATTTTTAAATAAAAGTATAAATAAATTCAGCTCTCAAGTCTTCTCTCTAAAGGGAGCTGCCCAGACCTCCAAGCACTCCTGTGAATTGTTATTAGCACCCTCGGACTGTTGCTCTCCAAACACAACACGGTGTTCCTGGAGCTTCATACCAGTGACAAACCCGATGGAAACAAACCCTTCCACTCCTCAAACAGATCCCTCCACACGTGGTGTCCAGGCATTGTCCTTTTAAACCCAGACTGGCATCCAGAACTCACGATAAGTGTGTGCTCATGCCTTCCACAAGCTTCTGAGGATCTTCACTTCTCTCAGTGGAGTCAGGTAAGCCCTGCCCAAACTCTTTTATTCCCAGTTTACAGTTGTACATGATAAATACAGTGTATTTGCTCCATCTTTTTTTCCCAATATACCCAGGGAATATATTTGCTTTCAAATTTCCTGCTCTCCCCCTATTTACATTTTTTTTTTCAGGTTACTCATAAATAAACCCTGACTAATTTTAGGACAAAGATTAATATAGAGCACCCCACTCAGACTCCTACCTAAACCAGTTTCAGACTTGTCACCTCTCTCCAGGCCTAACCCACAGAATATACATGGCATTTTCTATGTTGTTTCTTAATAACAACACAGAAAAACAAAATTAAAAAATATTAGATTTAAAAGTTAATTTAGCCTTTTGTATACTTGTTAACCAAGTTAGCTATTGCTAGATCACAAAACACTAGCATTTGCAAAGAAGACACAGAGAAGCATGAGGAAGACAGGACATGTGGTTTTGCAAATACAATGAATTTGTGGTTTATTTTCAAGATATTTTTTTGGTTTGCAATAGTATCAACCTTTCAACAGAAAAAACAGTCTGAGTAATTCAAATAAAGATTCAAAGTTTAATTTTTTGGTTTTCAGTGATTTGCAAAAATATTTTTTTGGCATAACCAGAAAATTAGTCACTACTAACTTCACCCTCTATGGCTGTTTTAAGTAAAAATCATTTCTCATCGTGCAAACGTCATCTTTTTAAAGTCAGCTGTTTTATAAAGCCTTTTGTTGAAACGAGGTATGTTAACAGGGATCCCAAAGACTTAATTTTGATAGAAACTGCAGTATGTCAAGCTCAATAAAGGCAGCAGACTCATGTCTGGATGCCAGAATGTAGTATGTAAAAAAAAAAAAATAATGCTGAAGTTGAATAATAGAATATTTATCAGTTGCTTATCATGCCTGGGTGCAGGTGTAGGACTTGGCCCCTGGGTTGCTGAGGAACTGCAGCAGATTTGCTCTGTGCTGTGCAGGTTCTCAAAACACATGTTAATACAAAGATTTTCGCTACATAAAAATACTCATTTCTCATTTTTTCTCTCAGTAGAGAGCAAAGTAATTCCCTAACTTCCATATGGTGTGGCAGGAACAGGAAGACTAAAGAGAAAAGTGGGAAGAGAGGAAGAGCTGAGAGCATTTCCTGGAACACGCTGGTTCCAAGGAGCAGCTTCACCACAGAGCTCCTTCCGCTCCCCTCCGGCCGTGCCAACACCGGGCCCTGGGGCACAAACCCCACAGTGTTCCCGTGCCCCAGAGCCCGCTCCCTGTCCCTCCCTGTGCCCCACAGGGCACAAACCCCACAGTGTTCCCGTGCCCCAGAGCCCGCTCCCTGTCCCTCCCTGTGCCCCACAGGGCACAAACCCCACAGTGTTCCTGTGTCCCAGAGCCCGCTCCCTGTCCCTCCCTGTGCCCCACAGGGCACAAACCCCGCAGTGTTCCCGTGTCCCAGAGCCCGCTCCCTGTCCCTCCCTGTGCCCCCAATGCCAGGCCCTGGGGCACAAACCCCGCAGTGTTCCCGTGTCCCAGAGCCCGCTCCCTGTCCCTCCCTGTGCCCCAGTGCTGTCGGGAAGCAGGTGCACAACCAGCCCAGAGCTGCTCCTGCCCTGCTGCCAACCCCGCTCCGGTGCCAAAAGCCAGGCAGTCCCAACACACTGTGCTGCTGTTCCAGCCCAGAATCCTTCCAAGGCTGATACAACCCACCAGGCTGAACAAAAGGATGGGTTCATAACGCTAATTAGCATTGTACAGCCAGAAGATAGACTGTAGCCTCTATCTCTAATGTCCTATGTCAAATTTGTTCTCTCCACATAAAAGACTGGTACATTAACCATGTCTCACTTTCCCATTTTTCTCTTCAGAGGAGCTGGCTGAATTGCAATGCACAGGGAGAGACTGAAACGCTCAGCAGATGATTTTGCTTAAACCTCAAGTAAGACAAATGGGCCGAGCTCTTCAATGCCGGCCCTGGGACGCGTGGGCGATGTATCACATCCTACAGGGGACGGCATTTGGAAAAATTCCCTTCTCACTCCTCAGCCACTGCACTCTTTTAATTACCTGCTAAACTTGGAGAAAGAAGAACCGGGAAGGGAAAGGGCAGAAGAGACTTGCCAGAGATAATGAGGTGGGTGCTTGCTGAGCTGAGGCAGCAGCACCCTTAATGCCTGAGCTGCAGGAGGCACAGGAGGGTCCCTCTCCCTGCCCAGCACCAACAGGGGCTCTGCAGTCCCTCGTTTTAAGTAAGACATGAAGCTCAAGCAGCAAGTTCACTACCTGAGTGAGGGGTTTGGTTTTATAGCCTGTGATGGAAGAACTAGTCTGAGGCTCTGGAGAAGTAATAAAATACATTCTGCCTCAAATCTCCATTAACCTTTAATGTGCCAGGATCCAGAGACAAGTAAAAGTCTCTAAAGGTCCCTGGAATCTTACTGCTTTCTGTGTTTCCCCGTGCACACTTCGTTTTTACACTCTAAAAACAAAGCCTAAAGAAATAAATTAGGAAGAGCCGGCAAATTAATTTTTTTGAAGTCTGATTTTAGTCTTTCCTGCGAAGAATGTGATTCAAAAACTCTTGTAGTTATTATCATCCAACAGCTTTTTTTATGAATGGATTTGGATCCATCTGTGGGATGGATTTGATGAGCTACTCCACACCAATGTGGACAGTACCTTTGTTTCCTTATAGATGCAAACAAGGGACCATTATCCCAAGATCCAGCATTACTCCTGCTGCTAAACATACTGGAAGAGCTCTCAGGTGAATACACACTTTCCTTACAGTGGTAACCAAGTTGTGACTCTCATAGAGGTCACGCATCAGGTATTTGGCTTGAAAGTTTTGCACAACTAAAGCACAACTGAGAGCATTATTTTCTTTCAGTATTATTATTGTAATATACAAGGGTAAATGTAATGCCACAAGTGTACAGCTTTAATTGAAATGTAAAATAAACTGTTTGTTGATAGTCTCCCTCGGTTCTCCTTTGATAATTATGAAAGTAATTCTATTAACTGCTGTGCCCAAAACATGTGGGGGAGAGACTGAAATCACTATCTGAAAGTTACAGTATCACAGTAGCAGTTCAGGGTTAAAAATCACATCAATAGTGCCTTCTTTAAAAATACACCTGTATAGTTTGCATATTGCAGTAGCAGAGAAGTATGTATTATACGTATTTATAAACACACACACAAAGGGGAAGAAATTCCCAAGCATTAAATATGTTGGTATATTCTGAGATCTTCAGATCGAGATCCACACAAGGCATACTCAACACAAGCAGAATAAAAGAGGACTTAAAACCGAGAAAATATGATTACAAAAGAGAAAAACTACATTAATAACGAACTCCTGGAAGAATTAACTTAGCCAGTTTGTCCAGTGAAAGCTGTAAAACTACAGAACACTGTAGAAAGCAGCCTGTCAGAACACAGGCAGCAAGGATGCACCAACACCCAGCTGGACCCTCGTGGATCCCTGCTGACTCCAGGGGAGATCACAGAGCTCTGCCCACAGCAATGGTTTTTGGAATGATTCCCACTCTGCCCTCTCAGTGGGTCTGTTGTACCAACCCCAACAAGGGGAACATTTCACCACCACCCCATTTGAAATGCTCACCATGTCACACAGACCTACACATCACGTACGAAGTTCCAACAGACAACTTCCAATACAGAAAATACAGTCCCTCTTTTAAAGAAATAAAAGTCTTCAAGTCATAGAGTGACCCCGTGGACAGGAGCACATGCATTTCTGGCAATTACTTTATAGGGGAGAAGGGGAGAGGTTATAATAATGTTATGAGCAAGGAACTTCCAAACCCAGTTCTAAAATTATCTTCAGCTTTGACAAACCAAAACTCTATCCCCCTCTCCCTTTTGCTTATTCCTAAAGCCTTTCTTCCTTCTCCTCTAGTGCTTAATCTGATCTAAATTCTCTCAGGATGTCAAGGGGATAAATACTGCTATTAGGAGCTACCAGTTTCCATTTGCTTTTTAGAAATGGGTGTGTGACACTCTGGGGCATTGCACATGCTATTAGGTATGCACAGGATACCCTGCCATAAAGAGACAATATGCAGAGAAGTGGAGGCTAAAACGCTTTTGCATTAACAGGAGGACCCTCCAAGTGGCTCTCAGAGTGTGCTCCAGGGCCACTTAATGGTCCCACAATGTCAGTATTCCAAGCAGAAGACATTTAACTCCGTTTCTCTGGGACCAAAGTACCAACACAGGAATCAGGTATTTATCCAATGCTGGTAACGAGATTTCTACCTGGCAATTTTCTGCAACTTAAATGTAAATGACGCACAAAAAATGTATTCTTATGAGATGTTAAACACAAGCCAAGTGTTTTATCAGAAAAGTAGGAAACACCCCAATGATCTCTGTGTTTTGTCATCGTTGACTGCAGCCCTGCAGCCCCGAGGTGCCTCCAATTCCTGCCAACCCAGCAGCAAATAATAAAGAGCCAGTGCAGCTTCGAAGAGATTATGGTACTTTCTTATGAGCATTCAGAAAGAGACAGCCATGAAGCATTGCCTTGCTAAATGTTATAAAAGTTCTTATAAATATTCATGTGCAGCATTTGTACTCCGAGTATTTAATCATTTCTTTACAAGAAAGGAAGAGGGGGAAGGGAAGAAGAAGAAATTATTGT
Organism: Manacus vitellinus; assembly: GCF_001715985.3. Lineage (NCBI taxonomy): Eukaryota > Metazoa > Chordata > Aves > Passeriformes > Pipridae > Manacus > Manacus vitellinus. The sequence goes on along the minus strand of NW_021940637.1, from coordinate 935,655 downwards.
TTCTTCAATTCCACAGGGTTCAAGGCAACAGAGAAGATAAACGTGCACAGGTGATCTAAAAATTAGTCATCACCAAGCCCAGAAAAGTACAAACAGGAGAATTCTTTCGGGGAGATTTTTTTTCTCCATTACATCTGAAGTTTTACAATAGTTTGTAGGTATCAAACTAGTGATTTTTTTATAATTTGAATGACTTGTATGTTGATCATTTGAGTTGCCCTGTCATTGGCTTTTGAAAAACAAGATTGATCTGTTGCTTCTGTTGCTTCACATTCCTGTGAGGACAGACTGAGCTGGCTGTACTCTGCACTTCCAAACCCCATTGTCCCAGGTAAACCCAACAGAAGACAAACTCAGCTGCTGGTGAGGCATTGTCCCACTTGGACACTTGATCCATCTATTCACAGCTGTTGGGAGCTAAAATAGCAAGACTGAAAGCCCTGCCATCACCCCCTGCAAGCACTGCATGTGTAGCTTTATTCCACAGCACTCAGCCTCTTGATCAAGCCTCTCAGACTTAAAGTTTATCAATACTGCTGTGAATTAATATAGATTTCTGTAACACATGCTGACAATACAAAAGCCTGTTCACAAGCGGCTTGTGCACAAAAGAGAAAAGATATTGCAAAACAGCCCTGACATAAAATTATAAACCTAATTGAAAAGCAAAGAGACATAGAGTAATAACATCTGAACTGCTCAGAAATCACCCAGCAGAGGAGGCCTCCTGCCTTGCTGAGATCCTGCCTCCAAACCAGACCAAGAAAGCCTCTGACATTGTTTTCCCTGTCCTTTTACCCCAGGAACATAACTCTGGCTGGACACACGTTACACTGAGGCTTTGGGTACGAGTACCTTTGCAGTACCTTTTCAGACACCACACTCTGCATGTCCCTTCCCACTCAGGATGCTACATCTGGAGGAAAAAACACCCATCTAAGATGCTTATTCCCACAGACCCAGCTCCTTCACACACACCTTTGCTGGCAAGCAGACCTGGTGCTGTCTGAACAGGCTGGTACAGCAACAATAACAGTGGAAGAAGCTGATTGCTGTGGTACTTGTGGTTCCCTGTTGGATCAGCCAACTCAGATTGCTGTCAGCTGTACCTGTCTCTGCTCTCAGGTGAATTGGCCAACTCTCACTAGAGCTACTCCAGGCTCATGCCATGTTTAGAAACACAAAGCAAAATGAAAAGTGGTGCTGCCTTTTACTTCCCTCGAGAAAACTGCCTCTTGCAAATGGCTTTATCATTTTCATTATATCCTGTTTGATTTGCTTTACCATCTTGACTGGAACAATAGCTAAGACATAATAGAAAAAGATTTTTCCACAGGCTGGTTCTAATTACATTAAATCTCTAGTGAGATAGGACATTTAAATAAGAAACAACAACTGCAGAGTCTGAGATAATGACATAGCGAGATACCAGGCTTTTTGAGAGAGCCATTAAAATGATGCATGAAGCATTACAGCGCACTCCAATCAGGCTCCAACACGAAAGCCATTCCTTCTGTGACACAGCACTGCAGAGAGAGGTCAGCAGTTATTGCACTAAATGTGCAACTCAACAATTAGGAAACATTATCCCTCCTGCTGAAGTTACAACACGGATACAGGCTTAAACTTCTGGATGAGGTGGGGTAGTTGGGAATGCAGGGCCACGGTGGGAATAATCACCTCATGAACCACAGTGTAGAGGAGATTCTGAAGAGTTCCTGGGTTTTGTTGCAAGTTGTACCTTTAACATTTTGTCGTGATAATTGAATTCTCTCAATTACCTGGAAACCCTATCATCTTTAGATTGCTGGGAACCACTGAAATACAGACATGCAGAATGCAGACTATGGCTGTGTGGCCTATGAACATGGTGGAACCTTCACAGTCCCACAGTTTGTGTGTTCAGTGTTACAGCTGTGGCACAGCTGTGCCACCAACACTGGTGCTTATAGGGCCCTGCAGCAAATTCCCCTGCTGGAAATCAAAACTGAGGAAAGGGAACTTATGTGGGGTGGGAAGGACCTTAATTACTTCCCCTCTGCCTTCTTTTCCTTTTGCTAAGTGCTAACCCAGGCTAAAGGGAAGGAGAAGGATTGGCCTGTGAGGATGATCTGCATGAGAGGGATTGAGTGCACCCTCAGTCAGTTCACAGACAAGACCACGTTGGGCAGGAGTGTTGATCTGCTGGAGGGCAGGAAGGCTCTGCAGAGGGATCTGGACAGGATAGATCCATGGGCCAAGGCCTGTGAGGTTCAACAAGACTCAGCACTGGGTCCTGCACTTGGGTCACAACCACCCCCTGCAGCTCCAGGCTGGGGGCAGAGTGGCTGGAAAGCTGGAAAAGGACCTGGGGGTGCTGGTGACAGCAGCTGAACTGGAGCTGGCGTGTGCCCAGGTGGGCAAGAAGGCCAATAGCACCCAGCCTGTGCCAGCATCAGTGTGGCAGCAGGACCAGGGCAGTGACTGTCCTCCTGTGCCGGGCACTGAGAGGCTGCACCTCCAATCCTGGGGGCAGTTTTGGCCCCTCACGACAAGAAAGACACTGAGGGGCTGGAGCATGTCCAGGGAAGGGCAACAGAGCTTGGGAGGGGTCTGGAGCACAAGTCTGATGAGGAGGAACTGAGGGAGCTGGGGGGGCTCAGCCTGGAGCAAAGGAGGCTCAGGGGGGACCTTCTGGCTCTGCAACCCCCTGACAGGAGGGGGGAGCCAGGGGGGGTCGGGCTCTGCTCCCAGGGAACAAGGGACAGGAGGAGAGGAAATGGCCTCAAGCTGTGCCAGGGGAGGGTCAGGCTGAATATTAGGGAAACTTTCTTCCCTGAAAGGATTGTCCAGCCCTGTTGGCACAGGCTGTCCAGAGCAGTGGTGGAGTCACCATCCCTGGGGGGGTTTAAAAGCTGTGTAACTGTGGCACTAAGTGGTGGACCTGGCAGTTCTGGGTTAGTGGTTGGACTCTGTGATCACTGGGGTCTTTTTTAACCTTAATGATCTCTGATTCTATAGTGGGGGAGAACAGTTCATCAATTCTCCCTTCTCAAAACTACTCACTGGTCTGAATAACTAACATCAAGCCATGTTTAAGTGATTCACCTATGACTAGAGCTGACACAGGTCTGTACATACAGATCAGGTATCAGTTACTTTTTTCAGCTGGTTTTTCATAGCTGTCATAGTAAAGTTTCCAGGAAATTAGCAAGAGGATTAACAGACTTACTTTCAGTCAATAAACAGAATCTGTGATTATAAATTCTATACTCAGAGAATATAAACTTCCACAGCAGCAGGTCAGTAAGTACAGTATTCTTGTCTAAACAGCAAAACAATAATTCTCTATTAATAATCAAGTACACAAAAAAACCCTGGAAAAGTTTATTTCAGCACCCAAAATAAAATTATTTCCTTGGGTGTATATTCTACACTTCAGACCTGGACCACTAAAGTGCTCTTACACAAGAATTGTCTGTGTTCATCCAGTGCTGGTGCCAGGGCACTGCAGGGTGATTGCTCAGCTCAGCACTAACAGCTCTGTGACCACATGGCAAAAGCATTTTCTAAATGCAGCTCAGGTATCTGCACATTCACTGCTGGGGATGCCTGTCTGAATAGAGCTAATCTGAACAGCAAATACAGACAAGTGCAACTATTACCACCTATGAAGATATTTAATTTGCTTTTAATAAAGAAGAAGGAATTTAACTTGTACATCTTTCCCTACCCACTAGTGTTCTCACTAACTTCCTTTATAAGACATTTGTAAACTAAAATTAGATGAGGATGCTCACCTCCATGTACCCTCCCCACTTGTCACCTCTGAACAGCCTCAGCTTTCAAACTGCAGCAAATCCACCTGTGGATGGGGAGGAGGAGCTGATTTCTGTCAGCTCAGCAACAGAATGGGCTGCTGACCACCAGCAGTGAGCACCAACATCCAGAATGCACAGAATTTTTCCTACCAGCACCAGGCAGCTGCTGTAGCTCTGTCACCCCCTGCACCTCAAGTAGTGTTAGTGGGGATTTTGGCAGGTGAAGAGCAACAAGTTTTCTGCAGCATCATGGCCTAGACAAAGCCTGCTCTGACCCTCTCAGGCTCACACCCACTGCCCCCCCCGCCTTCCCCCCCAGCCCCAGTTCCTGCATATCCCTTCTGCACTGAGATACCAACATGGAATTTTAATATGCAAACTAAACATAAGGCAGTTTCTTTCCCAAACAGAGTAACAATTTGAAAAGTTGCCAGTCTTGCTCAGGAGTTGAAATAAAGGCTGGTAACGAGAAGCTGCCCAGGTCATGATGACCCCAGAACTGAAGGGAGCTGAGGAGTCTCCCACAGCCAGGGCACCCCTGGAAGCCAATGCCAGCAGGGGAATTCAGCAGCATGAGGGCAGAAACCAGGGAGCCTTTCTTCAACTAATGGGCTGTGATCTATGGCACTTGCAGTGCTGAATTAATGACTCCTCATCCACTGTTATGTCACATGCACTCCTGATTTGCCATCCAAGTTTCTTCCCACACAGGCTGCTGGTCCCTCATTAAGACCAAAATTTACAGAGCAGATTTCAGCTTTTATAGAACCCACTGTGCTTTCTAAAGATCCACCTTTTCTTCCAGTCAACTGAAATAACACTTTCTGGCTATGACTCCTGTGGTTTGTTTTCTCTTTTTATTTTTTTTTTTAAATTTATTTAGAACTTGCAATGCATATTTCTCAGCCAGACTGCTAAGGATGTTAATGAGATTTATCCACAGAGTCTCTCACTATCTGCCCCCTTTAATTCTTTGAGATACAAGTGCTTTTATGTTGCAGGAAATGAGGACAACAGAAAGCTGCAGATCCCATGAATGTAAAAATTGTCTTGAAGGAATGGAACAATTCAGCCCTAATTACAGCCAGCTGGAGCCTGCTCTCTTTGCACTGATACTCAGATAATTAACCAACTACTGACTGATGCAAGACTCAAGCACGTCACTGCCATTCAGATATTCAAGGTTAATTTTTGTATCCATCACCAACATCAAGCTTAATGGACATCATCAACTAAAGTCTTGAAAATCATTAACATACAGTCATAGTCAGGCAAGGATTATTTTTCCTTCAGTGAGCTCGGTGCCATCTTTCTTTAGCTGCAGAAGAAGTGACTTTTCCATTAAAAAGGCAAACTCCTAAGTTTTGATTCATTTAATAACTGTAAATTCACTCACTTAAAGCCCTAAACTTAAAACACACCAAAACCACAACATTGATGTAGTAAAATAAACCCCAAACTGTTCTAGTGGTCCTAACTTTAGTAATACCTCTTTATTTCTCATGGTATGGCACCTTTAAATTGGTGGTGGGGTTGTATCTTCCTCAGTAAGCTTTACATGGATATAAAAAGCAAATAGTACTATGCCCAAAGTCAAATATCCTGAGTTGACTGCCACTGCACTCATCAAACTATTAGAGAAGAGGACAGCAGACATGGTGCTCAAGAATTCTGACACATTTGGAAGTCAGAACTGTTAATACACTCCTGGCTCCTGCATGTAACACAATATATGTTTAAATTGTGAGCCACCTGAACTGTATTTGCAGGAAAAAAAAAACACCTGAAAGAGGAAGTCTTTCTCAATTCTATTTTCAGCAGTGCTTTTCCTGAAAACAGGAGGTTTTGGACAGATTCAATCCCTCTGATGGTTATACAGCCAGGCAGAGATGCACTGATCAGGGGGGAATGTTGTGCCACTGCTTGTTAGCAAGTGGCAGCTCCGGGAACTTTTATTTCTAGTTATGAATTCAAGAAATGACTGTGAAAAATCAGAAATCTTTCAACCTGGTAAAGAGATTTGTAAGAGCAGCAATACAGCACAGCAAAGGCACAGATCTTGGGTGGAGCTGTACAGCAGAAAACCAATGTCTCAGCAGCATGCCTGCAGTGTTCTCCAAAAATGTGGGTGGGGAGGCAGGAATCTAAAGAATCCGGATTAGGGATTCTTTTCTATTTTGTATTTTATTTGTCCTCACACCTTCCTATCTAGTATGGAAAAATAAAGAATCCCAGTTATGTTTGCACACAGCCTAAGTTCTGTAGGAAAAGCCTGAATTTTGTGAAATATCTCTGGAATGCCACTGTAATGTAAATCACCACGGTGCAAGTTAAAGTGTAACCTACAGTTTTCCCCAAGAGAATACACAGAATTTTTACTACCAGAAATGGAAAAGTAATGGAACAAAAATAAGAGCTTAGCGAAAAAAATAGGTTAACTCACATAAAGAATGACATATAAGACAAGGCTGAAAAAGAAAGCAAGGTAGGTATTTTTGGAACTATTTTGAAGTCTCTTTCAAGCCCTGCCTATTTGCTTGTCAAGTATTTTTGCTTAAAATACGTATATCCTAATATTCCTACTTAAGATAGAGATGATTGGGCTGAAAAAACTCCTGCTTTGGAAGAACAAAGGAAGAAAGACTGTGCATCAGCAGCACTTGGTTCTGTGGGCATTTTCAGAGTTACCCTGAGGAGAGTTAAGGAATCACAGAATCATTACAGTTGGAAGGGACCTCTGGAGATCTAGTCCCACCCTATGGAAATGGATGGTTGAGATAAATTGAAAAAGACACTTGGAATCCAAGAAGCCTCTAAAATTCCAATTATTTTGTGTTAAATATGAGATAAGGGATGTTGCTGCTGCAACCCTCTGTATGAGGTGGGTGCTATAGTGTCTGAGTATCCAACACTGCTCATAAAGTGGGCACTACCTGCATTGCATGGTTATTGCTTGAAGCAGGTTCAGGTGTGTTCATTATCTTTTTCAACACTGGAAGTTAATAATTTTCTTAATCAGCAGGATCTGAGCTTTGTTCGGGGTTTTTTTTGGTGGGTTTTTTTGTTTTGTTTTGTTTTAAAGAATGGGAATGTGTTTCCTGCCAAGGCCACAACACATAATAACAGACTAGAGAAGAATGAAAGGACCCAGCATGAAAAATAGAATGCAATTATCACCAACTGAACAGCTGATAAATGAAATGTCAGAGTGAAACACAGGAGTTTCACATGACAGAAAGTTCAGAGAAGGTGAATTCGTTACGAATTTTGAACAAATGAAAAGTGGAGACCTCACCACAAGCAAAGCCTCTCATCTCCCCACCACTGAAAGTTCCCTGCTCCCACCATAATCCATCTGCCATCCCATCACAGAGAGCTACAACAGCCAATATGCAGCAGCAGAGTTGTTTGGATGTAACAGAGAGGATTGTGTCCAAAATGAAGAGCAGCACTGGTTTGGAGCTTCACACACTTATGGGATGATGTTTCCATGTTGTCCCACTTATTTGAAGTTTCCAAGGGGAGCCATCACACCAGCATGAATTCAGCAAACACAGCCTTTTGTGAGCTAAACTGACAAGGACAGTATTTTTAACACACCTGTGATGGGCAGATTTCAGAGACAAGCATAAGTGGAAGAGACTTTTGCAAGCTAGTGAAAAATGGGAATTGCCCTCTGGAAAGAACTGCATACAAGGGACATGGAATAAATACTTTTATGTTATTGTTTCTTAGTCTGTCAGTGGTTCCATTTTGAATCAGCCTTCAGTCCTTTAAACCTCAGATGGGAAAGCCTGGTTGGACCTGACAAACGAGCAAGCCAGGTCTTGGGTCAAGAAGAGTCTTATTTCCTTACACCCCAACCCAAACACATCCTGAGTTCAGTATCTTCAGCTTCTTTTGAGATAGAGCTAAAACTCTTGGATTTTGAATCTTTCTATTGTTTATATGTAATTGCAGTTACCCTGTTCCTCTACTTCTTCCTTGTTTTAGCACTATAATTCCATGATTCCTGCAACCCTGATGGAGAAGGCAGCTGAGAGCACACACAGCCCAGTGCCTCTGTCCCCAGTGCTTCTCCAAACTCTAAATACAAATAAATTGATACAGCAGTTGAAGTTTGGCAAACCTGTTCAGGAATGCACAGAGGAAACACAGTATAGAAATGTAAAATCATTAAAAGAATGTTATTATGGTTATTATCTTAAAAATGCATTTAAGCCAAGAGCCCCTCCCTGCAGGTACCTCACTTGATCTACAGCACACATGGATCCCACCAGACTCCTGCCAACATTTTCTGTTCCTTCCTTGTTCTACCTGCCAAGTTGTTCTAGTTACAGGGGCTGGGACCAGTTTATCACTATGTGGGTATAACCAAAACTGTGTATTCTACACCCTCTATGTCATTTCTGATGGACTGTTAATAAATGCATTGTTTGCAGCAGCTGCCCAGGGCACACCTGACACCTCAGGCTACAAGCTGGGTGTTAAAGAACCCTGTGAGGCAGGGCAGTGTTCTTTTGTTTTCACACCAATGTCTCAGCTGTGATAACTCCCCTCCAGGGAGGCATCAGCACCTTCACACCCAGCCTGAGGGGTCATCTCTGCTCATGGGCCACCTTGGACCGGCACAATAGGCAGCTGCAACAGCTAGACCATCAAAGATTCCGAAAATATCCCATGATTCAGAGTTAAATCACCCACCATGAAACTCCCTGGCCCGGGGGAGGTGCTGGACATCCCCACCTGAACTTGAGCATATATAAACTTTGGGGTTTGGGGACTTCTGGCACCACTCCTCGGATCCAGAGGAGGACCAGAACTCCACCAGGACTGCCACTGCCACTCTGGACAAGACTGTGACCATCACTCCAACAGGACTGTGACCATCATCTGGACCAACAGGTTTCCTTTCCTGTTCCTTTGCACCCAGGGGGGCCACGTGGTGCTCAGCACAGGGGCTAATGAACACCCTTCTGGTCTTGTCCCAGGGTGTGGGGTTATACATCTGCCTCTGGGGGTTAAAACCAGTTTTTTATCTGTATCATTGCATTTATTGTAATCTTTTTAGTAAATTGTAACTCTGACTTGTAATCTCTCTTGAGCTGGCTTCATTTCTCCTGCCAGTTTACTTTTAAACCAGCACACAAGTCAAAAAGAAGCAACAAAGGCTGGTGTTGTTCCTGGGAAAAAAATGAGTTCTGGAGGAATAGTGGGCAGTTTCCTTTCATGCACACACAGGCTTGTGTTCTACACAGCAAGTTAACCCATGTAAACATGTTGTAGTGCACTGTCTTTTCAATGGAAAGCATCCCACAGAATGTGTGTGGGTTCTGCACATGGGAAAGGAGGCTGGGAAGGGTTTCAGAAGAATCCCCTCCAATGGTAACTTGCTGTGTGGCTGCAGAGCCAGGAGGACTCTGCTGCACAGAGGTGTGTGAGCTGCCCACGGCCTTCCATTGTTACTGGGAAGGTGGTGACTTCCTGTGCATTGAATCTTTGCCCTTATTTTGCTCTTCCTTCCTGATGATAAATCCACCTTTTATTATTCTGACCAATTCAACATTACTTTTAGAAATTTTATCACTCATTTAGATTTCACCCAGTGAGTCAGGCGGAAAAAATGTGCTCTCAAGCTGAGAGACAACCCTCCCATTTAAAATCCCTCAGCCAAGAGCACCTCCCAGGCAACATCCTCCAGCTGTTCTCAGAGACAGAAGGAGTATGTTCACCCTCTCAGTTCCCACCTAGGCCACTCTGGAGCATCTCCAGCAGGAAGGACATCTATCTGCCCAAAACAGCAACCCCTGGCTCTTCCCAGGCCTCCTCCCACTCGGCTCACCCAGCACTTCCCTCAACCACACAGACCTCTTGATGTTCAGCAGATTTAAGATCTTCCTGTGCCAGCAGAGAAATCTATCAAGTAGCATTGTTATCCCTGTTCCTGGGCCTCTGATTGTCACTTTTATCAGCTAAATAATAGTAATTTGGATGTAGAAACAATTATGGGAACCTTTTTCCTCAGCAGAAGCCATTAGCCCCAGCAGATTTACAGTTAGTGCTCTTTGGACAAAGGCTGGATGCATACAGAAGCTGCTCTGCCAGGCAGTGATATACAAGGGAACAAAGAAAACATCACCTTCCAGCTTTCTAAAACTGTTTCCTCAAAAATGATGGTGGTTGCAACCTGTTTGTGTCTTCTCCTGACCTGCTGCATAATGACAAGCCAAGGTGGTGCATTTTCCTTAGAAAGGATGGGTAAGAGTTTGTGACTAGTATTGCTTTTTAACTTGTGCTGCTCATATTTCTGGCTCCAAAGTGCCCTAGAGAAACCTAAAATCCCATTGAAGTGCCCCAGCTCCACAGCTTTTGCAAAACAAACTGGAACTGCCTTTTTCTTGTTCTCATTAGACACGTCAATGAATCAGAGATCTGTAAGGAAATGTGCACACGTTCAAAGAGAAAGGACTGCAGGGGCACAGAGAACAACAGAAAAAACATTAACAAGAGCACAGTAAACCTGAAAACCTCAAAGAAGAAAAACATTTTTCTTATAAGCCCTTTTTGAGCTTCATTTGTCACCACTGCAGACAGATGGAATCTGCAAGCCCTCCCTTCCTGCCAGTGTAGCAGGAGACACTACCATGGCATACAAGCAACTCTGGCAACAAAGCAGACAACTCCTGGAGATGGGAAGTCAATTAGGGAAGAACCCCAACAGCCTACTATCTGATGGATGCACTGGCTGAGCTGAAAGTGGTTGGGAGGCTCCTAAGGGCTGGCCTGACTGTCCTCTCACAAGAGACACAGGAGCCTTAGTGTGGATCTCAGATAGGAACTGCTACATTAATGCTGATCATTTTCTAAAATCTTGCCCTTAACCTCACAGAAATTAGGAGAGAATCCTTCTAGGGCACTGACTGTTCTCACACTGAAGTTTTAACACAGCCTATGATACGTGGGTGGAATAACTACCTGACCTGGACTGACAAAGGAGAACAGGTATATTTACAAGGTTCAGAAATGCAGGATTAATTTTTCTACCAAAAGTCACATAAAACTACTGTCAGATCTGTTTGCTCTCCTCTCAAGAACAGAATATGAAAGAACCAATTTGAACAAAACCACCACACATTTCAGATTTACCTCTGTTTTATTCATGCCAACTGAAAGAAACACGGTGATGTGTCATTTTTGACACCTCTTACTGTTTCCCATCAGTGTAACCAAACTGAGGCAAATTCTATTGTACACAGGGTCAGTCAGGCTTTGAGAAGGGTACAAACACCTTCTTTCACTCTTTTGTCTCAAAAGATATTGAAACATCATCTCAGTGGAGTATTAAAGGTGTAGCAATTCCCCCCTATCCTTCCTAAACCTTTTGGTTTTAGGGGTTGGCTCCACTTCACCAACTGCTGCAAAGGGACAGAGCCTACACCAGGATAGTGATGAGGAGCTGGGGGTCTTTTTACTACCATTTTGACTTTAAAAAGTAGCACAGTTCTGTATTTCTGACTAGTACACTGACCTGGGGAAGGCAGGTCTCAAGTACAGAGGTATTTCAGATGTTTAACACCACTTATGAATGATAGACAGGGAACAATATAAGCAAGTAAGAACTTGATAAGCAAAGAAAAGAAGCAAATGGCAAAAGAAGAGTTTTTTTGAGGAACTATTGATGTCTAGCAGAAATGAGCAACCTTCCTAGTGTACCATATGTGTCTTTCCATACAGTGCAGAAGTCACATGAAGTACTTACCTTATAACTAAAATCAGGGACAGAGCTGCTTCTACAACCTGTTCCAAACTGCAGTTTTGCTGGGCATTGGGTGGAAAGACAGCTACCAACGGAGAAAAATCCAAATCTACAAAATCTGATTTTGTTTTTCAGTGAAGAGATGGGATGAACCCTCAGGAAAAAATTACAACTACTGAGTAAACCACCAGATACTAAAATTCAAACTTTCTGCTAATGAACAAAGCTTACACATTCACATGCTCAGCCAATGTTTGACCCCTGTGAGATTGCTCTATTTAAACTCTGGTAGTAGTAGAACAAAATCCTTTATAATGCACACAAATGGTTCTGTATTAGGGAAATAAAAAGATGTCAGGAAGATGGGTTACCGCTCAAGTCTGAGGCTTTTCATCCATTCCAGTGTCAACGGTTGGCTTGGCAACACCTCCTGCAGCCACTGGTAATAAATCCCACTGAAAACTTCAAAACTTCCTATTTCTCCAGACAAATTCGCTTCACCCCCTTCTCTTCATGACTGCTGGTCAGGACAGCAACATTTTCTGTGAAGGACAGAAAATAAGGTTATTTCCAACAAATTTCAAATCTGATTTGTTGTTAATTTTCCTTCTTCAGTGACTTCCTGATCTCTGAAATGCTGCAAGAGCCATGTCAAAGGACACTTGAATTCTTTTCAGAATTCTGGCTGCATAGCTGGCACCAGACTTTTGTCTTCCTTAACATTCCCGTTTGTTTTCTGCCCCCCAGGAGCATACTGCTGCAGTCTTCCTTTAATTTTATCTGCTCAGCAGCCACACTGCAGCTCTGCAATGGAAGCACAGGTTGGAGGCACACGCTGAGGAACAGCCTGTAGAAGCCAGCTGGAATAATCAGGGACTTTTCCTAAGGAAAGGAGCAGCTAATCTTACTAATTTTCTTAATTTTTAATTACACCTTCGAAACAAAATATAAAGAATGAGCTAGGAAATAACCTGACAACTAGCTCTGTACATTACCTGTTTTAACAGAACAAAAGCACAGGTTTATGTTACTTGTGTTCACACATTAGCAGGTTATGGTGGTTAGGCCAGTAAGTTACTCAAATCATCTTCACCTTAACCCAGCACTCCTGAGCAGGCAGAGACATTTCCAGGCTCGTCTCCCAGCAGAGCAGCATTTGCTGTTTTTCTGAGAGTGTCAAGGCTGTGCCTGAAAGCTCCCAGAGCTGTCTGGAGTTATGCAAGGAGACAGCACTGTCTAGTTCTTTTGGGCTTTTATTTGTGGGGTGGTTTGGTTTTTTTTTCCTCCTCCTCATCTCTTCCCCTCTGGTATTCTGCTTCTGTGACTTCAAGTGTGAACACATTTGTGTATGACAAATTTGGCAGAAAGAAAAGCAAACTCAAATTATTTATATTATGAAAGCCACAGATAACAAGGAGCAAAGCACTCAGACTTCTGTGCAAAGCAACCACAGCTTGGTGAGCCTGCACAGACTGAGCACCAGGACAAGCAAAGCCATCAACTGCTGAACAGCATAAGCAAAATGCCCTGACAACGATTACCATAACAAAAAACATTTTTGAGGACCTCTGAAAGGAAGATACTGAAATAGCTCTGCAGATGAGTAGCAACAGGTGAGATGAATATGAACCATCCTAACAGAAAACACACATTATGTGCTTGAAAGTGTACTTAGGGAGAAGGGTGAATGCCCTCCTACTGGAGGTAGATAAAGCAAGAGCCAATAAATTAGCCTTAAACTTGAACTTATGGTTCATCATCTAAATGGAGATATTAGAGATGAGTCAAAAGAAGATTGAATCATCTTCTCCCAACCTGAATATTACCAAAGAGTTTGTTTTTGCAGATAGGATTAGCTAGAAATACAAGGTAGGGGAAGAAAAGGAAGGGGAACAGGGCCCTGTAAATCCTCCAGAAGGAATGGAGAGACAACACCACAGTCCTTCGTAGTTTTGTGAACCTCACTTGGCAGCAAAATTTTTTTGCCTATTATTGAGTTTTTTGAAATAAGAAAAAACAGCCCTGAAGAACAAAGAAATGAGCAAATGTTTCACAGCAGGGAACATCTGCATTTAAAGATTATTTAAAGTCCCTCCATAAGGTGACACGTTTGTGTAAAATTTTAACCCCTTCCAAACTGCCTTTTTTTCCTGGCTAGAAGGGCAGGGGGCTGGGACCTTTGTGGATTCAGGCAGCAGGCTCCAGCTAAAGCAGCTGCCTGGGGAGGGGCTGGATTTCTCCTCCTTTAGTGCTTGAGGTGGCCCCATCTCCACCAGCCTGTGGGATCTGCTCCCAAATCATGGGCACCTCTGGGCACGTCCCTACAGAACACCAAATCAGGGAAACATTGACAGAGCTGCATCCACAGAATAAAATATCAACACTTATGCACATTTTTTAATTTTGGCTGCATGCAGGCATTTGTACTTCTGTCCCAGAATTCTGCAGGCTCTGCCCAGCAGGAGCAAAGGTGTCTGCTTGCCATTTGCCTTTCCTTGCAGAGCTGCACTCCAACAGCTCTGGCACAGCTGGGGATGGCAGAGATTCACTGCCACAGTGTTATATAAATCTGGTGTTCCTACGGCTTGTGAGGATCATTGAGGTGTTCTTTAAAACTGCCATCACATTATATTTTGTAGGTAACACAGAAAACATTTTATCTCCAACATAAGCATATTGCATGTTAAATGGTAGCTAAGGCAACAGGTGGTACAGAGATCATATATATGGGTGTCATTGTATTCACAAGCAGCACACTGACTTAAAAAAATGCAATTTACCACTCAAAATGAAAAGAATTAAACCACTCTACATTCACTTCTGTTCCAGTGCCCAGTACTACAGATTAATTTACAACATTTTAAGTTAATTGATGAATGTGACATGAAATCCTTCCTTTTAGCTGCTGCTCTGATTAGACAATTAACATTAAATGAAGATGTAGGTAAATCCCTCCATTTTTCCCTTGGCTTTCTGCAGAGACTGAAGGCAGTAGAAGCCCAGTATGAAAAGAGCTGCCATGTGACTCAGTCCCCTTCAAGCTGTCCTCACAAAACAAAGAGCGAGGAATGCTAAACAAATGAATCACAAGCCATTGCTGCAAAACATCCCGACTTTCTAGCAACTGCCAAGGCTGGGAGCAGCTCCCTCTGTCTTGTCAGTCTGAGTGACAGCCCGGGAGAAAGGGGCACCTCATTACAAGATTAGTAACACGAAGGCTATGTTTCAAACCCCACCATCTGAATTATGATTGCTGACTGTGTAAGGAGGCAGAAACGGAAGCAAATCCACAAGGAAACAAAGCATCATTTGGGAAATGTTTTTCCTATTCATGCTGATTGCAAGTGAGCTCTTCCCGGGCTGTGAACAACTGGCAGTGCTTTAGCATTCAGTACATGGCCTGATTTTTATCATAAAAACTAGTCTTTGCCTTCAGCTGGCTGTCAGATTTGCCAAGCTGGTGGAATTCTGGCAACATTTGTGCTGTTTAATGTCTCAGCATGTTGTATCTTGGACACAGCCCCCTGTAAAAATACCTAATTATAAATATTCATATTAGTTATCCTTTTTGCATGACACAGTAAAGAGAGGGGAAACAGATTCTTTCCAAATTGACTGTATAAGCAGAGCATAACAACATCTCAGGGTCAATATCCACAGCCAAAGCCTTTCATTAAACCATGGGATTTCCTTCAGTGGAATTCCACAGGCCTCCCTCACACAATGGGTGTGTGACAGCTTTGCCAAAGGGTCACCTGGCACAGAAAATACTGCAGCCCAGGATTTCCAGGGGGGATACTGCTGTCAGTTGTTGCTGAACACTAGAGAGGCTGCATTTTTAAGTGGCATCATCCCGTTTTTAATCAGGTAATACTCTGTTTTCAGAGTAATAACTTCTTAAATTCAAAATGGTCTCCTTGGGCAAAAAACTGCTTCAGACAGAATATATCCACTCCTAAAGGAGATTAGGAAAGGGAATGCATCAACAGAGGGAATGTGCAGTCCTTTGCAGGTATGTTTTTAATACAAAGTCATGGGTGTACACAGGAGACTCAGGAAAAGAGTTTAAAACTTCTTTTACTTTTTAAAATATTAAATACATGTTGAATATACTGTTTAAAATAGAACTGATTCACAGGGAGAAAGGAAGTACTTAATGACTTGCTCATGCTTAAGGACTCTCAAAAACAAGTATCTGTTACTCATGCATTTGAAGGATTTGCTACTCCTGAGCTACTGATTTGAAAAGCTTTTGACACAGCAAGATGAAGACACATCCCCAAGGGCTGCCATGCAAGCTGAAAGCCTGTGTGCTCTCAAACACTCTTCCTTTCATGGAAGAACAGAAAGATTAGCATGAGGAGGAAGAAGAAATAAAAACTGGATTGCTTTGGTTCTGGAGATGAGGTGAAAGTGAGGTTTTCTGGCCACAAGAACCAATGACCCCCAAACTGTCACATCAAGAAGAACTGGTGGTTGAGTTTGAGATCACCAGGCCCTCAGCTGCACCTCTCCTACTGCAATTTTTATTGATTAATTTTTGGCCTAATATTACAGCCCTAATAGCACTGAATCAGAGAGGAAAAAGCAGAAAGAAGACAAAGTAGTACAAGTCACCCATCCTTATGAATGAATCGTGTAGTACAAACTTCTCACAAGGGAAAAACCTGGTTTATCAAAGCTTGGCCAAAAGGAACTGTTGGCTCTGGCTGCAGGAGCAGCACCTGTCAATGAAGCAGCAGAAGCCTCCCTCTGCACCATCTTTACTGCTCTGTGCTGTAACAAGAAAATTTTCCCCCCTCAACAGCTTTTACTGGTGTTTTACATTCACAGAAATCCTATTTTCCAGAGGAGGGTTCTGGGCACAGCAACACAAGCTCAGGCAGCATCATGGCCACAGGGATACTGGGAGAAGGAAAAGGCAGCGCTGCAGCAACAGGAAAAACTGAAACCAGCAATAACCCCCCCCAACCCCAAACCCTCAAATGATCTTTTCTGCAGCTTTCTTTCACAAACTAACCCCCAAACTCGCACTGGGATTACAATTTGAATTTCAACCCACTCCCCCACCACACTCCTTTGCTGTGTGCTGAGTTTTATTAGAACCATCTGCGAGATCCTTCCCTTCCAGCTTCTTGTGTCTGTTAATCTGGCAGCTGCACTTTCTCATCTATTCAGAAATCTTTGTTTCAAAGTTGTTGAGACAGAAGGTCTTTGACAGGCTAAAAATTATCTTGAAAATCAATGCAGAAACCACATCATATTCTGTGCTTCACAGATTAAAGGGGAAGAATGGAAGTTGGAGGATATATATATATATCTTTAATGGGAAGATAAATGAGGGTTTTGGGGATCAAGGAAAATTTTACCAATGCAATTTATCTGACAAAAGCCACAATTTACTGAAGTACTGCAAATTGCCACTGCAGGAGAGTTTCAGGTTCATCATTATCACAGACTGACAGAAGCAGAAGAAATGCACAGAAGTATTTCCTTACAGCAGCTCCTGGCAAAAGGTAAGTGGGAGGAGTGCTAAGGGAAGGAGGAATGTTCATGAAGTAGCAGAGTTTGAGTGATTTTCTGTATAAATGATACAACTACAAGTTTTTGAATACCACATGCTGTGCAATCCTCTTAATTACCCTGTGTGTGGTGCTGCTTAAGTGTCTATCCTTCTGTATAACCCTCCTAAAACACCCTTGGTCACTTCTGTGTGCAGATATCCACATTAACACCGTGCTCTTCACCCTGATGGGACAGATTCTACCCCCAGCACAGGGCAGGGCACAGCAGCACTGCTGAAAAATGGCACAAATCCCCGTGGCTTTAATTTATTCTGATATTTTTCTTCTCCAAATTGTTTCTGTTGGCCTCCTCGCACAAGAATGGCACAACCTTCACTTCCGTGGGATTAACAGAGAATTTTCTTCCAGATTCTCCAAGTCATTCATAAAACATCCTTCAAGAAAGAAAATTCACTTTAAGTATGAACACAAAACGCTCACATTTTTAATATTTCAGGAATACTCCTACTTTTTGGTTTATAATATTACAAACATCTTTCTTTCTGTCGTTGCTATTTCGAAGGTAACAACTATGGACAATATTTGACTGTCATCAAATGTTTGTGTGTGTATAAATGTGAAGAATCTGTGACATTAACAGAACCTTCTGAAATTTCCCCAGAGTTACCACAGCACTGGAAATAACTTTCTGCACATAAGCACAGGAACTGCCTTTAACCACAAATCACATCCAAGACATGCACCTTGCTGTCATCTCCCATGACCTTTCTGATTCTGTTTTATGCAACTCACAGCCCACGCCTTCCCTAAGCAAATTCCTGGTTCCTCCTTCAACTAAACAAGGCCATTTAAAGTTTCTCAAGCACTCTGACTTTGACAAAACTTCCACAGTTTCATACACTGGAATTTGCCATTTTCTTCCCACACTTTCCTCTCAATCCTAATAGAACGTTTTTGGGTTTTTTAGCAAAAGTATTAAGCAGGATTTCCAAATGGCCATGAATAAACTGGCTTATCTTCTCCCTTAAACTTTATCATAAAACACAGCAATTCTATTTGTAAAGGCTCTACAAAAAAAGATGCAAATGTAATAATTTGAGTTGACAGATCATGCAAGTAAGACTTTAAAGGTATTTTCAGAAGCACTGGAAATGGCATTATCATAATGTAACTTCATAAATTTTATATGCAAATAAAAAATTAAAAATAAAGTAGACCTGAAAAGACTTAGAGAAAATCCATATATTTCAAATAATAGCATAAAAAAAAGTAGATCTGGTCTTGAAGTATGTCCTGGAATCTCTCAGGAGAATTAAAGGAATAACCACAGAGTGTGTGTGTCTGTGATCAATGAGGAGGAGAGATTTTATGGAAATACTTAACATTACTTTTGTTAGCAAATACTTCACTCCAATGGCTTATTAGAAATTTCAGTAAAAATAAAATATGTTGTGAAAGTAAGAAAGCTGAACAAAACCAAAGTCTGAGAGAATAAGCTTAAAATTTCTCTTCCCTCCACCCCCGCCCCCATTGTATTGGAAAAAATATCATTTGGATGAATAATCTCTTACAAACCCTCTTTCCAGGTCACCTTTGATCTTTGCAGAATATATACATTTATATAAGCCAGAAACAACAACAAAAGCAATTTAAAACCCCCATCTCCACACACAGCCCTATTTCAAAGTATCATGAATATATTAAGCCAAAATTGCAAACAAAGGAATGCTTGGGACCATAAAAAAAAAAATTACACCCTGCCATAAATGCCATTTTTCTTGCTCTTGAATACACGATGTCAATTCCCTGCTTTCCATTCAACAAATAAAGCTGTGAAATGGCAGTGGATTTCCTGCTCCCACTCTAGGCCTGTATCCAAACAAGCAAACACTAAAACTGTGGCTGGCAGCTTCCAACCCTCTCCCCCACGGGAACAAACACGGATGTACCATGGGGGTTATCAGAAAATCTTCCTGAATTGTGATTAGAGCAGAAACTGGCAGATTGAATGGGTGCCTGGCATTCTCCTCCTGAAATGTGCTCACAGGAATGAGTCTGCTGAACAGCTTAATGCCCCCCACAGCAGCAAATCCACAGTCAGTGATCAGTGGGACTGAAAGAACTCCTGTGCAGCTGCAGTGAGTCCCAGGACAGACAGAGCAGGGATCCCAACACCTCCTGGGGCACACCCCTTCCCAAAGGACAGCAGCTCAATGCAGCCCCCTGCAAGCCACAGAATTTGTGGGCACCCCCTGTCTTTAGGCTGCCCCACGACCAGGATTCACCCTGCAGCCTGTTCCTTTTTCGGCTAAGGGAGAGGATCCACCTCCTCATCCTCAGTTACGTATCCTGAATTATTAGGAACTACCTCAGTGGCTCTGTCAGTGATCCTGCCATTTCCCTGGCTTGTCAAACACAGCTTTCCCAGCTCACTCACCCTCCTCCATACAGAAGGATCCAGCCCAGAAAGCCAACTCAGCTGTAACACAAGCCACCCCTGGAGCCCAGAGCCAGCGTGCCCCCAGAGAGAGGGCTCTGGGAGTGTGAACAGCATCCCAGACAATGCTGGAAAATTCCAGAGAGGTGTGGCACTGAGCTCTTCCCACAGCTCAAGCCACACAAAGAAAACTTACTTCAGCAGGAAGCTACAGAGAAATGCTTTAGCTGAAGTTTTCTCATCACTCAGTCAGGAATGCAATCTTTACTTAAATGTTAAGCCATACACATGGGCCATTAGTCAAAGTTCCTTTTCTCTTTTTTAATAGTTTTACCAGCTTTGACATTTTGTAATACTATTATTTCAAGTCTGGTCTGGACTAGAATTCACACATTAGGAAAATGATTTTCAAAAGACTGTGCTAAAATATCTTTCATATATTGCTATCATTTGTCAGTTTTACTTAAAAGCAGGTATTAAGATAAATGAAATGGATAAAAAATGGAATACTTCCAAGAACATAAATGATGGTTAAATTAAGCTTGTGACAAGAGCCAATTCACACATTTTGACTTCTCAATGAAGTACCATTTGACCTTGCACTGAGAAAGGCACTAATGTAATACACAAATCTAAAGCAAGAAACTACATCAGAAAGCAAACTGAATTAGTTGAAATAGCCAGAAGGCAAAGAAATGCAACAAATGGTGAAGGTAAGAGAGAAGGTCAAAAAATGAACATCAGCTCAGTTAAATGACCATAACTGCAGGGTCAGCCAAGAGAATAAGCAGAGCTTGAAGACAGGTCAAAACATACAGTGCTCTGAATATAAAATCTGACTGAACACTGACAAACTTGACAAAACCAGGAGTATTTGCTGAAAAGCCACCTGAAGGCAAACAGCACTTGGGGTGAATGTAATGCTCCACAGCAAGGGCCTGAGGGCACAGGAAAAGGCTCTGTGATTTCCCTATTTCTCTCTCCCAGCTATTTAAAGGTACTTCTCCTTGTTCTCACTGCAGTTTAAAAATAGTGATGGAAATCAGTTAGAGCTGTAATAGGGAACTGCAAGTAGCACTTAATATTTCTGGAGTATTAAGATACAGAGTATGCATTTAAATGGCACAAAATTCAGCAAGTGTTCAATGGTTCAAGATTTTTCCCCCCAAAGTTATCTGAAATCCTCTTGGCCTGTGACCTGCACACACAGCACTGCACTGTTTGACACCAGCCATTTAACCACTTCACCAGGTAAACTTTGCATGATTACCTGAAGCATTTGCATCTTGCAAAACACTGAAGGAAAAGAAGATTATTTCTTTAAGCTCTCTCTTACTAGAGACAGGTTGGGCATTAGTGGTTTTGGCAGCTTTGAGCTGGAAACAATTGGTACTGAGCAATGGGAAACAGGCAAGGACAGAGGACAATACACTGCAAGTATTGCTCCAGTTCTGGTTTGTCAATAGACACATAATAAACCTGACTGCAGCCTCACCTCTACCAGGGCAGAGCAGCTCCTGAACAACAAAAAAAAGTATTTAAAGGATGATTCCGAAATTTAGTAGCAAGGTTAATGTAAGAGTTATGCACCTGCATTGATAAAAGTACTTGTATGAAAAGGGAGAATCTGAGCAGCTTTAATTCTAAACTCTCTTGCCAGAGAAAGATGGTTATTTGAAACCTGCAGTTAAAGGAAGATGAAGTCAAAATAGGGTAGTAAATTACTACCAAAGGAGTAATGCAAAAGGAGACACTTTAACATGCACAGCTGAAAACCCATGGCTGAGAAACAGTTCACTGGGAATACACAGAAAAGAGGAAAAGTCTAACAGCAGAAATGGGGGAATTCTGGATCAAAAGAACTGCTGCTGGACAGGAACAATTTGCTGGGTTGGTGCAGACCACAGGGCCAAAGGCTCAGTCACATAAAGCAACTGTCCAGGGTGCAATGACCTCAGTGAATGTTATAGTTCAATAAAACAGTTACCAAAGCTACAGAGAAATCAGTTAGATGCTTCTTTGGAAAATGATTTTATATGTTAGTTCAGAATAAAACTCCAAATTGGAAAAGCTGAAGTAACAAGTTACTTTTTCAAACGTTTTACTGCTAAGCACAAATTTAGGGACAGAGGAATCCACTGTCATGGAAAAAGCAGGAGTGCTCCATTTGTGCAGGATAAATTATTCCCTCACAGTATTAATTCACCATAATAGACTTCATCTGAGAAGGGAGGATGCGATTCAGCTGATGACATTTGAAACAACAGAGGTACCAAACTGCAGATTAAGCAAAGTTGCCAAATATCAAAGCTGTTGAGAAGAAGATCAGAAGGATCATAAATACCACAAGGAAAGCCCCAGAGAGGACTAAGTGTTTCCAGGTTGGCAGCAGCCTGGCAGATCAGCCCCACAGCCCAGCTCGTCCATTAGCCTGCTCCTGGCAGCCAGAGCATAAAGGCACCAATTCCTCCAAACCCTCTCCCATCTCCAGCAATTTGCACCCTAGAGACTTCCTGTAGAAGAACTGGGGTCTCTCTACTTCATACTATTGCCTGGAATTTTCCTTCATAAATGTATCCAGTTGCCTTTTGAACCCATTTTACATCCACAACATCCTGTGGAAGGACATTCCACAGCTTAACGGCTTTGTCTCCAGCACCTTTGTGTGTTTGTTTTGAGCTGCCAGGTTCTTGTAAGAAAAAAAACAAACAGAAAGCAGATAAACTTGCTCCTTTGTTTCACCTCTATTTACTTTTTCCTATGCCATTATGATCTGTGATTTCTTCTACAGGCCCCCTCAGCCTGTCTTGCCACGGGAAATTGTAATCATGCCAGTGGATGCTGCTCCACACCTCCAGCTTTCTGCCCTACATTCTTCTTCTGCATTCTTTTCAAGTTAGACTGTGCCATATTCAGAAGCTTTTGAGAAGTGGATTAAAGAATTCTCGAGCAGTGAGAACAAAGAGGCACGTTTAAAGGTAGAGAAAATTTGAGGAAAAAACACAGACAATAAAAGAAGGTTCACTGTAATTCTATGTATTTACAAGCAGCAGAACTGTTCAAGCATTATTAAAAGAAGATTTAAAATAGGGAACAAACTTTAAGATTTGTAGTAGAAATCAGTTTTTTTCCTGTGCCTTCACGCTTTTCAGAGCTGAAATAATTTCTGTGCGCTCTGTTTCCCCCTCAAATGAGCACTTTACTACAGTTTGTAACTTTTCTACCCCATCTATAAAGGGACAACCGTGCTAGAGGCAGGCACTAATGAGACTTTGTATTCTAACTGCATTGATATTTAGCAGGGAAAAAAGAAAAAAGAAGCAAAGGCAGTGAAACAGATTGCAAATAAATGGGACAGTGGGTGGTGGTAACGGAGGCTGAAGAATGATTATTAGTCATCTTACACTTTTAAAGTTGTAAGTGCAATACCTGGATCCCACTTTAATTTTCCAGTATTAAAAGCCAACTGGGATCTTTTATCATTTAATTCCCGAAGCACAGATTATTCCTGAAAGACTGGAGCAAGTACAGGGGTCAGTCTGTGAAAACAGGCTCCCCTCAGGCCACCGCTGCCAGAGCTGAGGCCTCACGGAGCCTCCTGGTACAGGTAAAGTTGCTTTTCTCACCTTACTACTGGTGGTAGAGCAGGAAACAGCTTGTGGGAATCTTTCTTTACTAAAGGAGTGGTCAAGGAATTCCAGCTGAGGTCAGGTAAGGCCGCTGCAAGTAGAAAAGGTTTCGAAGCTGCTGCCCAGGGGCAAGGGCAGAACAACCAGTCTGCTCCTTCCACAGATGGGTATCGTTCATCTGCTGCCACAGAATCCACATCTGTGAGAAACAGCCCACTTCTCACCCCCAGCACGTATCTCGAATACCGAAGTCTATTCTTTAAAAAAAAAAAATATAAAAAAAAAATTTAAAAAAGGCAAAAAGAAAAATCCCACAGGAGGCGTACACATGAAACACATTCCATCTTATTGCATCCCTAGGCTGTGGAAGCCCACAGAGGAATTTTACAGTATATTTCTTCAGATCACGGCCGTGCTCAAAAATGCCGTGAATTGCATCAAAAATGTTGGCTTCCATTATTTAATTAAAAAAAAAAAGCAAACCTGCAGGTGTCGTTCATGAGAATATTTTAATTTTTGTAGTCTGCCCAAGCAATCTCAATTTTTTTGTTGTTAAGTTGCACCAAGTGTATTTCAGATTTTCCCAAGAGTAAGACAGAACAGAGGGAAAAATACTGCTTATATACATACATATATATATAAGCTTTCCTGCTTAGAAGTTCACTTTATAATTGAATTTTGGTGGCTGTAAAATTTTTACCTTCATAAAATCCTTCTAATCTGGCACAGTTATGAAGGTTTTTTGGGGAAAAAAAATAATCCATGTTTGCATTTTCAGTGGACTATTCGAAGTGTTGATAAAACCCAATATTTACTAATGAAATTTCAGGACACTGGGAACCAGGGAAAGGGTATTTGCCCTAGATCAAAGCAGGTCAAGACTGGAAGAAATATAAGCTTTTCCACATACAACTGTTCTTGAAAACAGGCACATAAACAGAAGAAAAACCCACTTCTATTTGCACATCATATAGCACTTCTAATATTTTAAAACTTTTCAGCATATGTGACTTCATAAACTTTATGCTGCTATGAACAGCTACAGTCCATGGGCAGCCAGTGGAAATAAAAGGAGTGTATAATGGCACTTTGCAGTGGGGATTCTTCCCATCTCCCCACTGCCCATTCTGCATAAACCCATCAAAGTCTGATGCTCTGCCACAATTTTCCCACTGTAATCTGCTGCCTATTATTCTCTCAAACCCCATCTGCAGGTCATTTTTCTATCAAATGAGCTGGTTAAAATTCCCTCTCCCTTTTTATTTAAACCTAGGGGAATTTCAAATAGTCCAGCACTACCCGACAGGAATTTATTTTAACCATTATTTAAAACACCAATGGCTTTGCATCACTGCAGCTTAACAGTCCTGATGGGTTTCATGCAATCTCCCTTCCCTTTATCTTCTCTGACACAGGCATTACCTTCCTGGCTGCCCAAATATGGCTCAGAGAGTCATTTCCATTATTCCCTTTTAGATTCAGACCTGTTTCCACACAGAATTTTGAGCATTACACAAAGTTTCTACATACAAAAAAGCACATACCTTTGTGAAAATAGCTGTTTAACATGCAAAAATGTTTAGAAATGTACACTAAGGTAAACATAAATCCTCCTTCCCCTTATAATAGGAGAAGCTTGGAGGTGATTATGTAAGGGATTCAAACTGATTATTCCCTTATCTTTGAGGAAGACAGTAATTATGAATTAAAAATCTGTGTATGCATATTAAAGTTGCTCTATAAGATATCCATGAGGAGCCTTCTTCCTCTCCTGTGCTAGAGCAGCCTGCCCAACAGTGAATTGAATCATCAGACAAGCAGAAAGAAGGGAAAAGGAGTATTCTAATCTTCTAATCTTCTTCCTCTATCTTGGTATTCAGCAAAAACTCAAACTGAGCATCCTTCTGGATTTCACTGGTTATCTGTATTTCAGAGGGTTTCCAATGTAACTGTGCATCTTGGCTTGCTTTCTCTCTTCTGACAAGTTGAACGCAACCTTAATTGGGTTCCTCCTCAGTGCAATATACTCCCTAATAACTTTTTTTTAGTTCTCACCATTAATTATGATATAAAAATTATTTAATTCCAGTAACTTTAGGCTTGTCACAGGTGACAGCACAGAAGTCAGCCTTTGCAGCAAGGCCCACACCAGGGCACTGCTGTGAGCACTGCACACGTACACAGTGTTAATGCTACAGGGAATGCTCCTTATCTGCATCACCTCTTTCATTAAGAGTGAAGTTACACAAGGCTGTCCTTGGAGATGAAAGACAGGATTCACTCCTTTCCCTGCCTTTGCTGTCAGCCATGCCCTTTTGCTTCCTCTTCTGTGCCCATCCACTCCCTAACACAGCAGAACACTCTCTATTCTCGCCAGGTTCGTGTTCTGCTGAGTTAAACCAGCTGACAAAGATCTGAGGTGGCAGCACCAAGGTGGGTGGGGAGGAAGGGGAAGGGCAGAGTGCTCAGGAACTTCTTTAGCAGCAGCAAGTTCTAGACTGGATTGTCTTTATAGAGAACTTCACTTTGAGGATACTCTGTTCCAACTGGATCCCTGCTATCTTCAAGCCACAGTAGTACACACACACACAGTTTAGTTGTGTGTTTGTCTCTAGCATTAAAGAAAATAAGTATGAAACCAAGTGGAATACTTGACCCATGAGGAATCCTTCTCCTCCTCACTTGCCCTGACAGACCCAAAGCTGAGTCAGTGGAGCAATGTGCACATGAACACTGAGAAACTGCTGGTGTGGCTCAGCGGGCCAGTCCCCCCCAACATGGGCTGCACAAAGTGACCAACACCTGCAGTTCAAGTATCACCTTCTGCAGTGCCCCTCGAAGAGGCTGCAACCTGCAAACCCCCTGGCTCACAAGAACTGCACCAGGAAACCTCACTGCAGTGAACTTCAGCAGTCAAGGAGTTTGCCTGAGCCCCATCAGCATCACTAGCATGGGAATGCTTTCCTTACCCAAGAATACTGTGTTGATTTAATTTAACCTAATTTAACCTGACCTGGGCTAAGTCAACACAAAGATCTGAAACAAACACCCTGATCATGTTTGTGGTCTGTCTTATTTTGTGTGCCCCATTTACATATCAGTTACTTTTAGGTAAAACCCTGATTTCTAGGCTGTGGCTCCATTATAACTTTTTCCAGCAGAAGAACAAACTTAAACAACTCCTGCCTTTTCCCCTTGCAGCTGTTTGTTCTCAAGCCAGCACAACCACTCAAGACCTCATGGCTTTATGCTGGCAGTTGGTATTTTTGCAGGGCTTTGCTTCTCCAGCTGAATCACTTCCCTGGTTGGGTTCCCCACGTGGGTGTGTGCTGGCACGGCACAGGAGGCAGCACAGAGTGGGAATGAATGGCCAGGAAAGGACAGAAGTGGAGCTTTCCTGGACTGCAGTGCCACTGTAGATGCAAATCCCAGCTTTAACTTTCTTTCTCCACATGAGATAAGCTACAGAAACATTAAGAGATGGGAAAGAGGAGCCTTAACCTAAAAATGAGGGAAGGATATGGCAATGATGAGTAGGGAGCAGGTTCAGAGTAGAAGCATTTAAATGGTTCAAACTTGAGATGACAGCTTTTAAGCATTCCACAAGTCACAAAAATTCTAAGTTCCATAGAAAAATTTCAACACACTTCATTTTGCCAATGCAAATACAGTATTTCCTATCAAAACCTTCAGAACAGTGCCATGTAAAGTTGCCCAAACTAATGATTTACTACTGAATGCTGAAAAACATTTCCAGATTTTGTTAAATTCCAAGTTTGGCCATATTATCCTCCCAACCATACAGAAAGAAATGTCTTGTTTGTCAATAATGCCATTATTGAATGGTATCATTCAGCAAATTCATGAAAAGAAATACCAATTTGGTTAAACACAAGAGTTAAGAAAATGCCTTAGTTTAGAATAAAAAGTGGCTTTGGAAAAAGATGGGGATGGATGTGGAATTCAGTATTTCATTTCTGAAGACAATATGCTTTGGTGTTTGCAAGTATGTTCTCGAGGATGCCAAAGTGCTTCTGGATGAGCTACAGAGGAGCTGAGCAACATCTTGGCAGTTGCTCCAGCAAGCACAGAACTTGTGATCTGAGGCTGTTCCACACCAGCAGGTGTCAAGGCCCATGAATGGAAGGGTTTTCCAAGTTCCCAGTGACTGCTGCAGTCCCCCAGGCAGAGAGGTGGGGACAGACAGACACCTGGAACCCAAGCACAAAAACCCTTCCCAATCCTCCAGAGCCTGTTAGCTCAGAAGGTGAACATTCCCACAGCTCCCTGCTTCTGAGAAAGGCTGTGTGGCCAACTGCCCCTGAGCTCTGTGTGCCCACAGGGAACACATACAAGTTACTGTAGGCTTAGGAAGTGATCCAGCAATAAATCTAGGCAGAAATCCTTTACAGTCCCATTTAAAGTTTGACTAAAATTACTCCAGTAAGATATTTGTACATCATCACAATCTCGAAGCTTTGCAGAACACATCTGACTGCTGTGCTTCTCAATGATAAATATCCTGACAAAAAAAACCCAGAGACAGACCAACCCAAATGCCACATTTGGGTTAGTGCTACAATAGGCCACTATTAGACTCCTATGGCCCCTTTGCCAACATATAAAACCAATAAACTTTTAACAAACATCAGCGTTTAACACACCATCTAAACTGTGCTGTCCAAAAATAGTTGTCATAAACTACAGAGTTTTATGCTAACACTAAGTTTTGATGACTAATGTGGTTCTTTTATTCCAACAAACTGAAAGCACAATGGCCATAACAGCTGATTGCATGCTGGAAACTACAGTTCTGCTGTTAACTAATCCTCGGAATCTCAGCACTTCTAAGCAGACAGTGGGGGAAGGTCCCATGCTTATGACTCATGCTACCATTTTTCTCTCTCCTATTGTTTTGCAAATTCTCTGCTTAATCTAAAATCCATTTCAACTAGAAACTTCCAGGCTCAGCGGAAAGTTGAGGATAATATATTCCCAACGAGTGATGTTTCAAAAGGGTGTTGTATCTACAACCCTTTAAATCAATCTAAACCTGGGCTGGCACGGCCCTGCCCTTGTCACTGCCTTCTGAGCCTCTGCCCCATCCTGTGTATGCACATGGATAGTCCCACAATCCCATGCAGAGCAGCTCAGGGAGCTGATTGAGCTGGAAACCATGCAAGTGCCACCACAAGGAGCAGGAGTGATACAGGACATGTCACACGATAAGGTTGTGGCAATCCAGACTTAGACAGGCCTAAGTGGAGATTTATATATTTATATATTTATATATTTATACCCCCAAGAGTCATTAATCAATCTGAACGAGCCGTGTCTTAAAGGAAATGGACACTCTGAGCTTCGGGTTTCATTTTAAGGTATTGATTTATGTCCCTGAAACATTTTAAATCTGTACAGTAGCAGAAAAGTTATCCTACATACACTAGTAATATATTCTCTTAATGGGATACAGAATAATGAAATTTTGTCTCCCTAGATCTTTAAGAGCAGATTCAAACTTCAAGGATGGTGAGTTCAGGCAGGATAACAGCCTGATGGCTGGCAGTAACACTTTGAAGCTGGTTTTGATAATATCTAGGATACTACAGTAGCCAAACTCAACTCCAGGACTCTTTACTGCCTCATTGCTTTAGCTTTGCTTAACAGCCCATTTTTGTGTGGTAAAACAGTGGTAGAAATTGCAATATATTTATGAAGACATGCTAAATAAAATGTGTATTGCTTTTACAAGAATATGCTTCAGATAACATCAGTTATAGCAAAATAACTCACGGGTCTGTAAGAGCAGTGAGAGGGGTACAAGACAAGATTCCATCAACTTCCCAGTGACCACTTTTCATGCTGGGGACCCCACGGCATAAGCCCAAACACCCACACTTCCAAAAACAAATGCACAGCATGCCAAACCTTTTAACATCACCTTTCCATGCAAAGCATTTCTATCAGCCTGCCACCCTTCTCCAGACAGGAAATTCCCACCAAGTCATCAATAATACATACAGTCAGCCATCAGTCCACCCACTAATGAGCAGCTTGAGCACACAGCTCCTATTCAGAGAAATCAGGTCTGGAAGATGAGAGCACAGCCCTTAATAATTTACAAGACTCATTAATCTTTTCCCAAAAGACAAACAAGAAGAATGTGATATCTACTCAGATTTCCAGACTAAACTGAGGTACAGCATTTCAGAAGCCATTAGGATCTATCGGTCAATAAATACTCTCCGAATGTTCTTCCGTGGAATAACCTGTCAGCCAAAGAACCATCCATCTTAAAAAGCCCACATTATTAGAGACAAAACATCAGGAACCTCAAGAAATTCAAACTGCTGAAAATTAGATAAAAAAGGTTTGAAAATTATTCAATATGGCCAAAGCTAAAGATCTTTAGAATTTGCTATTTTAAGTGGACAAAACCAGTCCGGTCTGGTTGTGCATCAAATAAAATACCAGCCCTCTGCAAATACCAAGTGTGCCCAGGGTCAGAATTCACATCCAACATCAAATACTCACTTTGGCAGCACAGCACAGAGAACCAGAAGAGAGGGAAAGACAGCCTGTGGTCTTGTCCTGGGACTAAACACTCAGTTCTGTACTTGGCCAAGGAGGTGATCCATATTCCCACCAGGCATTAGTTGCACAGGGCAACACTGGGATTGATTGATAAGAGTATCTGGAAAGGAATTATTATTATTATGCAATACTTAGGTCTACTTGTGATGGCCAGATTTGCAGTGTCTGAAACCCAACAAAAACAACCCTAACACACAAGTTGCTTGGTTTTCTTGGTGCCTCCTGCTACGAAACTGCCTTTCTCTCTGCACAAAGACTCACTGGCAACGAGGGTTTGCCTACAGAGGGAAGTGATCTAATTAGATCTCCACCTGTATCTCATCCCATCCTTGGTTTTGAAGTCCTCCTAAAGGAGATAATCTAAATGCTGGAGTAGTCATGTTCTGTGGGAAAGGAGAATGTCCTGTGCTCTTCCCCAGCTGTGTTAAGCAGGAAAAGGAGCCTGGGAGCTTTAGGTGCTCCACCTCATTTCTCACTCCATTTACATTAATCATATGGGTCTTGGAAGAGATTTTTTTTCTCCCCCAGATGCTGCATATGAGCTATTGTATCTTCCCTTCCTTATCTACATGACTAGGGAGCTCTGCCTTCCACCTGTGAAATCAACAGGCAGAATTACTACATGTTAAAAATGCTTAAAAAACAGATGTGCCCTGGAGCCCATGCCTGTCACAATCCTACAAAAAGCAGGACATAAACCACCATTTCACTGTAGATCATGCTGAAATGACAGTAATTAAGGAACATGCTATTTCCTTAATTACAATTTCCTTTTTATAAAATGTCCCTTCACTCACACCAGTTCCTATTACAAGCAGTGAAGCACAGCACTGCGCTGCCTTGTCAAAGCTAAGTGTGTCTGATACTTGTTCTTTCCTAAAGTTCTCTCTTACCACACTCAGATTTACCTTCCACTTGAGGCTTTTACACAGTGTGCCATAATACAGGGAGTGTTCAACTGATCAGGCTATTTGATAACATTTTGGGACTACAAGGAGAAAAAACGTTACTTAAAATTAAAAAACAGAAGAACCATGAATTAAAACAAGGGATAACTATAAATTCCATAAATAGGCAGTACTGATACAGATAATCAAATGAAAAATTATTATCTTCCCGTAACCAGAGTTTGTACTGAGGTTTTGGATTGCATATTCTTTTGAAACAGCACACAAAGTTTAAGAAATATGTGGTATCTTTTCAGATTTTGTTTTGCAACTAGAGTGCATCCTTAATGCTTAAACATAACTAAATTCAGACCAACTAATTCCAGGCAGTCAAAAAAACCCACATCTTAAAAGAAAGGTGATCTGATGGGGTAAAATTATTATGTCAGGGTATGACCTAGGACATGTTGAAGATTAAATATTAGCAGCATATGTCCATGGAAGAAAAATCAAAAGAAGTCATGTTAAGAAATACAGGTTTTCCTTCTGGCTTTCGTGAGGTTATATCAAGTTCATTATGCATAAAAACTTAAAAATAAAAATTTTCACATGTTAATTTGTCAGACCAACACAACAATGTCTCAGCCTATAAATATCACTCCCTGACCCAACCAGTCCTGTCTAATTAAACATTATTCCTATTTTAAAAGAAAAGGTTACTAACCTCCATTCCTCATTGTCTTTAAAAGCAACAATTTGGATGGAAAAGCTGAAGTATAGCTGCTAGTTTAAAGTGCCTCCTGCCCTGATCCAGCTCTGGATGATTTGCAGTGTGACAGAGACTGGGATCAGTGTCCTGACAGTGCTCCTGATGCTCAGGGACACTCACCCTGTCCCACCTCACAGACAGATGGATATACAGAATTAGGGTGTACAGTGGATGGAGTATAAACACTGTGAGAAAAGCAAGTATTGCCAGATTAACCCTGGCATTGTGAACACTAAGAAATCTTTAAGGTTACTTTTAATCAAAACTGAAAACAGTACTAGTGGAATTTATCTGGACACGTATTCACTGGCTCAATATTTCAATTCCAACATACAAACCTTTTTTTTCCACAGAAAAGTGCTTTTCTAATATACAGAAGCAAAAGAATTTTTGAGAGACCATTCAGTCTCCAAAGAGACCATCAGGATCACTTTTCCATTCTAAACAGAAATTCCTATCTTCTCCAACAGCTCCAGCTCCTCCAAAATAACCAAACCATCCTGAGCTTTCTAGTGTACTCACCTGCCAAAAGCAACAAACACTTCTAAAGGAGGAACAGCAGAAAACCAAGAAGTATTCTTTAATGGCAGCAAAGTTTGAATGAGTGAAAATTACTGTTGCTTTTTCTGGAATGACAATTGTCCAAGGTATGGCACAGAAATGTTCCTTTTTAAATTAGACTACTAAGATGAACTGCCTTTCCCCATTTGTTTTTTCCACAGATCTCTAAAGATTTGCTACCTGCAAGTTAGAGATTATCTGTGTTAACACTTTAAAGATTCACATTTGTGCACATGAATGCTATTCAGAATTTTCTACATCAGTATTTCCCAAAGTTTTGAGGTTTCTACTTCAAAGTCTCAGTCCTCAGTAAATTTTATTTGCACATTCCACTATCAAGTTTTTAATTTAAAGACAACACACTCCTGTCAGGCACTTCCTAACACACAATGATGGGCCACAAACATTAGGTATTTTGTGGTATGTGCAGTCAAGAAACACAAATACCACATATGCTTATACAGAATGGAGTGTAACTGAGCTCCAGAGTATCTCACCTTTCCCCTTCCCAGCCTGACACTGCTCAGCAGGAATTTGTGCAGTTGGGAACCTTGTTTTTCACATGTGCTCCTCTCCCCAGGCACTCAAAGTTTTACAACAACTTTCTCATTCATAAGAGTCAGAACATTTTGCCTCCAGACCACACACAAAATGCACAGCTCGACATCTCGGGTGTTTTGAAGGCTACAAGATGTGCTGGATAAATTACAAAGGGCTCCAGGACCTGCCCAGCTGAGAGTGCCAGAAAGCCCCTTGCAGTCCAATTGCAGTGGGACACAGCATTCACAATGCACATTTATTTTCCTGGAAGTTACAGCACAGAAACATTAACTCACAAGGGGCACACAGAATACAGGACATAAGTTATCCATGAAGAGCCCCAGGTTTTGTCATAGACAGGTAAGAAAGATTACACACACAAACTAATCTTTCAACTGGCTTTCAGGCCAGTATTTTTCAATACTAACATTTTATTAGGTACTTCCTTCATTAAGACATTGACCATCTTTATTTCCTTTCTGAAACCACAGGGATTTTATTTATTTTTTTTTTAACAGGGCAAGGTATGTATTCCCTGAGGATCTTAAGTTACTTCATCACTATAGATTAATTTTCTCCAGTCTTACTCCTTTACAACTCATTCTTCTGTTCAAAGAGATTTTTCTCCCCCAGTGAAAAACTAACATAATA
This sequence comes from Manacus vitellinus, assembly GCF_001715985.3. Classification (NCBI taxonomy): domain Eukaryota; kingdom Metazoa; phylum Chordata; class Aves; order Passeriformes; family Pipridae; genus Manacus; species Manacus vitellinus. The sequence continues at coordinate 902,506 of NW_021940637.1, read as the reverse complement.
TCAAAGCTGTAATGCTATGCTTTTTTCCATAGGAAGAGAAAGCAATATAGGAGATACCAGGGTTTTTTATACTGGAATTTTGTACAGTATTTTGTGATATAATTTATGGCATGAAACCTTACTTTGACATTTTTTATGATTTGCAGTTACTGTATATACCATCAAAATGAAATATCTAAAATATGTATCATCTTTATAAAAAACCCCTGATGTTAAATTCCCAGTTTTAAACATAACACAATGTAAGCTGCTCTGCAAATGCCAGCCTTTTTATCTGTAGACACACACGAGCTCATCTCTGGACTTCTACCTCTGTCCTCTGGTGAAAGTAAGCACCGAAATCAAGTAGGAAACATTCTGAGGCACAATTGTTGAGCTGTTCCCCAGGGACAGTTACAGTTTCATGGTTTAATCACTCCAGCTTTCTATTTTGTTAATAACATGGCTGAATAAAAACGATCTGATGCTACTTGTGTGTTCATTTTAATGAGTCCCTGGAAAGAAAGGCCTACAGTGAAGCAGGCCCAGATCTCCTGAATCAGTAGGAAAAGTTCTGCACAAGGATTAGAAACATCTTCAGTTTCTATACAGCAATAACATCTTCTCGATCCTGAATACCTACTCTGCTCCAAAGGGGAAAAAAGAAAAAGTTTTACAGAAAGTTTCTTAGTTAAATATGAAAATCAGTGCCTGAGCTAACATAATCCTCCAACCCCAGCTTCTCCTTCCAAATCTTAGCATATTAATCTCCTTTCCTTTTAGCTGCTCCAGTTCTTGCATAACAATGCCATTTCCTGAATTCAAATCTCCACAAATAAACCTTAAAGCTGAATAATACATTATTAAGTCCTATGAATATTCCCTTAAGGAGGGCATCCTTAAAAAACTGGGCTACACTGTCACAATTCAGCATCATTTTCTCCACACTTTCACAGTAAGAATAAGAAGTACTGCAGCAGCCAACAATCTAAAAATCTTACTGACATAAACCTGCTACCCCTCTGTAGAGGAGATTTTTAATAAGCTACCAATATTTTGTTTAAATCCTCATCTCTCCACACAGCAGTCATTTATTTCTCTGTGGATATGGAATTTGCACAAAGGCAAATCCCATACAGGTATTTTTAAGGGAAGGAAAACCACACCACATCCCTCACCCTCCTGCACAACATGAAGCCACACACTTTTCCTGAGCCTTCAAACTATCACTGTTCAAACATTAACCTAAATGATTATTCTGCTAAAATATTAAAATTAAAAAAGTATTGTACCTAAGAAAGATGCTCAATTTTTATCTGCTCCTTTCCTAGCAAAAATGCTCACTTGAGGCCCAAAACAAGTGTGTAATTACTGTGTTCAAGCTCCTGCCTGAGCACAGGTTGGAGACTCTGTGCATGAGATAATACCTGAAATGTGCTCCCCCAAGTGTGACTTGCTGGTTGCTGAGGACAGCAGCTGATGGCAAAGCAGACTGCAGGTGGACATGGTCCACAGGACACTTCTGACTAAGAGTATCTCAACCAAAGAAAAAACAAATCATCCTGAAGAACAGCTCCTTCAGAGGGGAAAATGTACTGGGCGTCAGAAGGCAAAAAATATTTCACAATTAGGTCCATCAAAGCAAACTCCTCATTATCACAGTTGTATCATCTACTCAACACCCCTGAGATAGCTTTTCTCAAAGGGTCTTGAGAATATAGACAGTATTATTAAGAAAAGATTAATTACCTGCTGTAGCTTAAACATTTAAAAAATGTCTTTGTAGTAACCTCCATTTGGTGAAAAACACCAAATGACATTCAACAGGACAAGACAGTGTTTTGCACATTGAAACTATACAAGGTCATTGCACAGGGAACAATAAGCAAGATACTGAGAAACAAAAGGACCCAACCTGGCAAAGTTTCTAGTGTGTCTTGGTGGCAAGAAACCTTTTTTTTTTATTAATCAGGCACACAGCAATATGCCTACAGCCCTGCCCCAAAACATACTGGAATATCTGATATACTTCCTGATGGAGCCAGTGCTCAGCACCTTCATCATCTCAGTTATTTAGTGCAGCGAGCAAATGCTGAGACCTGAGCGTGCCATGGCAGGAAGAAATGTCAGGCAGTGGAAAGAGCTGAGCCAAACCCACCCTGTGCCAGCCCAGCCTCAGCAGCACTTTCCAAAGGAACGAGGAACAGAAACCAATGCCATTTAAAAAAAAAAACTGAGCTTGAAAATTTACAAACCAGGAGAACAGCCTCGCAGCTCCTGGGGTGGTGCCTCTATCACCAGCATCTCGTCACCTCCCTTCCCATGCCCTCTCTAAGATAAGTCCTCCAAGATGAACCTGAGAAATCAACTGAAATGGAAGTGAGGAATCTAGAACGACAGATTAGATCTTCAGGTATAACCATCTAACTAAAAAAAAAAAAAAGGAAGCCTAAAACAAAACCACAGTTTAATCCACCGTATTTCAGCTCACTGTGTTACACTGACACCTCTAATTCTGGTATTTTACACATCTTTACATCTGTATCAAACTTGTAATCTGAAGTTAAAAACTGGGCAAAAGTTATGCAGTATGAATACAGCAGTGTAAAACCATTATGAGCAATAGAGCCTTTTTTAGCTTGTACAAAATACATGTCAAGTTATTCTGCTCCAAAACATCCAAAGTTATTCAGTAATAAATTTACTTACAAAATGTTTAAAGCCAAGCTTTTGGAGCTTTGTTTTCCTCTTTAAACAGTACAGAAGCAGCTAAGCCTGTGAGCACGTTAACAAAATATTTCTTAAGGTGCAGATTTACCATCTGTGTAAGAAGATAAAAATCTGCACTTTTGGTCAAAGGGACTATCCTGCCACTTCTTTGGCAGCTGTAGCTGATGAAAGTGCTCGTGGGTTGTACAAACAGCTGGATAGATGTGCTTCCTAATCTGGCTGGAAACTAATCCCCCACAGAAGGAAATTTCCAGACAGATTGGGAACTTGGTTCAGCTTGGTCACATCTGCACAAGTGCTGATGCTGCTCAGATCCCTCCCCTGGGCAATCCTGCCAAAGATCAGCTTGGAGCTATCAGGGGCCTGCATGTGCTGAGCCACAGCTCAGGACCTCTGGGAGGCCACTTGTAAACAGCTTCATGCTTCTAATATTACTTATTATTATATACAAGAGGCAACTCTAATTTCCTAGCATGTAATTGAATCTTTTTTTTTTTTTTAAAGTTATTTCTGATCTTGGAAACACATTTAGAGAAATACTCCTCCACAATTACAATAATTCTTAGGTAAAAACTCGAGTTGGGCATGGTATAACAACATATTCTCAACAAACTCTAAGCCTTGCTTCGTTGTACTAATTTCCTATAAACCACATGTCCATATTGGTATTCTAAGAAAATGAAGTTTGTTGCTTCGTGTCCTCCCTTAACAACTGCCAACCAAATAAAAGGAGGGTTAGAACTACAAATATGTCTTAAAAATCTGCAAATTTTGAGAAAAAGTAAATGTACTGTCTAGTAAAGCAGAAAGAACGAAGGCAGCTGAGGAAGCTTTGATGGAGTTCAAGTCCTGTCTTTGGCAGAGATGAAATGAGGAACCAAACGTAAAGTGTATTGGAAACTAAGCTCCCTCCTCTACTCAGAGATTGTTAAAATCCCCATAAATCCCAGTTTCCCAAGAACTTGTTTTCTGCCCAAACTGAGAGGAGTAAAAGCTTATTTTCTAATAAATTAGATATTCCAGCTTTTTTCAGTGTTGTGCTTACACCAAGTGATACCATCACACTAAACAGTTCAAAGTTAACAGGGTCAACAAAACATATTTCAACTCTTCTGGAAAAAGAAAAAAAGGAGGAATGAAGTGTAAGTAAAGTGTAAAGTAGCTCAGGAAAATTAATGCACTTTTGTCAATCGTTTTGGTCATAAAACTGACACTTTCACTTCGTTCTATCCACCTATTCCCAACATGAACAGGCTTGCATTTCCCCCTAAGTCTTAACTCTCCACCCTAACACTGAAAATTTTCCAGTGACCTCAAGTGCTTCCATTTCCCTGTAAGTCCCCAAACTAAAATCAACAGCATAAAAGCTCCATCTGAACAGATACCAGATCCATTACTATAGAATGCATTGAATAACTGATCCATAACTATAAAATATTTATTTACATTTGATATGTGGCTATCAAACACCAAGTCAATTAGGCAGTCTGGTCCAACAGCACATTTCTTGCAAGGATTATTTCAAGATTTCACAAGAAGTCGGGGTATATTTTGAATCACTGCAGTTTATTTAGAATATAATCAATCTGCAGAAGAATAATTGGTTAATTTACAGATCACGTAACTGAAAAATTCTCACCAAATCACCTCATTAATTCCTCCCTCTTACACATACACAGTGAAAGTCACAAGAAAAAATGCTCATATTGTTTTAAATTGGTCACTTCAGTTTTGGGTTTGTGTTTTTTTCACCCTGAATAGAAAAACTGAAGTAATTTTCCTAGCCTGGCAACAGTTATTCTCTTGAATACATGTTAATAGTTGGCTTTCAGTTTTGAAGGTCAGGTTTGAATAGTTCTCTGGACAAAATCCAAAACCAGCAGCTAGTTCCTAAAGAAACTCTTCTGGGGAGAAATTTTCCCCTTTTTTCCCCAGCCTCTCACAAAAAGGATGCAGAGACACAGAATACCAGGAGGGTCATTTTTATTGTGGCTCTGAGTTTGGACTGAGTCATTAGGATAACAGATCCACACTGAGTCCACCTCCCATATTAGCCAAGCTGAATTGTTGGAAAATGACAATTTAGCACCTGGAGGGAGGTGGTAACTGAAGTTCTCAGTATATGGATAAAGGACAATCCATTTCTGTTTATGCATATCTAACAACCAAGGAAGGGAAGGAAGAGAACAGCAAGTTACCAAAATACAACCACCAATGCAATGCATTATATAAACAAATATTTACTATCATAGCCAATGTTATTTGTTGATATGTGAATATATTTGACACATCAGAATGAAATCACTAAATAATCCTGCCAAAGTGTTTTGGAGGCAAAGCTCCTTCTATGAAAACCTGGAAGTGGCAGACAGGCTTTTCATTCTGATTTTCATTAATAATGCAAACCCAGCAAGAACAACCATGGACTGCAACGAGTTACAACCTCACTTGTGAAAAATGAGCCATTCCAAGGACTACAAAGATAATCCAAGATATCTGATGGACAATGCAGCCTGTGAGAAAGACTGGTTTTGGAGACAGCAATTACACCTTGATAAGTTTTACATTTGTTTGTAGGCAGCAGCAAAGAACAAGTCAAAAGGTACCCCAACAAGCAGTCTTCTCAGTTTCTAAAAATAAACCAACCTTTTCTGTTAAATTCTTAATTCCACAAAGATGAAACCCCTAAAATTTTGAATTATTTTAAACTCCCAAAACCTAATGATTTTTCCAGAACTGCAGCACCACTTGCAATTACACTCACAAGACAAATTCTGCTCATTTTCCAGCATTAAGAAGCAGATGTTTTTCCTTGCATTAACAACACTTGATTATAAAATAAATGTAGCCTCTGTGCAACGAGAGCAGTGAACATAATGGCTCCCTGAAGGCACAGCTTCGATGTATGAGGGATATTAGTTCAAATTCTTTTTCAAATGTTGTAGAGAAGGATGACAGAAAGAAACAGCTCCCAGCCATCAGGCTCCTAATCCATCTAGTCTGGGGATGCCTTCACTCCAGATTTCCCCAAGAAGCTCCACTGCAGCACAACCCTTCCCTGTCCTTACGACATGCAAGCTGCAATCTGTGTGGTCTACTTAGAATAATTCAGGGAAAGCAGTTTGGATTTCCAATGGTTATTTTTTTAAAAACCTGGGATAGCAAGAGAAGGTCATTTCATTTAAAGAACCCACAGGAATCTCATCGTATTTCAAATATTTTTATTTGTGTGTGAAGACAGACGTGTGTGCGGGATGTGGAGGGGAAACTTGGGGTTTGTATATTAGTTTACTTGGGCAGAAGAAGATTGCTGGTTTCCTACCAGTGTTTTTGCTAAATTGCTTTGCAAAACTGCCTATAGTATTGATTACCTGTTAAAATATTTAACTTGTGGAATTAATGAAGCAGAAATAACACATCAATGCAATCGATCAACAGCAAAAATTATCAAAAGAGGAAGCAAATCTGTGTTGTTTGGGTGTGGGAGAAAAACAAATAAGTACCACCAGTAAATTTAAATAGAAGAGGTACATTAAGGGAAATACATATGCATTCAAGCATATAGGAGGGAGGAGGAAAAACAGGAAGAGGCTTAAATAAAGGGCAGAGGAATGAATAGAATGAAGGGTGATTGAGTAACACAACCCATGCAAAGAGGACCATCTTGGAGAGATCTGATCTAGCTGCTAGAAATTCTTCTGCAAAGAACAGACAGCATTTACAACAGCACACAGGACTTAAAATTCAAAGCATGCTGCTTCACTAAGCCCAAGTCCTGCAAATAACTTTATTTTAACCACATCCTATAGGCTATGTTTAGCCTATAAATGTTCCATTGCATTTTTCAACAACCAACTACTGGCCACGCCTCCAACTTTTCTTTTAATTCAAATAAAAGCATCAGAAATGCAGACAAACACTCTGAGAGTATGGGTAATGAATATTTACTTCTGTGACAAACTCAGCTTGGAACATTGTCATCTCCCCACCCAGCTCTTCCTGCTGCTGCCCTTGTGCAGATCTGCTGCTCCACAGACAGCTCCCCACTCCAGGTTCTGAGCCCACAAGGTTTCCATGGCCTGCTTTCCAGCACAGTCCTATGAACCTGTTTCCAGCACAAATGAGAGGGCAACAAATTTGGGATAAGCAGATGGAAAAAAAAAAAAAAAGGCATGACCTAAGTCATCCTTGGCCATGCTGCCATCCCTCTGCACGGCCATGGGCTGAGCTCGTGGGGTCAACAGAAACTCAGCTAAAGAAGCACTCACCTCATTCCCAGTTTGTCTGGGATCCATTTCTTGACAGAGCTACGTGAGTACATGTGCTGGCTTATGCCAGATGTCTGCTAAAACACTACTCAGGAGTGTGAGGGTGCAGATCTGGGTAACAGCTAAAGAAAGGCTGTCTGGGCACAGCCAGAACCCAGAGTGCCATTTCCTTCCCTTCTGGCCCCAAAGCACGTTCTGTTACCTTCTCACACGCCTCAGTCCCGTGTTCACCTGACTCAGAGAAGCTCTTTCAGGGAGAAAAAGCAACACAGATCTTTAACAAAAGTTATGGTTAAGCAGAATTAACAGCTTACTGCTTTTCATTATGTTAAACATAGAGCTACTGCACAGATTCCTTCACCTTACCCTGCTCCTGGTGCCAGGGTGACTCCCTCCTTTGGGCTGGTTTTGATGTTTATAAGCCTCCTATCTGAGCCAACGTGAATTGCAAACCTAGTGCTAAAAGTGTCTTTTCTTCACTGGATTAACTTTCTGTTGCTTTAACAACTTGACTGCAGTTCAGTGGAGGGCCCACAGGTGCTGGTGTCACGGGAAGAAGCAGAAGCCTGCAGCTGGGGAGTGAAGGGAGGAAGAACTAAGCTATTATTTTTGGATTAATTTAGGTGCTGTTTCATGCTACAGCCGAGAGAAGGAAAGGAAATAAGATCTATAAGGAGAAAAGTACTGCTGCAGGGTAATTAAGACCTGGGAGTAAACATGCCAAATGGTGTTTGCCACATGACAACAAACAAATGTGAATCAGAATGTGAATCAGTGCTTGAGCAGAGGAGGGAGTGTTTTCTCTACCATTCAGGAAGCACTTCAATTGTTTGGGAAAGGTGTGAGTCATTAACTCCCGCATGTAGCATGTACAAGTGAGACATCCAAAGCTATAAATACTTGACATACTTCAAGGGCTCTTCGGAATGGAAGAAATCTATATGCACTTTTTCAAACCTACAGGAGCGTGAAGCCATGCATCGTTTCACAGCTTCTGATTTGTTGTGTTTAGGCTCTTCTGAATCGTGTTATCCAAGCATGACGAGCCATAACCTTGAAAGGACCTGCTTTATTGCTTCTGATTCTTTGGATAGCTAAACAGCTATTTGGGATAAAAGATGAGAGGTGCAGAAGAACTGACAGAATTCTGTTTTAATGCAATGCTTTGGTATGTCTGAATTGGTAGCTTATCAGAGCCACTAAGTGAAATTACCTTTCTGATGGCAACCAAGAATCTCATGGCAACAGTTGCATGTCATAAAAACAATCATCCTCCTCCTCCTCTTTGATTTCATGTCTGCTTGCAGGAGCTCAGCATCAAGGCAGTAAGAAAATTTTACTGCCATCTTGCAACATTGATTTTTATGGATCCTTCAGACTGTAACACACTGAAGCTCTTCTTAATCTGTTTCTGACTCCTAACATAATTTATTCCTTTTAGACACAGGCAAAAGGTTGGTCAGACTTCGGGGGGGGGGGTTTTCATTCCCACCACAGTATCACAGAACACCAGTGTATCAGGATTATCAAACCCTGGTGAAGGGCTTGGCTCCTAATCTAGATTTAGCCAGTCTGGGTCCCTAACAGCAAATATTACTGAAATAATCAAAGCATAGATCTCGTTCCTTCAGCTTTAAAATTTTTCCTATGAAAGCCATGGAGTTGAGATGGTATTAAACGCCTACACAATCCTTCTGGAGAAAAATATGTTTTCTCCACATGATGTGTTCTTCAAAACGATTCTCACATTGCCTTCTACCTCGGATAAAAGAAGTTCCAGAGAATATTGATGGACTATACATAATGACACTAAAAGTGCCTTCCAGAAGGGAATCATAAAATACCCCAGGAGTCCTGGGAGTAAATGTTAACCCAAGTTGAGGGAGTAAATACACATTACTCTGCTGTGACTGACAAAATCCTGGGAAAATGGATTGCACAACAGGAAGAGGGTAAAACAGGGCTCAAGAGCTTGGACACACACAAAAGTCATCCATTTACTCCTGACCACAAATCTCTGAACAGAAATACACAAGAGGAACACAGAAAGTATGCTTGGCTTTGTGGTAAGCATATGGAAAGCGTGATTTCGCAGTATCACAAATATTTAATTACACTTTTATATAATTAGAGATATCCGCTCAATTCAAATTTATTTAAAAATTCCCATAAAAAAAACCTCTTGAGGATTATACCTCTATTTTCCTTCATTTAATAAAAAGTTATGAAAAAAATTTATTAAGAACTTATTTCCTCCCCCACACACGTCTATTTAAGTTATTTTGTCCCCACAGATATCGACCAGCCAAGGCTACACGAAGTGATCTGCAAAACCTTATTCCTTTGATGAAGAGTTTTTGGAACGTAAAAGCCTGACTGCTCAGGCTATGGTTGCATTTGAAACGTTGCAGTCCACATTTAACTAGTGCTACATCACACACAACTTCATTATGGTTGGGAAACCACTGCAGTATGAGGTGTTATCCCTTCCTTTGCCAGCAAGTTCCAAGTTTTATTAAATTTTGTCACTTCGGTTTTTGCACACTTGATATTAGCCCTTTAACAGAGTGAGCAACTTTCAGTACATTCAATAAAAAGGACTGTTTTAAAAACCTACAAGTGAAACAAATATTCCTACTTATTGTTTCAGAGCAAGTAAACCAAGAAACACCAAGGGGCTCGTCATCAAGAGGTTCTACAACATGATAGCCCAGAACCTCACAGCTACAGCTGCATTATTCTATTGGTGCATTTGTACAGAGCCACCGGGGCAATGCTGACCATTTATGTACTCAAAGACATCTAAAGAAAATTTAATTAGCTCGTGCTCTGCCACTTGTGTTTCTTATCTCTCCCATCGCCCCAGGAAGCAGAAGCAAACTGCTGCTGCACTACGACCTGATGCAGTTACCTTTGTGCCCGTATCTGAAGCACAGTGAGGTTTAAGGAGCTGTTGCTGTTAAGTCATGAGCTAAATTTGCAGCACGTTTCCTACAGTGGTTCTCTAACACAGCAGCAATAAGAAAAACATTAGTTCGTCTCACTTTCAAGCAGTCTGAGGTAGCAGTAGGGCTTTTCAGACTGGAATCACAAATCACTTAGCACTGTGCAATTTAAGAAGGATCTAGAGGCTGCAGGTTTTCCATAGCAGGGCCCCATCAGGCTGTGGAGCCAGCCAGCAATCTGCCAGGATCTCCCCAAACACGCGTTCTTGGACCGAAACCCACAGTGTGGAAAAGCTAAATATGCAAAGAAAGAGACATGCGTGTATAAACACATCGAAATGTTTCAGGGAAATAGCTCTTAAAAGTGTCATTCAAACGATAGCAACATATTAAAGGGATTCTTCTCAACCAGCCCCAGAAGGCCAGGCCAGAAGCCCCTTGTGGGTTCATTCAAACACGGGGCACAGCCCAGCTGGTCACCCAGCCCAACAACTGCTGTCCTAAAGAAGCAGGTTGACTGATTTTCCCACTGCATCCACATATTCTTTTCTTACATAACCAGTCATCTGAAGAATGGGGAAAAAAAACCACCTCACTTGCGAGTGGGCTGAAGGTTCCAGTCAAGAAGTAAAAACCTGCTCTTGTCAGATGAGTGATTTATCAAGCTACTGTCTCTAAGAAGGAATGCAGTGAATGACTGTACAAGCTCATTTCAGTGCACAGTAAAGCAAGTTTGATTTCAGATGTTTAAATCCCTAAGTAAAGTAATCTGCTTCACTGTGTGCTGAAATCAAGTAAGAGGCATTGCAGCTCCGTTCTGCACCTTGGATTCAGGGCAGTAACCTGGAGCTGAGGGATGACTGACAGGTAAGGGATAATGTCCCTGTCATGGATTCCAACTGGATACAGAAAGAATTTATCACTCTGCGTTAACAGAGTTGAACAGAATTGAAGGAACGTTGCTGGCAGGTCTAAGAACTTCATAAGTATCTGAATTAAAAATAAAAGTATAAATATATGAAATATTCTGAAATAAAATTTTATTAACCAAATGATTTTGTTTTTGGTAGTAAGTGGCCTAAGTTTTAAAAATAGCAGTGGCAAGGAGACACACACAATGGTCAGTAACAGTCACCCACAAGAAATATTTTGTGAATACATCAGTGCTCCAGGCTCTCATTTGCTTTGCACCATTCCATTTTCTCTTTGATGTCAGTAACTTATTCATCTTATTAGTTCAAGCTTTATCTTTTGATCAAACTTCTGTAATACATAAGCTGGAAATGAGTTTCTTAGCGGGACAAGAGCTGTCAAACAGTAACCCATATCAGATCAACCCCAGCAAAGTGGTAACAGCTCAGGACAAGTCGGAGCCAAAGTTGGAATTTTAGAGCATACGTGCAAGTTATTATTTTCTAAAAACCACAGTGTTGACATTACAAGGGAGGAAAAGAGAGGAAAGATCGTATCTCCTGAGTCCTTGATCAAATTACTTCATAATTCACCCACTAACCCCATCCCCTGGCTCCCATAACAGACAACAATCTGAGACAGAACAAGCCTGCGGATTTTAGAGCATTAAGGGAGAAAAGGGAACAAACTGCAGTGTTGCAACTAAATCTCTGGAGGATGTAGAAGCATTCAGAGGTATTTTAAATAACAGAATAATTTTATGGAATCTTGAGGGGCAACTCAAAGTTATCCACAGTCTACGTGCAAGACAGAAAACCCAGGAGCACAGAACTACAGAGTGCCTGCAATTTCCTATGGTTTCTCTCAGCAAATTTTTCAAAGTAATTGTCAAAGATATTAGATTCCAGTATTTCGAAGATGGTATCTGCTAGTTCTTAATTTATCCTAGCCTCTCATCTTTGAAGCAATTCAGTTTCTGTCTCAGGGCCTAATTTCCATTTTACACATCCTATAATTGTGTTTGTCCTTTTGTCTTTTAAAGTTGACTTCTAAAAGATTCCCATCATTAACAGATCTACAAAGAACAAACAACTTGCTCCCTTTCTGGGTCCCTTGGTTGAGATCTAACTATTAAAGTTATAATTATTTTTCCTTATATATTTTAATAACTTGGAAATTGCTTTAAATTTCTCTTTCAAGCTGTGGGCTTGGACACTTCTTTCTTGTGGAAGGGATGTGTGCTTTGCAGAGGTTTCAGATGCTTAACCTTTAAGCTAACTTGTTGCATGAGTTACTGTTCACCTTCTATCAAGTCCTGGTTATTTTTTTATCATATTTAAATTCTTACAGTTTCCCTTTGCACACTTAGGAACTACTCTCAGCCCAGAAATCTTCTGCAGTGTTCCTAGAATTCCTTACTAACATTTTGAAACACTTCAGCCCATCTATCTTGTCTCTCCTTTCTTCGATATCTATTTCCTTAATGGATAAAGCATGAACTTTATCTTCTTAGAATATGGAAATGCTATGGACTTTTTAACATGTAAAACTAAGAGCTGGCAATCCCCCTTCCAAGACTAGAAAAACATGAAAAATAACTCACAACACTGAGCTATGCCTATTTCATGATACAGACTCTTTTCTATAGAGGAAAGTATAAATAGTGTCCACAGCTGTGCAATTTATCCTTAGCCATTAAATGTCTCCACAGTCTTACAATTTCTAAAAGTGTCTGCACTGCCTACAAATGAGCTGCATTAATATAAACAGTGCAGGAATGTCCAGAGAGCCTATAAAACAAAAGCCCTAAGAACAGACCTTAACTAAAAAGTGGCACCTTCGGATTTAAAAAATAAGAGCTCGTAACTATTTCACAGTTGATCAAATTGCCAAGAACCCTTTCCAATGTTTTGATCCCTCAATCTTGAATTCCTGGTTTAGATGCCTGGAGGGAAAACAAGAGTTTGTTTGAAAAGCAAGGAGCCAACCATCCCCTCTGCACTGTAGGTACTGAGCATCCCACCTTCTAGAGTCATCTGGTTTGACCAAAACATCCACCACCCTCCTGACAGGAGAGATGATGAAATAACCTGCAAAGACTGACAGAAGAGATGGTGAAATAACCTGCAAAGACTGACAGATCAAAACAAGGCATCAGCCCCACAGGTAGGCACAGGGATACAACTCAACTTGGGTTCATTGGCTCAAATCCTAAATAAACAAGTTCATTGTACAGATTATACAGTTAAAAATCCAGCACTGCTCACTTACAGCACTCTGCAGAGGAATAAGTGAGACTAAAATAAGCTGCACACTGTATCTTATCTCCATTTTAAGAATGAGCAAGTTTCTTAACCTCTTTGTCTCAGTTTCCAAGGCTACAAGTGAGGCATGACAAAGGCAGGAAGAAAACTCATATTTTTGGCTCTCAGTTTTTTCTTTTTTTGCTGTTCAGTCATCTTATCTTCCTAAACTCTGGGATTTAGTTATTTAAGCACAGATATTATTCTATGTTCAGCCTGGTTTTCTGGCGATTCTAATCGGCTTCTCTTTTTGCAAATGTGACCAATTGTTTGGTGATTAAATTTGATCATTTCTTGCCTACATGCACTTGGAAACAATCAAGGAAACAATACCCTAACCAGTGCTAGCTGAGGAAAGGACACATTTCTATAAAACAAAGTCAAACCAAACAATTTTTAAAGGTATGCAAACGACCGTGAGAGAAGACAGGAAACCACATTTAAAGTGCAAATCAAACCCATTGTTTCGTAAAATTTCTGGATAAAGCTTTGAAAAACGGGGCTTTTTCTACTTTTCTCCCGCAGATTTTCTTTGTTCGCTCCAAAAGTAAAAACAAAGCAACAGGAAAATGATGTTCCTCCTCCGCAGAGAAGTACCCAAGTCTCCTCCCCCTTCCGAAGGGGATCGCAGTTTGCCAGCTCTGGCAGCCGCTGGAGCATTTAAAATAGAAACGAATCCCAAAATGTGATTTGGCAAAGAACCGCTGAAATATTCAGCGAGCCTGTTTTTTCCCCCTCTTTTCCACTTCCTTTCTGCCGCTCTAATAATAAAATCTAGAGATGCTTTCGGGCACCTGGGGGATGGAGGGCACCCGGAGAGGACACCCGGACAAAGAGCCCGGTGAACTTTAACACACATGCAACACATGAACCAGACAGAGCAGCTTTGTGCAGACAGGGCTCCTTGTATGGCCACGGCCCAGGCCCGCTGGGACACTTCCAACAGCTGCTCTTATTCTTCCACACAGCTCGAGTTTTTTGCTGGAGGCATCCCGTGTGTGCCTCCCGAGCCCCGCGAGCATCAGCTCCCTGACACTTCCCAAGTTTGTAACAGGTTCCTGCGATTTTCCGGCCCACGTGGAGAGAACTTTTCATGACACTAAGTCTTCACCTACAGGGAAGTGAATCCTACAAGCCAGAATACATAATATCTCACAGATATTTCAGACCACGCTGCGTTGGAAGAAAAGTGCAAAATATGAGAGATGGTTCAGAGATATCAACTCTTTAGATATCAACCCTTTGCAGGGATATCTGAATACACAGCCAGACTGAAGCATGATAGCTGGAGTCAGTGTGCAAGAAACTCCACCCAAAACAATTTTTTTGAAATAAAAAGAGTTATTTAGTATGAAACACAACTGGACACTGGGTGGGAAAAATAAAGCAGTTGTCACAGATGTTTGAAGCAACAACAGAAAGCATGTTTTACTAACGGAGGTAAGAAGTTGGATGTGAAAAAAACATGATAGTTCAGCTTTAAAGAGCTGCTTACAACAAGAGGAGCAGATTGTGTGGCAGGTATAACCACTACTTCATTGGACTTACATCTTTAATGCCACTGACTTTTCACTAACTAGGAAGTGTTGCATATAAATTAATCCAGCTTATTCACTCACAGAATAAAAGATGTTAAGTATTTCTGAACCCACAAAATATGAGCTTTAACGTGCAACTAGCCAGCCAGGAGACTGATTCATTCAGTAGCTTCAGTTTGAAAGATGGGCAAAATGTCTTCAATATATTTATGCAATAGCACCACACTACCAACATAATCACGTTCAGGATCTTGCAACACACCTCCAGAAAACGTCAGGACCAAAACTTTCTCATTCCAAGAGCAGAGAAACCTTCCAAGCATCAACATTTTGTCCTCTCTGTTTTTTTAAGCTTTAGAATTTTTATAATCTCATCCCGAGGCTGACACTTTGTCAGCAATGAAACTGTTCAAAGGCAGCAGCAGGAGGACTGAAAGATTGATTTCACACATCATTGGTGTAGGCACTGTTTGTCAACTGCTGACCCCAAACCACGGGGAATTGCCAGGGCCTTGCAGATCGAATGGAGACTTCCAGCTTGCAAGACAATTTAAATTGATTTGAAACCCCAGGTTAGCCTGTCAGTTTTTCCTAAAAAGAACCCCCAAGTTTTAAAGGAGTTCGTTGTAAAAGAGTCATATTAGCCCACACAAGCAAATCAGCACATTGTTCTGATCTCCCCTCCCTCAAAATGCATCGTGTCCTCACTACAGTGCTACTGCACAAATAACTCAGGGCTTGCCAAAAGCTACCACCAAGCTCTAATTACAGCAGTCCTATTCTGTATATTCCTCAATCAAACAAGAACTAAATCAGCCTGCTAAAAAACCAGGCTTCAAAGTCTCCAATGCAGATTAAGAAATAAATCTCTGCAATAAAGTATCAGCCAGCTCAGCCTGCTGTGCAGAAAGAGCTTCATTTCCTCGCTTAAAGATAAGGCTGTGATAAGACTGCTGTGCAAAAGAAAGGACAAAAAGCACCAATTAATTGTACCAAGTTATTTTAAGGAAGATCATTGCTGCTAAACGTTTCAGGCAACTTACTGGTATTTCCACATTGCCTTTTTGGCTTGCTCTTTTCAACTGATTCAGCTCCATGAGTTGGAATGTGTGCACTGTCAAATTTTTTGTCATTTTGTGGAGAAGACTATGCCCTATTTTAGATTTCAGCATATTTTACACAAGAGTTAAAAAAAATTATGGGTGCACATCATTCTGCCAATCATTCTCATCTTACCAAGCTTTTGTCATGACCTGACAATACCAAAGGACTAGAAGGCATTTTACTGTTTTACAGACAGATTGCTTGATCCCTTGTCCCAAATGATGGAAAATGTGGTCTTGAGGTCAACAATAAGACTTGTAAAAATGGTGTTTCCTTACTTTAAAAGTATCTTTTTGGTCTCTGACTTGCAGTATAAAGCCATGCTCTAAAAATAGCACAAATCTATTGTAATCTAGGTGTTCTTCCCCTATCTAAAAATTTAAACGCCTTATTAAAACTATCTGAAAAACTGAGCAAAAAACTAAGCATTATCCCAGTTTCCAAGTTTTTCCTGTTTCTGAACCATACAGAAATTAATTCCAAAGATTACTCCCAAATCACATGCTAACTTCAAGTATTCAGCCATGAGAAAAGTAAATACTCATCAGCAGGTTTGACCCCAAGCTTCTGCTATGCAAGGCAGCCCTTCCAGCTCACAGGGAGAAATATTTAACTACCAAAATGTACAGTTGCTCTGGACTGACTGTAACACATGACCTGGCATGTGCTTTGACAGCAAGTCATTCAAGAAAGATGACAATACAACAGAGTTACAGAACCAAAACACAGCAGTGCCAGGATAAGCCTTTAGAAACACAATTTGTGATGTAAAGCCATAAATCTCTAACATTCAAACTAAAGACTGGAAGGTTTTAGAAGCAGCAGCCTAACTCAGCCCAACTGCTGAGGTTAAAAGACATACCCGGAATGTATTATGGCAACTAAATAAATATTTACCATGGCTGTTTTCAAAAGGCTGGGTTAGCAAAGTAACTAAGACCACGAGAGTGTTCTGGATCCTCTTTTAAACACTGGAATAATTGACTTCAGGCAAGCCAAGCTTTTAGTTCTCTTATTTGTAAAACCAGTAAAATTATGGAGTTCTGGGTTTTGACAGGAGTGGAGTTAAAAAGCCATTTCACTCCACTGCCTATCTGCTTCCAACACACAGGCAACTGGAAAGCTCATTAAATGTCTCCTCAACCAGCACCTTAAAGGAAAAAAAACTTCAGCAAACCCAAGTCTCAGCAAATTTCTGGAAAGATGGGAATTTCAGTCACTCTCCCCACAGTGAAATGCTGGGTCCCTGTGCTGCCATGAGGAGGTTTTAAATCACCACTATCTTCTCCTACACTACTCTGCAGATATAAATGGACTCTTCCCAAAATATGAATATAGCTGGAGATTCAACACTACTTCCTAAAACAGCATTAATAGCCACTTGAAACAAATATATCTCTAAGATATACACATACACATAAATTTGAGCTCAGACACACATAATTCTCAGTATGAAAATAGAAAATGTCTCTTCTTTGAATGAAAGTTTGTAGAATATATTTTTTTCCCAATAATACAAAAAAAAAGTTGATTTTGGGACATAAATATTTTCTTAACCTGTGGATTTCAGAGCAACACAGTGTAGAATAATCATTTTTGTCCAAATCTTCATGGCCAAAGATAATTACAATCACTCCTCTTGAGCTATTGACTGAAATCATGTAGCTCAATTTTTACTGTTAGTAGAATGGATCTATCAGTATTTTCTATGAAACTATAAACACATTAACATATGTAAGATATGAACCAGCAGAAGTGGCTGCATGGAAATGCCAGAACTGACTGACTAGTCTGCAGAGCCAAACAACAAAATCAGCCACAGCACCTAAAATTATTTCTCCAAATACATTTTTTTCCCCTACACTCAAAAGACATTCTCTTTTCCAAGTATCTGCCTTTTTGCCAGATTCTAAAGAAGGCCCTTCAGCCCCAAGTCTGCTTTGTCCACCAGCCTCTAATTATGAAGAGAAAGAAGAAATAATGCAGAGAAAATGAGTAACTTGAGCAAAATTTCCAAAACCTAACAGCTTCCACAGTTTGTGCCAATATTTCCTCAGGAAGTTATAACTTTATACAGAGAAAATTCTAATGATTTTGAATTCTGTAAGCACTAAAGAAAATTTAAGCCTCCCCTACGAACTATAGGGGCCTATTGGTCTTAAAGATCAAGAATACAGGAAAATATATCTGGTTTTACATGGCTACAAGCAGTAAATACTTTAGTGAAGCCAAAACAAAACTTTGAGGTCATGCTCAAAACTTTAAAAAACTTCAGTGTTATGTAACAAAAAGCATAAAACTCAAGAGAATTGTTCATCTGAAAAATATGAAAAAAAACAAAACAACTTTCCAAACAAGATATTTATTCCAACACATCTTAAAGAGGCTGAAGAGACCAGGTCCCCTCTATCTGCACATTGTGTAGAGTTTTTCCAAAAGGAAATGCTTATCACAGCCCCTGGGAAACAGTGCAGACACAGCAGGGTCACACCAATTAGCAAAGCAGCATCCAGAGAGACAAGTCATCTTCATCACAAGAAGTCTTCATTTTTCTCTCTCATGGAGAAAATAAAGAATGTAGACCTATATTTCAATATTTTTTCCTTATCCAATGGTCAGATTTCTGATTTTTCAGGTGCTGTGCAATTAACTTCAAGAACCATATCCCTTTTGCTCTCTGCATATTCTGGTTTTACCTGGCACTGTTATGGGCACTCAAGGATATGAAGTGATGAGTTCATGGGGTGCATAGAGTGTGTTCCTTACTAGCCTGAGAAAAGCACCTCAGGAAGACATGATTGTCCATTCTCCTGCTTTTTTTAAGCTCTCAGAATACAAATTGAGTCTAGTTCATCTCTCAAATTAATGACCAGAGTTTCTTTTTTGTGGTGTGACAGCCCTCCCATCTAAACTAGATCATAAAACCACTGCCAAGAAAAAAAAAACAAGTGTGTTCAAGAAAAACTGTTATAGGTGCAGACTGATGACTGCCAAAGCACCTCTGAGACAGCAGGTCCTGTACTGATGAGTCCCAGGAAGGATCCAGGACCTGCTCAGGCTTTTAGCTGTCCCCTGGAGAGAATTTTTCAGAATTCTTGTAACAGATTATGCAGGCAGGGCAAATATTTTACTGGGCATCATCCAGTGAACATTTATATATCAGATACACATTTACCTTCCCTGCAGAACAGTTACCCCTGCAACTTCTGGAGGAAGCCATGGGAAAAGAGTGATGGGAATGAAACCTTGACCCATGTGACAAAACCAATTAAAAGTAGTTGGAATCTACAGATCTAAAATACCTAAGTCACAGACACTCGTGAACTGGCAGGAGAAAGCCAAAAATTACAAACCCCCCCCATTTTGCCTTATGTTCACAAAAGGAAAGAAACAGAGCTTTTAAATTATAATCATAACTGTTCCCATATCCCTTGAATACAAGCCTGAATGCATAAGTGCCTGGCTTATTACAAGCAAGAAAGACCCAAGAAGCCACATCCACCTGCTGTAGAGAGACTGATGTTGATAACAGAGGGCTCCTCTACCTTGTATACACTAATGACAGTGCCATCCTTTTTGGGAAAGCAGAGCTTTCATTTGTTTAGAAACCGATACTGATTTTCAATTATTTCACTTGTTCGGTGATTTTTTAACCACAGCTCAGCTATTTGCATCCAGCACAATCACAGCAACTGTGAACCAATACTGGCTGCTTATTTTTCCAGTATATTTTCAATCTTTTATTGAGATCACTTGATGGAAAAAGTACATCAACTCTTTTCGTCAGCACAACGAAAAAAAGTTCAGTGAATTACCCATGCAACACAGTTGCAGGGACTATTGGCTGAACTTATAACCCCTAAGTCAGCAGGGGGGCTTCCCACTGAAGACAATATTCATTATATGGAATAATATCTCCTCCTGCATTCTATAGATTTCATTTTGTTTGGCTCTGTAACAACTTTTTCATGAAAGCACCCCAAGTCAGCTTTCTGTGCAGACAGAACAACATTTAATATGCAAAGAACTGCAGGCACTGAACTCCAGGGAAAAAACCCAATTATGTAACATTTGATATCTTAAATCTAATTCCCACTGATTTAAATGCTGTTGCTTTGGTATATCACCTGTTTACTGTTTTTTCCCCCTAAGAATTATTAGTGTATGCACGAACCTTCCATCAGGTGCCCTGGCAGTTGTGTAGGAATGTTTTAGAAAACACTATTAATTCCACAGCCTTTTCCATAATCCCCTCTGGGGAGGTTGAGTAGGAACCCCCCCTTGCCCCATAATCCATGCTGGTTATCTTTTTCAACATGTTTCTATACAACACCGTTTCTCACTCGGCAAATTTGGCTTCAAAAGGTCTGTGTGTTGCTATCTCCATTGTTCAGGAATAGCTGTGTTGATTTACACTGATAAACAAAGATAATGTACAACCATAGGCAATGAAGTCAATCTGCAAAGGACAGAGCAGGAAAAAAAGCCTGCAATTTTATCACCATTATGTACTACAAAGAAAAATTACAGCCTTGGGGGGAAAAAAAAAGGTGGGGAGTGAGAATTGGATGCCTTTTTTTTAATGAACCACCTCTTGCTATTTCCAACACCAAGCAATCCAGTCTTATTTGCAATAGTGTATTTAAAGAATGTATTTGCTGAACCCTGCTGAGTGGCAATTCCCATCAGAAAGGGACCTGATTCAGCTTCTCCCTTTGCAAGCAACAAACAATCAGCCACTTTCACATTCCAACAAGCAGAACAACAGAGATAATTATGCAGAACGCAGGAGAACTCACCATGACTAAAGCTCCAGTGCAGCTGAGGAATCTCCATCTAAACCACTCTGCAATCTCACCTTAAACCTGCAAAGCTGTCGCAGGAGGTTTTTCATGGCAACTGTTACTAACAGTGTCTCTCTTATCAGCTGCTAAAAACAGGTACTTTATATACCAGAGTGCAACACTCCTCTGATGTACCAGTTACTGAACAACTCTAAAAGAACCACCTTTGGAAGAGATTTGCTTTGGCTCTAAGAAGATAAGTGGGTTAACTTGTAAGGGACCGTGAACCAGCACCCTGCCTGCCAACAGGTTCATGGAGCAAGATGCCAGTTGGGATATGGCAGCTGGGACTGATACAGCTCACAGGGTAAACTAAACACATGTTAAGCTCTGAGCTCACAGGGATGCTGCCCTTGCTGCACAAGGAATACTTACAAGGCAAAATTCACAGGCACAGGAGCACTTGGAGCTTCGGCAAGCTTTGTCCTAACACACCTCTGTTTTCTGCACTTCCCAAGCAATCTTTTCTAGCCAAAAACACTGACCTTTAAACATGGATCTGTCTCACGTTAAGGCCTGCAATAGCACTTCCAAAATTTGGTCGTTGTAGTTGAAAGGTATGTTATCAACAGCTTCATTAGCAGCAGAGCAGGTTTGAGCCTTCCTTCCTTGCAGGTTGGCTTCCTTCCTTGGTATTTTAAATAAAAAAAAATCACCGTATGAAAACACAATTTCATGTATATAAAGCTCTAGAATAGCCAACATTTGTGGCTGGGATGTATGTTTAACAGCAAGTTCAGTGAACTGTTCCACTGACTACAACCAACAGCAAACTGTTGCACAATCACAGCCTGTGTCACTGATGATACAGAGATCTTTCATGTGCCCCTCACTCCCTACATCCTTACTGTGAGCTGTCTCCCTGCTTCTAAAAACTGAGAATGTCTACAGTTTACAGTACCAAAGTCATTAAATAAACTGGCTTCCCTAAAGATCATTCCAAACAGCAGGAGTCACCCTCCTTAACCATATAGTTACAGACTCAAAAGTCCGAGACTGGGCAATATTGTGCAACCTGTTTTTAAGCAAAACCACCCAATCTGGACGAGGGAAGCAGAGCAGGACAATTAGCAAGGCTCAAAGCAAATGGAAAAACAATTACACAACATGAGTTACTCCCCCATGGAAAACTCCTATACTAATATTTATTCTCTCTCAGCTGGTATATATTTGCATTTAACTTCAAAGTTTATTAAAGCTGTGTTGATGTAATTGTGAACCTTTACAGAGGGAGTCAGTGATTTTAATGGGGTTCCAAACAGGCTCAGGGGTCACTCTGCAGAAGACTATTAGGAGATAAGGTAGAGAGAAAGGCAGTACTTGCTTGAAATAAAAAAGAAGGTGCTAAAAGACTTAAGAGTTACCCAAGGACAGTTTCAACTCAAGAACTATGGTAATTTTGAGTGTCTCTATTACCTTCAGACATGCATGTTTCTGAATTTACTGGCCAATTTGGGGGGAGAGTACATATTTTTAAAACAATTCTCCTTCCTCTTGCTGCATTAAAAAAGTCCACAGAAAGGACATCAACAAGTATAAAAGCAAAACAATGACAGTAAGAGGCAACTTGGCAGCAAGAGCATCTGTGATATACACAGAGACTTACCAAGAGGGAATAGATGTGAAGTCAGTGTGGAATGATGTCTATATTTGTTCATGTTTATAACCTAGATTTAAATGTCTTTTTAATGTGAATGAAGGTTTTCCTGACAGTAAGACCCTCAGAGGTGAAAGATGTATATATATATATATATAAATATATACATGCAAAATTTACATCTTCTGTATTATATACAGTCTTCCTCCTTTGGTGAGCTTTGCAGAGAGGCCTGTATAAATCCAGGCACGTATCCAAGAAGGAACATTTTAGGATTGACATCAGTTTTACAAAAACACAAAAGGTCAAACGGCGAACGTTTCACTGAACAGCTTCCTACAGAACCTCTATCCAACAATGTAATAATCCAAATCTGCTAAAACACCCAGGACGTTGCACTTGGCAAATTGTGTGCTAGTAGCAGTATTTTCTGAAATAGCACTGACTTTATCAAGTCAGTGATCTTACTTTTTAGCACCACACCGAACTGGTGTCTCAGACAAGATGTTGCTAAAACAAGTATTACTAGAAGCCTACAATGTTTAGCCTGGCAGGGTTTTTATCCATTTGTTTACTGTGATTTCAAAAACTTTGCTAAAAACACCTCCTGCAGTCAACAGGGAGTGTATTAAGACAGTTGAGCATTTATGTTTCAGTGCATGTAAGGGTTTTTTTTTAAACCGAAATATTACTCTCAAGTAAAATGGGGGATAAAGTCTACAAATGGGAAGATTTTAAAATGTCTTTCCCAGTTAATATTTATAATTTTTTGCACTTTAAAGGGATGAAATACTCTTTCCCCTCCATGTTGAGCATTTAATGGGGAAATTATCCATCCTCTGCTCTAAAACCTGCCAACCAAGAAAAATATTCCTAAGCAAGAAGCAAGAACTCTGAAGGCATTTTGAGATTCAGATAACAAACTAATGCTCTTACTTTTTACACACCATATTTGCCCATCTTTTAAACATAAACATAACTATCTGGTGATCAAAGTGCAGATGTTCAATAAGGATCATTGTAATCCTGGTTACTGTGACTATAATTTGTGCAAAAGCATCTCAGTTAAGGTCAGGCCCATACATAGCAGGTATGGGCAGTGAGCCTAAAGGACCTATTTGGAGATTTTTTCCAAGTACTCACACAGAAAGGAAACTACTCAGGGTGACAATTTTCCCCAGAATCAAAGACTTAACAAAGAAAATCCATTAGAGATTGATTACGAAATACTTCTCCAAGTGGTGTGGTTTAAAACTGATTTTATCCTCATCCTGCACAGCAATATGTGATTACTGGGAGGAGGGAAATGATGAATGAGGCTTTGAGGGGTTCTGAAATTCTGCTGTTATCATTATCACCTGAACAACCCCAAAAACATATGTGGTATAAAGCCATTTTGTAACTTGGAGATCTAACAGGGTAACTTTTGTAATAGCTGATGGGGTCCCAAAAGAAATTCAATTTGCAGAAGGTGACCTCAGAGTTACACCCACCAAGTAGTTTTCCTCTATCCATATTTTCAACTATCAGGCAATCTCAAGTTAACTCAGTCCACTTGAGGAGATATTGGGAAAGAAATTGCTCTAGTAACTCAGGCACTTATCTTAGGAAAAAGGAAGCCTGAAAACTTCTTACATGGTTGATAATTTCTGCTTATGATCTGGAAAACACAGAAGAAAATACAGAGCCTGCAATACTAAACCACAGTTTATGGAAATTTGAGCTCAAATATTGGACAACTAACTGGAACTGTTACCAAGTAAAACCAAGTCATTTCTCCTTGCTGCTAACACTGGAGAAATTCTGAAGTTGTCACTTACACCTCAGTGTATGCTGTTGACTTGCTCCACTTTACCCTGCTTTAAAACAGTGAAAGTCAACTAGCAAGTCTTATTCCAGTTTGCAGCCTGTATTTTTCCACCCTAGATTTAAAACTGTATGGTAATGGAAATGGTATATTATTGTGCTGATACATATGAAACAATGCAGGCATTTCAGCCTCAGGCCAGTGTAAATCCCAGAGCAGCGCTCAGTCCTTACACAGCAGTCATGTGGGAGCACAGGAGGGTGGGACGACTGGTAATGCCAACAAAGGCTCTGTACAAGGTCCCCACAGCAGCCTGTCACAGGTAATGCACTCACAGAACCTGGCACCAAGCTCCTTTGGGGATCAGCACCCACAGCTTTTTCCTCTTGGGACTGGAGCCCCACATCTCCTCCTCCAAAATCCATGCTACTCCACAGGCACAGAGAGTGGATTTTGCCTCACTGGTGATTTTTGGCTGCCAGTAGCAGCCAGTAAATGCTGCATATGGCTCCCAAATAGCTTTACATTATTTCTTTGCACTTTCCTTCGGCTAATAAACCCAAACACGTTTTACACGTTATTATTTTTGTACTCTAAGTAGGTTAAAAACATCTGGAGGTACTAACAGCAGAAAGATAAGAAAGTTTTCATTTCAGCTTCCCCGCGCCAGGTGCTTTCTCTGCGAGCTCTTTTCACATCACAAGGTACTCGCTCCACCACCTTCTCGGCGCTGTTCACCATCTCCTCACTGTCATTTGCATTTGAATATTCTCCCCATACCCGACTGTCAGCTCTGACACACCGACTACACGGGAGGGAGCAGCTCGGCAGGATTCCTGGGGAGCTGCAGCAGCACAGGGAGTGGGAACGCTGGGGAAGCTGGCAGGAGACAGCCCTCAGCCCAGATCCCTACCTGGCAATCCCAGAGTGGACCTCTGGGGCTCTGCTTTCAGGGGCTGGGGAAGAGAAGGTCCAATGGCCTTACACGCAAAGAAAAAGGGCTATTAACACCACCTGAAACCCGAGCTCATCAGAAAGCATCCAGAACAAGAAGAGCAGTGACAAGGAGTAAAGCTGCAGATCCCTAGAGAGAAAAGGGCCAAGGAAACCTGGGCAACCAGCAGGGATGGGAGGGGCCAATCCTAAACTGGGATGAGGGGCAGCTGGAGGGAAAAGGGCAGTCTAAGAGCAAAGACTAAACAGGAAAAGGGAAAAGGAAAGGAGAGACACAGGAGTGTAAATTCAGAAACAAAGTAGAGAAAAACATGTTACAACTTGTTAACTCAGAGTAAGCTTTTCGCATGCATATTTTTCCTAGCGTGATACAGAAGGTTAACAGTGATTGCCAGTGTCTGTGACCCTAACCAATAACTTACAATAGTTATCATTATATTTTACTATCCTGTTTAGGCAAAAGAAATCAATACTTAGGAGGCATTTAGCCAAACAGCATCTGCCCTTTACTTTTCTTTAAATGACTGATTCCAACCAATTCCTTCACTTGGAGAGTAAACAGAAAAGAATATGTATTTTGGTAAACATGCCTGCAAGTGGATTTTCTAAGGAGCTGAAAAGTCAGAAACACAAATTATCCAAGAAGTTGAAATGGTACTTTGCCTCCTTGCTCTCTCTTTCACAGAAGCAGCCATAACTCTTACCCACACATAGGGAATGCTGTTGCTTCAAAATAACTGTATATTTATTTACATAGTTAATGCCCGTTCTAAAATAGAAGGAAATGCAAACATTACATCCATTATCAACTGCAGCTGGGTAGAAGTGCCTACCAGCAGCAAGGCCAGGCAGGAAAGTCTGTTGGCTCCTTGCTCTGTAGCTGGTGCCTCCTGCCCAAGCTCAGGAATCATCCCCTACCTGCCACTACTGTTCAGGTGAGGCACTTGAGGCAAACAGAACTGCCCAAAAAATGTCATTTAAGAAGTCTGCGAATTAAGTTATCTGCATGAGATATCCTAACAAGAAGGTAAAGCCATCAAGAAATGAACACAGATGATTAATCATGGAAAGTTACTCATGGAAAAATTGGTAACTCACTTCTTGCACAGTTCTACGTTTTAGAGACTAAAATGAGATTTGCCTGAAAACACACAGAGCAGTAACTTTGCCAGGAAGATGCTTCATCTGGATAAATCATCTTAGCTACTTTCCAGACAAAACCTTTTAAACCACTGTGAAACTAGATTACGAGCTCTAACTGGTCAAAACGACCAAAGAAAATCTTCAAAAGTATTTGCTGCTCTGCTACACCACTGGAATCAAACTGTCTAGATGAGGCTGTGAGTCAAAAGTCACACAGAATTAAGCACATCTAGTTTGCAATAAAGGTACTCAGCCAGCCAGCAATTTTAAACAAGTTCAACTTAACTCTCTAACTATAGAACCTAATCACAGGAATTCCATAAAGTCTTGGCTCCTAAAACAACTCCATGTTCTTTCCTTCCTGCCCATACATCTCCGTGTATTATTTTTTCCTCTAAATATCCGAGAATAAAGTACTTTCGCAGACATGAGACAGCCATTAAGCCACAAAGAGCGAGGAGAAAAAACTTTGGAGGCACTTAAGAAGCAATTAAAGAACGAAAGCCAAGCCCTACAAAATTAAACGGCAAAGACCTAAAATAAACAGAAATCACGTTCTCTAAGAAGGGACCCCTATTAAATTCGAGGTCAGAGATCCACCACGCAACGCTCCTCCTCCTCCTTGTGCTCCCGGAGGGGCAGCCTGGACATTCTGTGTCAGGTATCAGCTGCTCCATAACTAACTGACCATCGCAAAGTGCTTACATCGCTTCACTTGCTGTCCCAGCGCAAATCCCAGCCTTCCCGGGCTAGCTTCAACTTCACCCGCTGTAAAAACTGGCGAACAGACCGACCCACCTGCAAGTCCAAAATAACCTTCGAGAGGAAGGGAAGCACCGAAGGGAGGGTGGAATGCGGCTACACACGTACACAGCAACGCGCGCAGCCTTTCAAGTCAGGAACTCTCGGTAATAACAGAGCAGGGGCAGAGCCCCAGCAGGGACAGCATCCACCCGGCACCCACGGCGGCTTC